>NW_016908474.1:571004-1080010 GCF_001483705.2 Eufriesea mexicana | reverse complement strand
CCCAACCTAGCCTAACAAAGCGTAACCAAACTAAAGGTATCGTTTCGCGACATATATTGCTGGTCCCCTCAGAGTGGAGCAGAGCATTGTCCTGAAGTGTTGAGCGCGGAAATCCACCGAATAGCAGTTTATTTCACAGAAGTCAAAGTTATCCTAATGTAGCATAAACAAACGTAGCGTAACTGAGCCTAACGTGCCGACACCTCTATTACTGTCCTCCTCAGATTGGAGCAGAGCATATTAGGGCACAGTAGATCACAGGAATACGCCGAACAGCAGTGTATGTCACAAAAGTGAAGACTACACCCTCCTATCCTAACCTACGCTAGCCTAAGCGAACGTAACACAACTCAACCTGTCGTTCAACGACCACACTTGCTGGCCACCCCAGAGTCGATCACAGTATAGTAGAGCAACGCAGGGCGTAGAAATCCTCCGAACAGCAGTGCCTAGCACAAATAGCCTAAGATATCCTATCCTTACACAACCAAACGCGACATAACCAAACGCAACGTGTCTCAGCCTAACTTGCCGAGAACAATACTGCTGGTCTCTACGTAGCCAAGCATAATGTACTGGAGCATAGTTGCGAGCAGTAATCCACCGCGCAGCTGTGTACAGCACAATGGTGGAAGATATCCTGTCATAACATGTCCTAACCTAACCTAACCGAACATAGATTGACTCAACATATGGTGCCGAGACTACTATTGCTGTCCTCCCCAGAACCGAACAGAGCATATTAGAGCAATGCAGATCGCAGAAATCCATAGAAAGTCAGCGTACAGCGCAAAAGTCAAAGCTACCCTATCGAAACCTACACGAACGTAACATAACCGTAGGTAAGGTATCTCAATATTACGTGCCGAGACCGCTTTTGCTGGCCTCCCCATATTCGAGCAGATTATAGCAGAGCACAGTAGAACTAGAAATGCACCGAACAGAAGTGTATACCACGAAAACCGAAGCTTTCAATATTACGTGCCGAGACCGCTTTTGCTGGCCTCCCCATATTCGAGCAGATTATAGCAGAGCGCAGTAGAACTAGAAATGCACCGAACAGAAGTGTATACCACGAAAACCGAAGCAACACAGGCCGAACCCAGACTAGCAGAGCACAACCAAACGTAGCCTATCTCAATCTAACCTGCCGAGACCACTACTACTGGCCGACACAGAGCCAAGCAGAAGATACTAGAGCACAGTAGAGCACTGATTGCCACGAATAGCAGTGTATAGAGCAAAAGTCAAAGATATACTAGCCTTACCTGGTCTAAGCTAACCTAACCGAATGTGGAATAAGAAAGCCTGACGAGACGAGACCACTGTTGCAGGCCTCCCCAGAGTCAAGCAGATAATATTAGGGCACAGTAGAGGGCAGAAATTCAGCGAATAGCAGTGTACAGTACAAAAGTCAAGGCCATACTAACCGAAAATAACCTAATATAATTTAACCTAGCGTTACCTAACTAAACCTATCGTGCCACGGCAAACATTGCTGGACTCTCCAATGCGGAGTAGCGTATACTAGCGTTACGAAGAGCGCAGAAGTCCTCTGAATAGCGGTGTATAGCACAAAAGCCAAAGCCATCCTATCGTAACCTAACAAAACGTAACACAAGCTGACGTAATGTAGCACTATCTGACGTGACGCGACCGATATTGCTGTCCTCAGGAGGGCTAAGCAGTACAATTTAGCGGAAAGCAGAAAGCAGAAATCCACAGTATCGCAGTATATATCACAAGAGACAAAGCTACCCAAACCCAACGCAGACAAACTTTCGATAGCCAAACATAGTATAACTCGAACTAACGTGCCTAGACCGCCATTGCAGCCCTCCCCAGAGTCAAGTAGGTCATAATGGAGCACTGTAGAGCACAGTAATCCATCGAACTGCAATGTGCAGCACAAAAGTTGAAACTATCATAAACAAACATGGCCTACCCGAACCTAACCGAACGTAACCAGACTCAAAATAACGTGCCGAGAACACCATTGCTGGTCTTCCCAGAGTCAAGCTCAAAGCAATAGAGCACTGTATCTCGCAGAAATATACCTAATAGAAAACACTAGCTATAAGGTCAAGGCTACCTCTCCTAACCTAACCAATCGTAACATAGACAAACGTAACCTAACTTTAACTATATTATAGCGACCACTATTAGTGGCCACCACAGAGCCTAGTAGCGCATTTTAGAGCACAGCAGAGCGCAGAAGTCCACGGAATAGCAGAGTGGAGTGCAGAAGTTAAGGTTGTCGCGTCCAAACGTAGCAGGACCGAACCTAACCGAACGTAGCCTGACCAAACTTAAAGGGCCGCAACATCGATTTCGGGCCTTCCCGTAGCCGAGATGCAGATATTAGAGGTCTGTATGACGCAAGAATGCACCTAAGAGCAGGATAGGGTACTAAACACAAACCCATCCTATCCTAACCTATCCAAACTTAACATAAACGAACGTAACACAACTCAACTTGACGTGCCGCGACCACTATCGCTGGCCTCCCCAGAGCCAAGCGGAACACAGTAACATAGGGTAGAACGCAGAAATCCACAAAATTGCAGTGTATATTAGAAATGTCAGAGCTACACAGACCTAAACCAAGCAAACAGAGCATAGCCAAACATAGTTTGACTCAAAATAACGTGTCGAGGCAGCTATTACTGCAATCCCAAGGAACATGCAGGATATGCTAAAGCGCAGTAGAGCGCAGAAATCTACCGAATTGAAGTGCACAGCACAAAAGTCAAGGCTACCGTATCATAACCTAGTCAAACGTTACATAAGCGTACGTAGCATTGCTCAACCCCATGCTCCGAGGCCACTACTTCTGGCCTCCTTGGAGCAAAGCGGAATACGCTGGAGCACAATAGAGCGCAGAAATCCACCGCATTGCCGTGTATAGCGCAATAGACTAAGATATTCTGACCTAAAGTGATATAAACTAGCCTAACCAAATGTAGTCCAACATAACATAACGTACAGCGATCTCTATTAATGGCACCCGTGGAAACAAGCAGAGAGTATTAGAGCACGTTAGAGCGCAGAAATTCGCCGAATAGCTGTATACAGCACAAAAGTCAAAACTATCCTTACGGAAGTTAACCTAACCTATACTTACCAAACGTATCCTACCACAACCTAACGCGCCGAGACCAATATTGTTGGCATTCCCAGGGCTAAGGGGAATATAGAAGAGCAAAATAGAGCGCAGACACCCTCCGACTGGCAGTGTACAGCACGAAAGTCTAAGATAACCTGACGACCCTTAAACTAACCTAACCTAACCAAACGTAACCTAGCACAACCTAACGTGCCAAGGCTACTATTGCCGGCCTTCCCAGATACAAGCAGAAACTATTAGAACGAAGTAGAGGGCAGAAATCTAAGGGTAGTAGTAAATATCACAAATGTCTGGACTATCCTATCCTAACCTCGCCACACGTAATACAATCGAACATAGTATAATACATCCAAACGTGTCGAGACCACTATTGCTGTACAGCCCAGCGACAAGCAGGACGTACTAGAGTACCGTGGAGCGCACATATCCACAACACTGCTGCGCAAAGTACAAAAGTGAAACATACTCTAACCTAACCTGGCCTAATCTGACCTACCCAAACGTTGTGTAACTCACCACATCGTGGCGAATACAATATTGTCGGCCTATCCAGAGCCAGGCAGAAAGTTTTGTGACACAGTAGAAAGCTGAAATCCTCCGAAGAGCAGTGTATGGCACAAAATTCAAGACTGTCGTGTACTAACCTAGCCAAAGGTAACACAGTCATACGTAACCCTACTCAACCCAACGCGACGAGGCCCTATTGCTGGCGTCGACAGAGCCAAGCTGAATATACTAGTGCAGAGTAGAGCGCAGAGATCCGCCACATTGCACTGTACAGCTGAAGGTCAGTTCCAATCCTATCCTAGCATTAATAATCGCAACACAACCAAACGTAGCCTATCTCAACATAAAGCACTGCGACCTCTATTCCTGACCTCCCCAGTACAAAGCAGAATATGCTGGAGAACAGTAATGCGAAGAAGTCAGCAGCTATGCAGTGCAAAGCACAAAAGTGCAAGGTACCCTAACCATGCAAGGCCTACACTGACCTATACAAACGTCGTGTAACACAACCAAACGCGCAGAGATCACGATTGCTGACATCCACAGATCCAATTAGAATACAGCAGAGCGCAGTAGAGCGCAGAAATGCGCAGCACTGCAGTCTAAAGTACAAATGACAAATATACACTAACACAACCTGGCATATCACAACCTAACGCTACGTAGCCTAACACAACATAAAGCGCTAATACCACTATTGCTTTCTATCCCAGAACCGGACTGATAACATTAGAGCACACTAGATTGCAGGAATAAGCCGAATGGCGGTGATTAGCACAAAGGTCAAAGCTACCCTCTCCAAAATTATCCAATTGCAGCACAGCCAAGCGTAACAAAACGCAACCTAACGTGCCAAGAACACTACTGCTGGCCTCCGCATCACCAAGCGGCGCATATTAGAGGAGAGTGGGGGCCGAAGCAATAGAATGGCAGTGTATAGCAGGAAGGTGAAAGCGATCCAAACCTAACCCATGCCAGCGTAACATATCCCAACGTAACCTGACTCAGCCTAACGTGCCGCCACCAATATCTCTCGCCTCCGCAGAGCAAGCAGAACATACGAGAGAATAGTAGGCAGCAGAAATCCATAGAATCGTAGTGTACAGGAGAATAGTCAATGATATCCAAACCTAACCCAAACTAACGTAACCTAACCTAACGTAGCCACACTCAACGGAACTTGCCGCGACCACTGTTTCCAGCCTCCTCAAGGTCTAGCAGATTAGAGTAGTGCACAGTGGAGGGCAGGAATCTAACGAATTTCTCTGTATAGCACGATGGACTAAGCTACCCTAAACAAACGTATCCTAATCCAACAAAACCTAATGTAACCTAACTAGACCCAACGTGCTACGAGCACTGTTGCTCTCATCCCGAGAGTCGAACAGGGTTCAGGAGAACAATGTATGGCGCAGGAACAGCAGTTTACAGCAGAAAAGTCCAAACTACCCTATCCTAACCCATGCAAACGTAGTAGAGCCAAACGCAACCTAACCTAACACAGCCTGCCGAGACCACTATCGCTGCTCCCCCCCCCCCCCCCAGAGCCAAGCAGAATATGCTAGAGCACAGTACAGCGCAGAAACGCACTCGATAGCACTGCATAGCACAAAATTCAGAGTGATCTTAACCAAACCAGGCCTTACCTAACCTAACCAAACGTAGAATAACCAAAACCGTTCGTGCCACGGCCGCTACTGCTGGTCTGCCCAGATTCGAGCAGAGTATAATAGAGCGATGAAGAGCGGAGAAATCCACCGAATAGCAGTCTATGGCACAAAAGTCAAAGCAATCCTCTCCTCACCTAACCAACCGTGTCATTCCCAAACGTAGCCAGCATGGTCTATCGCGCCGCGACCGCCGTTGCTGACCTCCCCAGATTCGAGCAGAGCATAGTACAGCACAGTAGAGTTCAGAAAGCCGCCAAATAGCAACGTATAGCACAAAAGTCAAAGATATCCTATCATTACCCGTCCTAACCTAACATAACCAAATGTAGAATATATAGACCTAACGAGACGGAACTCCTATTCCTGGCTTCCCCAAACCAAGCAGAACAAATTAGATCACTGTGGAGCGCAGAAATTCACCAAACGGCCGTGTATAGTACAAAACTCGAAACAACCATAACCGAACCTAACCGAACCTAACCTTACCAAACGTCACAAAACTTGGCCTATCGTGCCAGGGCAGCAATTGCTGGCATCTCCATGGTCGGGTAGAGTATAGTAGAGCAACAAAGAGCGCAGAAATCAGCCGAATAGCAGAGTACAACAAAAAAGACATAGCCATCCTATCCCATCTCAACGCTACTTAATATAACCAAACGAAGTGTAGCAAAACGTAACGAGTGGCGACCACTACTGCTGGCCTCACGTGAGTCGAACAGGGTATAGTAGAGAAATTTAGAGCGCAGAAATCCACCGAACAGCAGTGTACAGCACAAAAGTCGAAGATATACCAACCTAACCCATCGTAACCTGACATAACCAAACGTAATCTAAGTCAACCTAACGCCACGCGACCACTACTGCTGGCCTCCCAGGAGTCATGCAGTACATACTAGAGGAGAGTGGAGCGCAGGAATCCATAGAAACGCGGTGTACAGCGGAAAAGTCAAAGATATTGAGACCTAAACCAAACGAGCGTAACCTAACATAAGGTGGCCGAACACAACACAACTTGCCGAGGCCACGTTTGCTGACCTTCCCTGTGTCAAGCAGAACGTACTGGAGCACTGTAGATCGCTGGTATCCACCGGATAACAGTGTATAGAGCAAAAGTCAAAGACATCGCCTCCAACCCTATCCAATCGTACCATAACCAAACGTAACATTCAGGAATGCACCGAATAGCAGTGTACAGCACAAAAGTTGGAGCTATCCTTTGCTAACGTAGCCAATCGTAACACAACCAAACGTAGCCCGACAAAGGATAACATTCTGAGACATTCATTCCTGTCCTCCCCAGAGCCATGAACAACATATTAGGGGAGAGTAGGGCGCAGAAATCCATAGATCCGCAGCGTATGACAGAAAATTCAAAGCTACCCTAACCTAACCCATGCCAGCATAAATTAAACACACGGAACGTAACACAGACAACCGTGCCGCGGCTACAATTCCTTGCATCCCCAGAGCAAAGCAGACCATATCAGGGCGTAGTGGAGCGGAGAAATCCACCAAAAATCAGGGAGTGGCGCCAAACTGAGAGTTATCCTTTCCTAGCCTAACCATAGGCAACATAAGCAAACGCAACATAACTCCGCCTTACGGGCCCAGTGTACTAGTTCTGGCCTCCCCATAGCCAAGCAGAATGTACTAGAGCACAGTAGAGGGCCAAAATCCGCCAAATAGCTGTGCATAGCACATATGTCCATGCTATCGTGTGCCATCATAGCCAAACATAACATAGCCATGCGTAATCTACCTCAGCATAACGTGACGCCCACTTTAGCTGTTCTCCACGGAGCCAAGCTGAACATATTAGAGCACTATAGAATGCAGAAGTCCACCGAATAACAGCGTACAGCGCAAAAGTCAAGGCTACCGTATCCTGGCCTAACCAAACGTAACAAAGACGTACGTAATATATCAGAAACTAACGCGCCGAGACCCCTACAGCTGGCTTCCCCAGTGGCAAGCAGAATTTACTAGAGCACAGTAGAAAGCAGATATCTACCGAGTAGCAGTGTATAGGACAAAAGTCATGGCTACCGTATCCTTACCCAGCCAAACGTATCATAAACATACGTAACATTAATAAACCTCACGCTACGAGACCATAATTTCCGTCATCCCCAGAGCCAAGGAGAATACACTAGAGCACACTAGAGCTCAGAAACTCGCCGTACTGTTGTGTATGGCACAATAGAGAAAGCAGTCCTATACCAACATAACCAACCGTAACACAGCCAAACGTAACCTAACACAACGCAACGCCCGCTACCACTATTGCTGGCCTCCACAGGGACAAGGAGGATGTGCTAGAGCACAGCAGTGCGCAGAAATCTACCACAATGCAGTGAATAACACAAAAGACGAAGATATACTTACGTAACATATCCTAACCTAACCTAACCAAACATAACATAGCAAAATCTAACGTGCCACGGCCACTATTGCTCGCCAACACAGATTCGAGCAGAGCATAGTAGATCAATGTCGAGAGCACAAATCCATCAAATAGCAGTGCACAGTACAAGAGTCAGAGATATCCCAACCTAACCTGCCCTAACCTAACCTAACCATACGTAGCATAACTCAACATGACTTGCCGCGACCACTGCTTCCTGCATCACGTGAGCCAAGTCGAATATACTAGAGCACTGCAGATCACAGGAATCCACCTTATAACAGTGTATGGCGCGGAAGTCTTAGCTACTCATACCAAACTTAACCTAGCCTAGCCTGACCAAACGTAACCTATCTCAACACGACGTGCAGAGACCGCCATTTCTCAGATCCCCAGAGTTGCGCAAAGTATAGTAGGGCAATGTAAAGCGCAGAAATCCACCGAATTGCAGTGTACAGCCCAAACGTCAAAGAAATCCTTACCAAGCCTACATAACCTGACCAAACGGAACGAAACCTAACACAAACGAACGTGCCGAGACCACCATTACTGGCCACCCCAGAGCCACGCAGGACATATTAGAGATCAGTGGACGGCAAGAATACACCGAATAGCAGTGCAAGGCACAAAAGACTAATATACACTATCCCAACCTGTCCAAACGTGACATAAGCAAACGTAGCATAACTCAACCCAACGGGCCGAGATCACTATTGCTGGCCTCCACAAAGACAGGCCGCATGTTCTAGGGCGCAGTAGTTCGTAGAAATCCGCCGCATTGCACGGAATAGCACAAAAGACGAAGATTTCCGAACCTAACCTGACCTAACATAACCAAACGAAACGTAGCATAACTCAAAGTAACTTTCCGTGACTACCGCTGCTGTCGTCGCCAGAGACAAGCAGAATATAGTAAAGCACAGTATACCACAGGAACCCACCCGATAACAGTGTAGAGCAGGAAAGTCTGATCTATCCTAATCAAACTTAACCCAACTTAACCAAACCGAACGTAACATTACCCAAACTAACGTGCCACGACCACTAATTCTCGCCTCCCCAGGTTCAAGCAGAGTATTGTAGAGCTATGTTCGGCCCATATATCCACCGAATAGCAGTGTATAGCATAATAGACAAAGGAATCCTAACCAGACCTTCCTAACCTGACCCATCAAAGCGTAGCCTAACACTGTCTAACGCGACGAAAACACTATTGCTGGCTTCCCAAGAGCCGACTAGAAAGTATTAAAACACTGCAGAGCGCAGAAATCCACCTCATTTCAGTGAATAGCACAAAAGCCGTAGATATTCCAACCAAACATAACCCATCCTGACTAAACCAATCGTAACCTAACTCAAATTATCTTGCCACGAACACCACTGCACTCCTCCTCAGAGTCGAGCGGAGTATAGTAGAGCATAGTAGAGCGCGGGAAAGCACCGTGTAGCAGTGTGCAGCACAAAAGTCAAATATATACAAAACATACCTGACCTAATCTAACATAACCGATCGCAGCACAACTCAGCGTAACGTGCGGGACTATTACTGTTGGCCTCTCAGAGCCATGCAGAACATACTTGGGCGTACTAGAGCGCAGAAGTCCACCGAGTAGCAGTGTACAGCATAAAAGTCAAAGTTACCCTACCACAATGTATACGACACTAACATAAGCAAACCTAACATAATTACGCTGGTAAAATGGTAACGCGACCATTTTTTCTAGCCTCCCTATAGTCTAGCAGAACGTATTTGTGGACAGTAGAGCGCCTAAATCCATGGAAACGCAGTGTACATCACAAGAGTCATTGCTATAAACATCTAACACAGGTTAACATAACCTGACCAAACGTAGCTTAGCTCAATGTAACGTGTCGCGGCCACTGCTTCAGGCCTCCACTGTGCCAAGTAGAAAATAGTATAGCATAGTAGATCACAGAAACACATCGAACAGCAGTGCATTGCACGTAAGTCAAAGCTACCCTAACCGAACTTGACCTCACCTAGACAATCCAAACGTAGTGTACCTCAACATAGCGCGCCGAGACCACTATTGCTGGACTCTGTAGAGCCTAGCAGGGGATATTAGAACACGGTAGAGCGCGGATACCCGTGGCTAGCGGTGTATACAACAGAAGTCTAAACTGCCCTATCCTAACCACGCCAAATGTAACACAAGCAAACGTACCATATCTCAGCCTAAAGTGCCGAGACCACTATTGCTGCGCTCCCTAGGCCCAAGCAGAACATAATAGAGCACAGTTGAGCGCAGAAGTCCACCGAATTACAGTGTATAGCACAAAAGTAATAGCTACCATATCTTAATATATCCAACCTTAACATAGCCAGACGTAGCATAGCTGCGACTAACGTACCGCTTCCACAATTGCTGGCCTTCCCAGAGTCGAGCAAAGCTTACAATAGGATAGTAGAGCACAGATGTCCATAGAACCGCAGTTTATAGCACAAAAGTCATATCAATCCAGACCTAACTCCGGCAAACCTAACATAACCAAAAGCAGACTACCTGAACGAAACGTGCCGAGACCACTATTGCTGGCTTCACAGAGCCAAGCGGAATTTACAAGAGCACAACAGAGCGCAAAAATACTCTGCATTGCTTTGTACCGCACAAAAGTCAAACATATCCTGACCAAATTTGTCCCAACCAAACCTACCCGAACGTAGTTTAACTTAACACAAAGTGACGAGACCAATATTGCTGGCCTCTCCGGAGCCAATCAGAGCATATGAGAGCACAATAAAGCACAGAAATCTACCGAATAGCAGTGAAAGTTACAAAAGAAAAGGTAGCCTGCCCTAACCTAGCCGAACGTAATATAACTCAAGCTAACTTGGCTAGACAGCTATTGCTGGCCTCCACAGAGGGAATCAGAATGTACTAGAGCACAGGAGAGCGCAGAAATCCACCCCATTGCAGTGAATAGCGCAAAAGTCGAAGATATCCTAACATAATTTGACCCAGACCAACCTAACGGAACGTAGCATAGCACATCACATCATGCCGCGACCACAGCTGCAGGCGCCACAAAGCAAGCACAATATAGTGGAGCACAGTAAGACAAAGGAATCCACCACATAATAGTGTATAGTACGAAAGTTAAAGCTATCCCCTCCAAACTCAGCCTAATCAAAGCCTAATCAAACCAAACGTAACCTAACTCAAGCTAACGTGAATTGACCTCCACTGCTCGCTCTGCAGTGTCGAGCGTAGTATAGTAGAGCAACCTAGAGCACGGAAACGCACCGAATAGCACTGTATAGCACAAGAGTGAGAGAAACCCTAACCAAATCTTCCTGGCCAAACCCAAAAATACGTAGCATAAATAAACCTAACTCGCCGAGACCACAATTACTGGCCACCACAGATCCAGTCAGAGCATATTATAGCACATTAAAGCGCAGAACTTATCCGAAATGCAGTGTATAGCACAAAAGTCAAAGATATCCCACGCCTGCATAGCCAAACTTATCGTACCCAAACGTAACATGACCCCTCCAAACGTGACGCGACTAGTATTGCTGGTATCCAAAGAGCTAAGCAGAGAATAACATTGGAGACTAGAGCGCAGAAATCCGTAGTGCCGCAGTGTATAGCAGAAGAGGCGATGCTATCCAAACATAGCCAGAGCTAACACAACCTAGCCAAATGTAACATATCGCAAGCTATCGTGCCGAGGCCATTGTTACTGGCTGCCTCTGTGCCAAGCGGAACATACTAGAGCACAGTAGGGCTTAGAAATCTACTGAATATCAGCATGTACCGCGAAAGGCAAATCTATCCATACCTAACCCAAAGTAGCGTAACGTAACCGAACGTAACCCAACTCGGCATATTCGGCCAAGACCACTATTACTGGTATCCATAGAACCTAGCAGATTATAGTAGAGCAACGTAGAGCGCAGAGATCGGCCAAGTAGAAGTGGATAGCGCAAAAGTCAAAGCTATCGAATCCTACCATTTCCAAACGTAGTATGACCAAACGCAAACTGACTTAACCTAACGAGACGAGGCCACCATTGCTGGCCTCCCCAGAGACAAGCAGAATATACCAGAGCAAAGCAGAGCTCAGAAAGCCACCAATTCGCAGTGTATAGCACAAAAGTCAAAGATATACTAACCTAACCTTACATAACCTGACCTAACCAAAGATAGAATTACTAAACGTAACTAGACCACGCCCCTATTGCTGGCCTCCCAAGCGCCATGCAGAACACATTAGTGCAAAGTAGAGCGCAGAAATCCACCGAATAGCAGTGTATAACCCAATGGAGAAAGCCATCCTAACCGAACGTAAACCAACCTAACCTAACCACCTCAACCTGTAGTGCTACGACCGCAATTGATAGCTTCGCAAGGGTCGAGCAGGGAGTGGCAGAGCAATGCAGAGCCCAGAAATCCTGCGAAGAGCAGTGTATGGCACAAAAGCCAAATCTATCCTATACTGACCTAATCAATTGTAACACTACCAAACGTAGCCTATCACAGCCTATCGTGCCATGGCCAGAATTGTTGGACTCCCAAGAATCGAGCAGGGTAAATTAGAGCTCAGTAGAGGGCAGAACGCTACCAAATAGCAATGTATAGTGCAAAAGTCTAAGATACCCTGACCTAACCCGGCTTAACCTAACCTAACCTAGCGTAGAATAACAAAACCCAATGTAACGCGAACACTACTGCTTGCTTCCCCAGAGACAAACAGAATAAGATAGAGCACAGCGGAGCAGAGAATTCAATAGAATATCAGTGTTGAGCACATATGTCAAAGCTACCCAAACCTAACCCATGTTACCTTAACCCAACCAAACGTTTGCTGACTCAGCCTCTCCTGCCACGGCCACTATTTCTGGTCGACCCAGAGCTAAGCGGTGCAAATTGGAGCATAGTAGAGCGCAGAAATTCAACGTACTGCAGTGTACAGCACAAAGGTCGAAGCTACCCTATCCTCTTCATACCAACCGCAACATTACCGAACGCAGCCTAAGAAAGCCTATCGAGCCATGACCACTGTTGCTGGTCTGCCCAGAACTGAGCAGAGTATAGTGGAGCACAGTACAGAAGATCACAAACGTCCAAGATACTTTAACCTCAGATGACCCAGCCTTTCCTAACCACACGTAGACTAACTCAACGTAACGTGCCGATAGCACTATTGATGTCCTCCCCAGATGCAGGCAGAGCGCATTAGAGCATTGAAAGGCGCAGAAGTCCGTAGAATGTCAGTGTATAGCGCAAAAGTCAAAGCCATCAACTCCTACCATAACCGAACGTAACATAGCCAACCATAACGTATCTCAACGAAATGTGCGGAGACCACTGTTACTGGACACCCCAGATTCGAGCAGAATATAGTAGGGAAATGTAGAGCGTAGAAATCCAACGAAGATCAGGGTGTAGCACAAATGTCAGAGACAACTTGATCGAACTTAGACTATCCTATCCCAGCCGAATGTAGCATAACAGATCCCAACGTGCCGCGGCCGCAATTGCAGGCGTCCCCAGACGCAAACAGAGTATGATAGAGCAAAGTAGAGACCAGAAGTCCATAGCATAGCTGAGTTGAGCACAAATGTCTAAGCTATCTTAACCAAACCCAAAATAACACAAACCGACCAAACGAAATGTAACTCAACCTAACGTGCCGCAACAAGTATAGCTGGCCCCCAAAGAGCGAAGCAGGTCATAATACAGGAGAGTAAAGCGCAGAAATCCACAGAATCGCAGTTTATAGCAGAAAAGTAGAAGTTATCCGAACAAAACCATGGCCAATATAACATAACCAGGCGTAGCGAGTCTCAAACTAAATGGCGAGACCACTATTGCTGGCCTCCCTGGAGCCAAGCAGTACCAACTAGAGCACAGCACAGGGCAAAAACCTACCGCATTTCTGCGTACAGCACAAAAGTCAAAGACATTTTATCCTAACCCAAACAAACCCAACCTAACCTAGCGTAACCTAACTGTACCTAACGCTCCGCGGACACAGTTTCTGGCCTCCCCAGAGCAAAGCAGAGCATATTAGATCACAGGAGAGCGCAGAAATACTCCGAACAGCCGTCTGCAGCGCAAAAGTCAAAGCTCTCATCGCCTGACCTAACCAAACATAGCATAATCGAACGCAACGTAACTTCACCTAACCGACCTACACCACTATTGCTGACCTCCCTGCGCAAAGCAGAATACGCTACCGCACATTAGATCACAGGCATCTGCGGCATTTCGGTTTATAACACAAGAGTCAGAGATATCATTACCTAACCTGACGTAACCCAACAACGCCGAACGCATCCTAATTAAGCGTAGCGTGCCAAGACCACTATAGCTGTCTTTCCCAGATTCAGGCTGAAATTATCAGATCACGGCTGAGCGTCGAAGTCCACCGCATAGCCGTGCAAAGACAAAAGTCAAAGCTACCCCATCCTAACCTAACCAAACGTAACATAACCCAACCCGACGTAACGCGACCACGACTCCTGGCGACACAGGAGAAAAGCAGATTGTGATAGCGCACAAAACGGCACAGAATTCCATAGAGTATCAATGTGTAACATAATATTTGAAGATATCCAAACCTAACACAGGGTAAACTAAACCAACCATACGTAGCCAAACACAAACTAACGGGCCGCGTCCAGTATGGCCGGCCTAACAAGGGTGGAGCAGAGTATAGTATTGCAATATAGATCGCGGAAATCCAGCGAATACAAGGGTACAGCACAAAAGTCTAAGCTACGCTATCCTAACTTAACTAGTCGAAACATAGCCAAACGCAACATATTTTAGACTGACGTGCCGATACCAATACTGCTGGCGTGCAAATAGCCAAGCGCAATACACTAGAGCACAGTAGAGCGCAGAAATCCGCCGAATAGCAGTGCATAGCACAAAAGTCAAAGCTACCCTAATCAAACCTAGCCTAACCTAGCCAAGACAAGCATAACCTGACTCAACCTAACGTGCCGAGACACCTATTGCTGGTCTCGCCGGTGTCGAGCAGAGTGTATTGGTGCCATGTAGATTGCAGGAATCCACTGAAAATCAGAGTACACACCAAAAGTTAAAGCCATACTTTCCTTCCCGATCAAATCGTGACACAACCAAATGCAACATAACCAAAAATAACGTGCCGCGACCACTATTGCTGGCCTCCAAGATTCGAGCACAGTATAGTAGAGTACAGTAGAGCGCAGAATTCCACCAAATAACAGTGTGTAACGCGAAACGCGAAGCTACCCAGGCATAACCCAGACCAACATAACCTAATCCAACGTAACATAACTCAACCTAACTCGCCGACAGCGCTATTGCCATTATCGCCAGAGCCACGCTGATTACAACACTGCACAGCAGGGCGCAGAAATCCACCGAAAAGCAGCGTATAGCACAAAAGTCAAAGCTATCCCCTCGTAATCTGACAAAATGTAACCTAACCAAACGTAATGGGCACAACCTGGGGAGACACAACCGCTGTTGCTGGCCCCACGAGAGCAAAGCATAGTATAGCAGAGCAATGTAGGACGCTGATATCGGCCGAACAGCAGTGTATAGCAAAAAAGTCGCAGCTATGCCAACCTTACCAAACCAAACCTAGCCAAACCTAACTGAACGTAACCAAACCTAGCATGCCGCGACAACTACTACTGGCGTTAACCGACAAAGGCACAGTGTGATAGCGCACAGAAGAGCGCAGAGGTTCTTAGAATAGCAGTGTGTCGCAAAAAAGTTATAGCCATCTCAGCCTAACCCAACGAAACCCAGCATATCCAATCGTAATTTAACTCAGCCTGACGGGCCGCGGCCACCATTGCTGGCCTGCCCAGAGCGAAGCAGGACATATTAGAGGAAATTAAGACGCAGAAATCCATAGCATCACGGCGTGCAGCAGAAAAGTCAATGATATCCAAACTTAACCCAAACTAACAAAACCTAACGTATCGAAACCAAACTGAACGTAACGACCCGCGGCCGCTATTGCTGGCCTCCCCAGCGTCCAGCATATCAGAGTAGAGCACAGTGGAGTGCAGCAGTGAGGAGAATAACTGTGCATAGCACGAAAGTCAAAGATGCCCTGACAAAACCTGGCCCAACCTAATGTATCCAAACGTAACCTAACTTAACCTGACATGACGATACCACAATTGCTGGCCCCATGGAGTCAAGCAGAATGTACCAGAGCACAGAAGTAGGCGGATATCCACCGCATTGAAGTGAATAGCGCAAAAGTCGAAGTGACGCTAACATAACCTGACCTAACCAAACATAACGAACCGTAGCCCAACTGAACTTAAGTGCCGCGACCACCATTCCTGGCCTCTCAGGTCCATGCAGTGTATAGTACAGCGCAGTCCAGCGCAGAAATTCACCGAACAACAGTGTACATCGCAAAAGGTGAAGTTACGCTTACCGAGCTTGACCCCACCTAACATAACGGAATGTAACCTAACTCACACTAACGTGCCAAGACCAATATTGCCGGCATTCCCAGGGCCAAGAAATGTATAGTAGATCAGATAAGGGCGCAGAAATCCTCCGAACAGAAGTGTACAGCACGAAAGTGATAGTAGCCTCTCCCAACAAAGCCAAACGTAACATAACCAAACGCAAGCTAACTCAACATAACATGAGGAGGCCACTGTTGCTGGCCTCCATAGGGAAAAGCCGCATGTACCACGGCGAAGCAGTGTGCAGGATTCCACCGCATTTTAGTGAATAGGACAAAAGTCGATGGTACCTTAACCTAACCTGACCTAGCCTAATCCAACCAAGCTTAGCTTAAGTCATCATCACGTGTCGCGACGACTGCTTCCCGCCTCAATTGTGCCAAGTAGAATGTAGTAGAGCGCAGTAGATCACAGAACTACACCGAATAGCAGTCTATGGCACGAGAGTCAAAGCTACCCTAAACGAACATAACCTCACCTAGCCTACCCAAACATAGTGCAGCCCAACATAGCGTGATGAGACTAACATTTCTGTTCTCCCTAGAGCCACGCAGAA
The DNA here is from genome assembly GCF_001483705.2 of Eufriesea mexicana. Taxonomy (NCBI): domain Eukaryota; kingdom Metazoa; phylum Arthropoda; class Insecta; order Hymenoptera; family Apidae; genus Eufriesea; species Eufriesea mexicana. The sequence goes on along the minus strand of NW_016908474.1, from coordinate 1,063,285 downwards.
CATATTAGGGCACACTAGAAGGCTGCAATCCACCGAATAGAAGTGTATAGCACAAGATTCGGTGTTAGCGTGTACTAACCTAGCCAAACGTAACACAAGCATACGTAACTTTAGGTAACCCATCGTTCCGGGAACACTATTGCTGGCCTTATCACAGCCAAGCGTAAAATATTGCAACAGAGTAGAGCGCAGAAATATTTGTGTGGCTGTGCAAAGCACAAACGTATAATCTATCCTGACCCAAACTTACCAAACTTAACACAACCAAACGTAGCATAACCCACACTAACCTGTAGAGACCTCTGTTGCTGCCCTCCCCTGCGCCAAGCAGAAAATACTTCGGGACAGCGGAGCGCAAAAGTCCACCACATTGCAGTGTGTACCGCAAAAGTCAAATATATCCTGACCTAAGCTGACCCAACCTAACCTAACCAAACGTAGTGTAACACAACTCAACGTGGCGAGACCGATATTGCCGGCCTTCCCAGATCCAAGCAGAACACATTAGAGACAGCTGTGTAGCAGAAATCCACCGAAAAGCAGTGTATAGCGCAGGAGACATGGCTACCGTATCGCAACCGGACCAAACGTAACATATGCAATCGCAGCCAAACTCAACCTAGCGTGCCGAGACCATTACTGCTGGCCCCCGAGAGCCAAGCAGATTACACTAGAGCACAGTAGAGCGCATAAATGCACAGAATTGCAGTGTATGGATACAAAGTTGAAGATATCCGAACCATACCCGACCTAACGTAACCTAATCAATCGTTGCCCATTTCAATATAAAGTGCCGCGACCACTGCTGCTGGCATCCCCTGAGCCAAGCAGAATTTACTAGAGTACAGCAGACCCCAGAAATCCGACACATTGCTGTGTATTGCGCAAAAGTCGAACATACCGTTGCCCAACCTGCTCTTAACTAACCTGACCAGACGTGGTGTAACCCAACTTAAAGTGATCAGACCAATACTGCTGGTCTCCCCAGAGCCAAGAAGAACATGTTTCAGTACAGTAGAAAGCAGGAAACCACCAAATAGCATTATATAGTATAAAAGTCAAGGCTATCGTTTCCTAACCTATCTAAACGTGACATGAACGAACGTAACATAACTTAAGCTAACGCCGTCCGACCACTATTTCTGGCCTCCCCAGAGCCAAGCGGAATATTCTGGAGCACAGCAGAGCGCACAAGTCCACCGTATTGCAGTGCAAGTCACAAAAGCGGAAGAAAACCTAAGGTAATCGTTCCTAGCCTACACTAACCAAAAGAAGTGTAGCTCAACACAACGCAATGAGACAAATGTTGGTGGTCTTCCCGGAGACAAGCAGAATATAATAGAGCACATTAGAGGGCAGAAATCCATCGCATAGCAGTATATAGCGCAGAAGCCAAAGATACCCTAAGCTAAACTGACCTAACCTAACCCCACCAAACGTAGTCTAACCCAAAATAACAGGCCGCGACCGCTATTCATGGGCTTCGAAGAGCCAAGTAGAGCATATTAGAGCATATTAGAGCGCAAAAATCCACCGAAAGGCAGGGTGTAGCCTTAAAGTCGAAGATATCCTAACATAACGTGACCAAACCTAACCTAACCAAACGTAGCATTGCTCGAGCTAACGTGCCGCGGCAGCTGCTACTTGCCTCTCCAGAGCCAGGCAGAACGTCATACTGCACTGTAGATCACAGGAATCCTCAGGATAACAATGCAAAGCAGGAAAGTCAAAGGGATCCTAAGCAAACGTGACCTAACCTAACCTAACAGAACGCAACCTAACTCAAACACACGTGCCAGGAACTCTGTCGCTCGCCTCCGCAGGGTCGAGAGGAGTATAGTGGAACAACGTAGACAGCAGCAATCCAACAAATTGCAGTGTATAGCACAAGTGTCAGAGAAATCCTAATCGAACCCTCCTAACGTAACCTAACGAAACGTAACATAACTCAACCTAACGTACCGCTACCGCTATTGCTGGCCTCTACAGAGAAGAGCAGAACTTACTAGAGGTCAGTAGGGCGCGGAAGTACGTAGAATCACAGTGTACTATACAAAAGTCATATGTATCCATACCCAACCCAAGCTAACATAACCTAACCAAACGTAGCCTACGTGAACGTAACGTGCCGCGCCCACTGATTCTGGCCACCCAAGGACCAAGCAGAATGTAGTAGAGCGCAGTCGAGCGCAGAAATCCACCGAACAACGGTGTATTGCACGATAGTCGTAGTTATCGAAACCAAACTTGACCTACCCTGACCAAACCAAACGTAACGTAACTCAACAGAACGTGCCCCGACCACTGCTGCCGGCATACTCGGAGACAAGCAGGATACAGTAGACCATGGCAAGAAAGACAATGCTATCCTAACCAAACTAAACATATCCCATCCTATTCAAAAGCAACCTAACCCAACCTAACGTGCCACAAACACAATTGCTCGCCTCCCCAGTGTCGAGCAGATTGTAGTAGAGCAATGTAGAGCGCAGGAATCTACTGTATAGCGGTGTACAGCGCAAACAACTAAGAAATCGTGTCTAAGCCGTCTTAACCTAACGTAATCAAATGTAACACGACTCAACCGAACGTGCCAAGACAACTATTGATGGCTTCCACAGAGCCTAGCTGAAAATATTAGAAACGCTAGAGCGCAGAAATCCGCGTATAGCAGCGTATAGCACAAAAGTCAGAACTATAATATCCTAACCTCACCACACGTATAACAACCGAACATAGCATAGCTCAACTTAACGTGCAGAGACCTATATTGCTGGCCTCCACAGAGGCAACCAGAACGTACTACAGCAGAGTAGAGCGTAAAAATCCGTCGCATAGCGGTGTATACCACAAAAACCGCAGATACCCTAACCGAACCTGACCTAACCTAACCTAACAGAACGTAACCCGACCCAGCCTAACGTGCCGCAACCTATATTTCCCGCCTCCCCCGGGACGAGCAGGGTATTGTAGGGCAATGCAGAGCGCAGAAATCAACCGAATAGCAGCGTGCAGCACAAGAGACGAAGATATCCTAACATAGCATGACCTAACCTAGCGAAACCGTACGTAGTGTAGTTCAACATAACGTGCCGCGGCAAATGCTGCTGGCCTCCACAGAGCCAAGCAAAATGTAGTAGAGCACAATAGATAAGAGAAGTCCACCGTGAAACTGTGTATACCACGAAAGTCAAAGCTACCCTAACCAAACATTGCCTTAACCGACCTGGCCCACAATAGCATAACTGGAACTTACGTGCCGCGACCACTTCTGCTCACCTCCCAGGGGTCGAGCAGAGTATATTAGAGCCATTTAGAGCGCAGGGATCAACCGAATAGCAGTTTATAGCAGAAAAGTCAAGGAAATCCTAACCGAGCATTCCTAACCTAACCTAACGGAACGTAACATAACTCAAACTAACGAGCCGAGATCTCTATTAATGACCACCCCAGAGACAAGCGAAACATATTAAAGCGCAGTAGAGCGCAGAAATCCACCAAATAGCAGACAGCGGCACAAAAGTCTAAGCTATTCTGTCCTAACATAACCAGACTTGTCATGTGCTACCGTAGCCTATATAAACCAAACGCGCCGATACCTCTATTGCAGGCCTCCGCAGAGCCAAGCAAGATATACGCATGCACAGCGGAGCGCAGAAATCCACCGCATGGCAGTGTATAGCGCAGAAGTCGAAGATACCCTAATATAACCCATCCTAACCTAACCCAAACTGTCGTAGCATAAATCAGCATAACGTGCGGCGACCACTGCTTCCGGCCGCCCATAAGCCAAGCATTACATATTAGAGCACCGTTGACCAGAGAGACCCACCGACTAGCCGTTTGTAGCACGAAATCCAAAGCTACCCTAACCAAACTTAGCATACCCTAACCTATTCAAACGTAACCCAACACAAACTACGCGCCACAACCACCACTGCTCGCATCCCCAGTGTCGAGCAGATTTAAGCAAAGTAATGTGGAGCGTAGAAATCGGCCGTATTGCAGTGTACAGCGCAAACATCAAAGAAACCATAACCAAGCCTTCCAAAGCTAACCTAACAAAACGAAACCTACCTCGACATAACGTACCGAGACCACCATTACTGGCAAGGCTAAAGCCAAACAGGACACGTTATAGCGCGGTAGGGGGCTAATATCCACCGAATAGCAGTGTATGGCGCAAAAGTCTAATATACTCTATCCTAACCTGACCAAACATGACAGAAGTGAACGTAGCGTTACTCAACAAATCGTGCCGCGACCAGTGCTGCGGGCGTCCCGAAGCCAAGTACAATACAGCAGAGCACGTTAGATCACAGGAATCCAACAAATAATAGCGTAAAGGACGAAGGTCGGAATTCCACTAACCGAAATTATCTAACCTAACTCACCCGAACGTAGCCTAACTAGAACCGACGTGCCACGACAACCACTGTTCGCCTCCCCATAGGCCTCCCCATAGTGGAGCAATGTAGGGCGCGGAAATGCACCGAATAGCAGTGTATAGCGCAAAAGTCAAATATACCATAACCAAACCTTCCTAACCTAACCCAATGGTACGTAACCGAACTCGACCTAACGTGCAGAGACCACTATTACTGACCACCGCAGAGCCAAGCAGAGCACATTGACGAACAGTAGAGCGCAGAAATTCCCGGATAGCAGAGTACAGCACAATAGTCTAAACCATCCTATCCTAACCTCACAAAACGTAGCATATCCAAGCGTAGCGTAACACAATCTAACGTTCCGAGGCCTCCACTGCTTGTTTCCACTGGTCCAAGCAGAATATACTAGAGCATAGCAGGGCGCAGAAATCCACCGCATTGCTGTGTATAGCACAAAGGTCAGCGTATCCAGCCCAACCTAGCCAAACGTGACATATTCATACGTAGCCTGTCTCGACCTAACATGGCGAGACCATTATTGTTGGCCTCCACAGAGGTAAGCAGAATGTACCAGAGCACAGTAGTGCGCAGAAACCCGTCGCATTGCATTGAACAGCACAAAACGCGAAGATCCCCAGACCTAACCTGTCGAAGCCTAACATAACCGAACGTAACATAACTAGACCAAACGTGCCGAGATCACTATCGCTGGCATCCTACAGAGCGAAAAAGAAAATATAAGAACGCAGTAGAGCGCAGAAGTCCGCGAATAGCAGTGTATAACCCAAAAGTCTGGACTATCACATCCTAACCTCACCAAACGTGACATACCCTAACGTATCATAGCTCAAAGTAACCTACCGAGACCACTGCTGCTGGCAACACCAGAGGCAAGCAGAACATACCAGATCACGCTGGAACGCAGGAGCCCACCAAATAGAAGTGTATAGCACAGAAGTCGAAGATATCCTTTCTTAATTTATCCAAACTTAACAGCACCAGACGTAACATAACTCAATCTAACGTATCGCGACCACTATTGCTGGCCTCCACAGAGTCGAGCAGAACTTATTAGAGGACAGCAGGGCGGAGAAGTCCATAGAACCGCGGTGTATAATGCGAAAGTCATATGTATTCAGACATATCCGAAGCTAACATAACCTGACCGAGCTTAGTCAAACCTAACCTAATCAAAGGTAACCTAGCTCAACCTAACGTACCGAGACTACTATTGCTGGCCGCCAATGACACAAGCATAAAATAATACAACACAGTAGAGCGCAGAAATCCGCGGGTAGGGGTGTATAGCACAAAAGTCTGAATTGTAAAATCCTAACCTCCCAAACGTAACATAACCGTACGTAACGTAGCTCAACCTAACGTGCCTAGACCACTAATGCTGGCCTCCACAGGGCCAAGCAGAGAACACTAGAGCATAACTGAGCGTATAAATCCAGCGCATTGCAGTTTATGTCACGAAAGTCAAACATATCCTGACCAAACATTGCCCAACCTATCCTACCAAAACGTAGTATAGCAAAACATAACGTGTCGAGACCATTATTGTTAGCCTCCACAGAGGCAAGCAGAATGTGCTAGAGCACATGAGAGCGTAGAAACCCACCGTATTGCAGTGAATAGCACAATGACCGTTGATACCCGAACCAAACCTGACATAACCTAGCCTAAACGATCGTAGCATATCTCAACATGACGTGACGCGACCGTTGCTCCTGGCCAACCACAGAGCCCTGCAGAATGTAGTAGAGCACAGAAGATCACAGAAACCCATGGAACAGCAGTGTAAAGCAAAAAACTCAAAGTAGCCTCTCCTAACCGATCCAAGCGTAACATAGGCAAACGCAACCTAACTCATCCTATCGTGGCTAGGAAAATATTGCTGACCTGCATAGAGACGACTAGAGTGCACTAGAGCACAGTAGTGCGAATATATACACCGCTTTGCGGTGAATAGCCCATAAGTCAAAGATATCCTAACATAACCTGTCCCAACCTAACCAAATCAAGCGTAGCGTAACTCGACAGGGAGTTCCGCGACCAGAGCTGGCGGACTCCCCAGGGCCAAACAGAACACATTATTGGAGAGTAGAAGGTAGAAATCCGTATAATCGCATTGTATGTCTGTAAAGTCAAGGCTACCCGAACCTATCACAAACAAGCTGGTCATAACCGAACGGAACCTAACTCATACTGAATTGCCGCGATCGCTATTGCTGCCCTCCCCTGAGACGAGCAGGACATACTGAAGTATGATAGATAGCAGAAGTCCACCAAATGTATGTGTACAGCAGATAAGTTATAGCTATCCTAACCAAACCTAGACTAACCCAGCCTAACAGGTAGTAACCAAACATGGACTAACACAACATAACGTGCGGAGACCGTGATTGCTGCCCTACTCAGAGCCATGCAGATCACACTTGATCATTGCAGAGTGCAGAAATCCATCAAAGAACAGTGTGCGGCACAAAAGTTAAAGCAATCCTTTCCAAACATTGCGTAAACCAGCCTAACCTAACGTAATCTGACTCAACGTAACTAGCCGATAACACTGTTTCTGTACTTCCCATAGCCAAGCTGAAAACATTACAACACTGTAGAACTCAGTAGTCCTCCTAATAGCAGAATATGTAATTAAGGTCAAAGCTGCACTCCCCAAACCAAATCAATTTTAACATAACCAAGCGTAACCAACCTCAACCTAACGCGCCACGACCACTACTGCTGGCCTCCACAGAGTCGAGCAGAGCGCATTAGTGGAGTGTAGAACGCAGGTATCCGTAGAACTGAAGTGTACATCAGATAAGTTAGTGCTACCCGAACCTAACCCAAACCAACAGGACATAACCAAGCATTGCTTACCCCATACCAACGCGCCGAGACACCACTGCTGCCAACCCCAGAGCGAAGCAGGACATACTGGAGCATAGTATGGAGCAGAAATCCATCGGGTAGCAGCGTACAGCACAAAAGTTAAAGGTATTTTAACCAAACTTAGCCAAACCCAAACTAAGCGAATCAAACCAGAATCAGCATAACGTGCCGGGGACACTAATGCTGGCCATCACAATGCTAAGCGGAGCACACTATTGGGCAGTACAACGCAGATTTCCATAGAATCGCAGTGTATATTAGAAAAGTCAGAGCTACTTAAGCCAAACCCAAACGAACAGAGCGTAGACAAATATAGCCCAACACAACTTAACGTGCCCAGGCCGCTATTCCTGCCGTCCTCACAGCCAGGCAGGACGTACTAGAGCACAGTAGATCGAAGATATCCACCGAACAGTTGTGTACAGCACAAAAGTTTAAGCGATCCTGTCCAAACTTTGCCTAACCAGACGTAACCGAGCGTAACCCGACAAAACATATCGTGCCGAGACCACTATTGCTGGCCTTCTCAGGGACAAGATGAAAATATTAGGGCACAGTAGGGCGCCGAAATCCACCTAATAGCAGGCTAGAGCACTAAAGTCAAGGCTATCCTCTCCTGACCTAAAACCAAACGTAACCTAACACAACCTAACGTGCCGCAACCACTACTGCTATCCTCCACAGGGCCAAGCAGAACACATTAGTGGAGAGTAGAACTCAGAAATCCAGAGAATCGCGGTGTATATCAGAAAAGTCAAAGCAACCAAAGCTTAACCCAAACGGACATAACATTGGCAACATGGCGTAAAAGACCCTAACGTGCCGAGACCGCTATTGCTGCCCACCCTAAAGCCAAGATGGAACTTCTAGAGCACAGTTGACCGCATACATCCACCGTGTACCAGTGTACAGCACAAAAGATAAGGCGATCGCTACCAAACTTAGCATAACCCAACCCATCCGAACGTAACCTGCCTCAACATAATGTGCCGAGACCACTACAGCTGGCCTTCGCAGAGCCAAGCTGGAAATATTACAGCACTGTAGATCTCAGAAGTCCTCCTAGGATCAGACTATAGCATTAAGGTCACAGCTACCCTGACCAAACGTAACTAATTGTACAAATCAAACGTATCCAACCACTTCCTATCGCGCTGCGACCATTATTGCTGGCCTACACAGAGTCAAGCAGGGTACATTGGTGGACAGTAGAACGCAGAAATACATGGAATCGCAGTGTGTATCGCAAACGACAAGGCAACCCAAGCCTAACCTAGTCCGGGGAATATAACCAAACGTAGCCTACATCAGCCTAACGTGCCGATACCGCTATTGCTGCACACCCCAGGGCCAAGCGGGTCATAATGGAGAGCTGTAGAGCGCAGAAATCCGCCGAATAGCAGAGTGCATCACAATCGTTAAAGCTATCCTATCCAAACTCAACGTAACCCAACCTAACCAAACGCAACTTGACACAACATAACGTGCCGAGACTACTATGCCTGTCCTTCCCAGAGCAAATCTGCAAAAATTACAGCACTGCAGTACTGAGAAATCCTCCTAATAGCAGATTATATCAATAAGGTCAAAGCTACCCTCTCCAAACCCAACCTATCGTAACATAACCAAACGGAAACAAGTTCAACCTATCGCGTTGCGACCACCGCAGCTGGCCGGCCCAGAGTCAGGCAGAGCACAATAGCGCAGCGTAGAACGCAGAAATCCATAAAATCGCAGCGTATATCAGAAGATACAGAAATACCCAGGCCTAACCAAACCAACATAATATAACCAAACATAGCATAAATCATACTGTTGTGCCGAGACCACTATTCCTGCCTGCCCCAGAGCCAAGCAGGACATACTAGAGCACAGGCAAGCGCAGAAATCCACCCTACAACAGTTTATAGCACGAAAGCCAAAGCTGTCCTTACCTAACTTAACATAACCTAAACTAACCAAATGTACCGTAACACAGCCTAAGGTGCTGCGACCGTAATTAATCGAAACCCCAGAGTCGTGCAGAGTATAATAGAGCAATGAAGAGCCCAGAAATCCACCGAATAGCAGTCTACAGCACGAAAGTCAAAGCCACACTAGCCGAACCAAAGCTAACCTAACCTAACCAAACATAACCTGACTCAAATTAAAGTGCGACGACCACTAATCCCCTCCTCCCCAGAGTGGAGCAGAATGTGGTAGAGTAATGTAGAGCGCATGGAACCAACGAAAAGCAGTGTATAGCACAAAAAGGGAAATCCTAACCAGATTATCCCAACCTAACCTAACGAGACGTAATCTTATTCAGACTGACGTGCCAAGACCACACTTTCTTGCCACCACAGAGTCAAGCAGAACATATTGGAGCACAGTGGAGGGTGAAAATCCACCGAATAGCAGTGTATGTCATAGTAGTCTAAACTACCCTGTAAGAACCTCACCAAACGTAGCACAACCAGACATATCGTAACTGAATCTAACGGGCCGAGACCGCAATTCCTTGCCACCTTGGTGCCAAGCAGAAAATTTAAGAGCAGAGTAGAGTGCATATACGCACGGCATAGCAGTATATAGCACGTAAGCTAAACACATCGTGACCTAAGCTGACCTAACATAACCAATCCAAATGTAGTGTAGCGTAACATAACGTGACGAGACCACTTTTCCTTACCACCACGGAGCCAAGAAGAAAATAATTGAGCACAGTAGATGGCAGAGAACCACCGAATAGCAGTTCATGGCATAAAAGTCTAAGCAACTCTCATCTAACATAACAAACATGTTAAGAAGAAAATAATTGAGCACAGTAGATGGCAGAGAACCACCGAATAGCAGTTCATGGCATAAAGGTCTAAGCAACTCTCATCTAACATAACAAACATGCCATAAGCAAACGCAGCATAACTAAACCTAACGCGCCCAGGCCACTATTGCTGGCCTCTCTGGAACCAAGCAGAATACACTTCAGTACAGTAGAGCGAAGAACTCCACCGTAATGCAGTGCAAAGCAAGAAAGTGGAAGACACCCAAATCTAACCTGACCAATCCTGAACTGTCCAAACGTACTGTTACTCAACATAACGTGACGAAACGAATACTCCTGGACTTCCCAGAGCAAGGCAGAATATATACGAGCACAGTAGAGTACAGAAATCCAACGAATAGCAGTGTGCATCACAAAAGTCAAAGTAGCCTATCCTAACCTAGCCAAACGAAACATATCCAAACGCAACGAAATTCAACCTAACATTGCGAGACAATTATTTTTGTCCTGCACGGAGGCAAGCAGAATGTACTAGAGCAGGGTAGAGCGCAGAAATCCACCGCAATATTGTGAATAGCACAAGAGTCGAGGAAATCCTATCCTAAGGTAACATAACCTATCCTAACCAATCGTAACATAACTTATCCTAACGTTTCGAGACCGCTATTGCTGGCCTGCCAGGAGCCAAACAAAAAATATTAGAAGACTGTAGAGCGCAGAAATTCGTAGATAGGTGTGTATAGCACAAAAGTCTAGGCTATCCTATCCTAACCCCACCAAACACAACAAAACCGGGCGAAGCATAGCCCAACTCAACTTGCCGAGAACCATATTGCTAGCTTCATTAGGGCCATGCGGCATACACTAGAGCACAGCAGAACGCGAAAGTCCACCGCATTGCTGTGAATAGCACAAAAGCCGTATATATTCTAACATAACTAGACCTCACCTAATCCAAACGAACGTTTCATAGCTGATTGTATCGTGCAGCGACCACTGCTCCTGGCCTCCCTGTAGCTAAGCAGAATGTAGTAGAGCGCAGCGTATCACAGAAGTCCACCGGCTAGCAGTGTTTGGCACGATAGTCAAAGCTGCAATAACCAAACTTAGCCTAACCTAGGCCAACCAAACGGAAGCAAACCCATCAAAGCTTGCCACGATATATATTGCTTGCTCCCCAGAATCGGGCAGAGTATAGTAGAGCAATGTAGAGAGCAGATATCCGCCGAAAAGCCGTGTACCGCACAGACGACAAAGAAATCCTAACCAAGCCTTCCGAACCTAACCAAACGAACCGATGGCTAACTAAACATAACGTGCCGAGGCCACCAGTACTGGACACCACAGAGCCAAGCAGAACACGTCAGAGCACCGTAGACGGCAAAAGACCACCGAATAGCACTGTATGCCATAAAAGTCTAATACATTCTATCCTAACTTGAACAAACGAAACATAAGCGAACGTAGCCTACCTCAACCTTACCTGCCGGGACCACTATTGCTTGCCTGCCCAAAGCCAAGTGGTAAGTATTAGAACGCAGAAGAGCGCAAAGATCGGAGGACTGCCGTGTATAGCACAGAGGTCTAAACTGTCCTATGCTAACCTCGCCAGACTTATCATTGCCGAACGTAGCGTACCTCAATCTATCGTGCCAAGAGCACTATTGCTTGCCCCCATATCCAATCAGAGTCCACTAGAGCGCATCAGAGCGCGGAAATTCACAGCACTGCAGTGTATAGCAGATAAAGCAAGCATATCATTGCCCAACTTGACCTAATCTAGCATACACAAACGTAATGTAACTCAACATAACGTAAGTAGACCAATATAGGTGGCCCCTCCAAAGAGAATCAGAACATATTAGAGCATTCTAGAGCGCAGAAACCCACCGAATAGCAGTGAATAGCACAAAGGTCGAAGTAGCCTCTCTTAATATAGCCAAACGAAGCATACACGAACGTAACATAACTCAAGTTAACTTAACGAGAACACTATCGCTGGCTCCCACAGAGTCGAGAAAAGGCAATAGAGCACAGTAGTGCGCCGAGATACACAGCATAGCAGTGTAAACCACGAAAGTCGAAGCAGCCTATCCTAGCCTGGCCAAACGTAACATACACAAACTTATCCTAGCTCAACCTAACATCAAAAACTCCTGGCCTCCACAAAGACAAGCAGAATATACTACAGCACAGTATTTTCCAGAGATCAAACGCATTGCGGTATATAACGAAAAAGTCGAATATATTCAAACCATACCTGACACAGCCTTACCTAACTAATCGCAGCCCAACTCAATATAACCTGACGAGAGCACTGCTGCTGGCATCCCCGGAGTCGAGCAGAACATATCAGAGTTGTGTAGAGTGCAGAAATCTGTAGAATCTCAGTGTATAGCGAAAAAGTCACGGCTATCCGAGCCTAACCCAGGTTAACATAGCCTAACCGAACGTATCATAACGAAACACAACGTGCGGCGACCACTGCTCCCGGCCTTCCCTGAGCCAAGCAGAATATAGTAGAGCACAATAGATCACAGAAATCCGCCGAATAGTAGTGTATAGCACGAAATTCATAGCAATCCTAACCAAAATTAATCAAGCCTAGCCCAACCAAACGTAACCTAACCCAACCTAACTTGCCACGACAGCAATTTCTCGCCTTCCATGTGTCGAGCAGAGTATTACAGTAGAGTAATGTAGAGCGCAGAAATCCCCCGGATGGCTTTGTACAGCACAAATGCCAAAGAAATCGTAACTAAGCCATCCTAACCCAACCTAACGTACCGAAACTTATCTAAACCTGACGTGCAAGTGCCATCGATACTGGCCACCCCACAACGAAGCAGGACAAACTAGAGCGCAGTAGGTGGCAACAGTCCGCCGAGTAGCACTATATGGCACTAAAGACTTATTCATTCTATCCTAACTTCACCAAACGTAACATCAACAAACGTAGCCTAAGTCAAACGAACGTAAGGCGACCACTATTTCTGGCGTTTCCAGATACAAGCGGAATATACTGCAGCACAGTTGAGAGCAGAAATCCGCTGTATTACCGTGCAAAACACAAAAGTGAAGCATAGCCACCCCTAACGTGTCGTATCCTAGCCTACCTGAACGTAGTGTTACTCAACATAAGGTGATGGACAAATATCGCTGGCCTCCCAGGGCCAAGCAGAACATATTAGAGTATAGCAGAAAGCAGAGATCCACCGCAACGCAGTGTATAGCACAGACGTCAATGATACCCTTACCTAACATCACCCAACCTAACCTAACCGAACGTAGTCTAACTCAACCGAACGTGATGCGACCGCTATTGATGAACTCCGTGTGGCCTAGCAAAGCATATTTGATCACATTAGACCGCAGGAATCAAACGAATAGCCGTGTACAGCACAAAAGTCAAAGTATTGTATCCTAACTTATCCAAACGTAACGTATATATACGTAACATAAGCAAACCTCACATGATGAGACCACTATTGCTGGACTGCACAGAGGGAAGCAGAATGTACTAGAGTACCGTAGAGCGCAGAAATCGGCCGCATTGAGGTGCAAAGCACAAAAGTGAAAAATACGGTAACCTAACCTTACTTAACCTCCCTAAACAAAAGTAGTGTATCTCAACATTGCGTGTTGGGGCGATTGTTGCTGGACTCCGCGGAGCCAGGCAGGACATATTAGGGCACAGTAGAAGCAGAAATCTTGCGAATAGCAGTGCATAGCAGAAAAGTCCAGGCTATTCAATCCTGACCTAATCAAACGTAACATAAGCGAACGTAACGTAACTCATACTGTCGTGCCTCGAACACTGTCCCTAGCCTACCCAGGGCCAACCAGAATACAGTAGAGCACAGTCGAGCGCAGAAATCTTCCGATTATCTGTGTACAGCACGAAGGTGTATGATAACCTGACCGAGCTTAACCTAGCCAAACATAACCGAACGTAACATAACTGAACCTTGCGTGCCTAGACCACCACTGCCGGCCTCCCCAGAGCCAAGCCGGAATTAGATCACACTAGAGCGCAGATACCCTCGGACAGCGGTGCATATCACAAAAGTCTAAGCTGTCCTATCCTGACATCACCAAAAGTACCATAACAGAACGTAGCATAACAAACCCTAGTGTGTCGAGACCACTATTGGTGGCCTCCCCAGAGCAAAGCAGAACATTCTAAAGTACGGTAGACTGCAGAAGTCCACGACATTGCAGTGCAAAGCACGAAAGCAGAAGATATCCTAACCTAACCTGTCCCAACCTAACCTAACCGAACGTAGTGTAGCTCAACGTAGCGTGACGAGACCAGTACTGTAGGCCTCCCCAGAGCCAAGCAGAGTATAGCAGAGCAGAGTATTTCGCAGTAATCAGCCGCAATTCACCGTATGGCACAAGTCGATACCAATCCTATCCTAATGTAACCAATCGTACCACAACCAAACATAACCTATCTAAAAATAAAGACATGTGAACACTATTTCTTGCCTTCTCAGAGCAAAGCAAAATATACTGGAGCACAGTAGAGCGCAGAAGTCATCAGCATTGCAGTGCAAAGCGCAAAAGTGAAAGATACCCAGACCTAACCTCACCAAACATAGCCAACACAAACGTTGTGTAACTCAAACTAATCATGCCGAGACCAGCATTAATGGCCTCCCTATATCCAACCAGAATATACTAGAGCACTGCAGAGCGCATAAACCCACCGCAATGCAGTGTATAGCAAAAAAGTCAAACACACCCGAAACTCAGCCCTACGAAACCTATCATATTAAAGTGTGGTGCAACACAACATAATGCGACGAGACCAATATTGTTGGCATTCCCATAGCCAAGCAAAACATATTAGTTCACACTAGGAAGCAGAAATCCACCGAATAGCAGTGTATAGCGCAAACGTCGAGGCTATCGTATCCTAACTTAACCAAACTTAGCATAAGCATACATAATGTATCGGAACATAACGTTCCTAGACCACTCTTGCCGGCCTCCCCATCACCAAGCGGCACATATTAGAGAAGAGTGGGGGCTGAAGTCAGTAGAATGGCTGTGTATAGCATGAAGGTGGAAGCTATCCAAGCCTAACCCATGCCAGCGTATCATAGCCCAACGCACGCTGACACAACTCAAATTTGCGAGGCCATTATTACTTACCTCCCCAGAACCAGAAGAATATATTAGAGCTTAGTGGAACGCAGAAATCCACCGCGCAACACTGTACGCCACGTCAGCCAGAGCAATCCCTACCAAGCCCAACCGAACCAAGCCTAACCGAACGTACCGTAGCTCAAACTCACTTGCCGCGACCTATACTACTGGCGTACCCAGAAGAAAGCAGGGTGTTGTACCGCACAGTACAGCGCAGGAGACCATATAGTCGCTGTGTATCGCAGAAAAATCAAAGGCTTCCAAACCTTACCCATGCAAACGTAAACTAACCAAACGTAACCTATCTCAAACTAACACGTCTCGACCGCTATTTCTGGCCGTTCCAGGGCAAAGCAGAGCGCGACAGTGCACAGTAGAGATGAGAAGCCAAACGAAAATCGGTATGTATCACAAAAGTTACAGTACCGCATCTTACCCTAGCCAATCATATCACTACCAAACGTAACCAAACTCAAGCAAACGTGCCGCCTCCATTATTTCTGACGTCCACAGGGACAAGCAGAACATACTAGAGAAGGGTAGGGCGCAGAAATCCAAATAATCGCAGTGTACAGGTGAAAAGACAAAGATATCCGGACCTAACCCAAACTAACGTAACCTAACCGAACGTAGCCAAACTCAACGGAACCTGCCGCGACCACCATTTCCGGCCTCCCCAAGGTCTAGCAGATTAGAGTAGTGCACAGTGGAGGGAAGGAATCCAGCGAATTTCTGTGTATAGCACGATGGACTAAGCTACCCTAAACTAACTCATCCTAACCCAACCTAACCGAACGTAACCTAACTCAAACTAACGTGCCACGACCACAATTGCTCGCATCTCGAGATTCGAGCAGATTATAGTAGAGCAATGTAGAGCGCGGAAATCCACCGAATAGACATGTAAAACGCAAAGGTCAGAGAAATCCACGCCGAATGTAACTTCATCTAACTTAACCATACATAACCTATCCCAACCTAACGTGCCACGAACATTATTGCTCGCATCGCCAGAGTCGAGTAGAGCATAGCAAAGCAACGAAGTGCGCATAAATCCGGCGAATACCGTCGTACAGCTCAAAAGTCAAAGTCATCCTAACCAAACCATGTCTATCCCGACATAACCAAGCGCCGATTAACTAAACCTAACGAGCTGAGACCTCTATTGCTGGCATCGGCAGAGCCAAGCAGAACATATTACAGCACATTTGAGGACATAAGCCCAACGAACAGCAGTGTATTGCACAGAAGTCACGGGCATCCCAACCAAACCTAACATAACCTTACCTAAAGGAACGTAACATAAATCAAAATATCGAGCCTCGACCGCCCTTGCTGGCGTGCCCAGAGACGAGTAGAATATAGAAGAGGAGTGTAGCTTGCAGACATCTACCGAATAGCAGCGTATAGCAAAAGAGTCAAAGCTATCCTCCCATAACACAGCCAAACGTAACTTATCCGTACGCAACGTAACTCAGCCTAACGTGCAGGGACCACAACAGCTGGCCTGCGCGTAGCCAAGGTAGAGCGCAGGTGTGCACAGAATAGCAGCGTATAGCAAAAAAGTTAAAGACGCCCAAACAAAACCAAACAAAACCTAACCTAACCTAACCTAGCCAAGCGTTACATAACGCAGCCTATCTTGTCACGACCGCCATTGCTGGCATCCCCAGAGTCGAGTAGAGTGCAGTAGAGCAACGGAAATAGCAGAAATCTACCGAATAGCAGTGTATAGCACGAAGTCAAAGTTACCCTATCCCAACCTAACCTAACGAAACACAACCGAAAGAAACTTAACACAACCTAACGTGCCTAGAACACTATTGCTGGCCTCCCTACCGCGCACCAGCACATATAACAGGAGAGAGGGGAGCAGAAATCAATATGATGGCAGTGTACAGCAGGAAGGTCAGAGCTACGCAAACATAACCCATGCTAACGTAACCTAACCAAACGTTTCCTAGACTAACCTAACGTGCCGCGGCCATTGTTTCTGTACAGCCCAGGGCAAGGCGGGCATATTCGGGCGCAGTAGAGCAGAGAAATCCACCGTATAGCAGTGTATAGCGTAATGGTCATAGCTATCCTGTCCCAACCAGGACAATCGTAACATTGCCAAAAGTAACAAAATTCAACCATATGCGCCGCTACGTCTATTGCCCCCCCCCCCCGAAAATCAGAAAGTATTAGAGGAAAGTAGGGTGCAGAAATCCACCGAAAAACAGTCTATACCCCGAAATTCGAAGCTATCCTAACCTGACACAGAATAACGTACCCTCACCAAACGTAGACTAACAAATCCTGACAGCCAAGACAATTATTACTGGTTTCCCAGCAGCCGAACTGAGTACAGTAGAGCAACGCAGTGTGCATAAATCCACTTAACAGCTGTGTATAGCTCGAAAGTTAAAGTCAACATTTCCTAACCTAGCAAATCGAAACATAACCGGACGTAACATAACTCATATTAACGTGCAGCGGCCAATACTGCTGGCCCCACAGATTCGTGCAGAGTATAGTAGAGAACAGTTGAGCACAGTATTCCACCTCATAACATTGTACAACGCGAAAGGCAAAGCTATCAAAGTCTAACCCAGTCAAACGTTGCCCAACCAAACGTAGCATAACGCAACCTAACTCGGGCCGACCAATATTCCTTGCCTCCCAAGCGTCTAGCAGATTAGGATAGAGCACATTTGTGGGCAGGAATCCACCGAGTAGCTGTGTATAGCACGAAAGCCGGAGCTACCCTAACCAAACTTATCCTATCCCAACCTAGCTAAGCGCTAGCCAATCATATCACTACCAAACGTAACCAAACTCTACCAAACCTGCCGCCACCACTATTGCTGGACTCCCCAGAGCCAAGCAGCGTGCCGCGGCCACCATTTCTGGCCTTCCCAGAAAAAGCAGAGCATATTCGATCATAGTAGAGTGGAGACGTCCAACGGAAAGCAGTATGTAGCACAGATGTGCCGGGTACCCTACCCCAACCTAACCAATCGGAAAACAACCAAACGTAACCAAACTCTACCAAACCTGCCGCCACCACTATTGCTGGACTCCCCAGAGCCAAGCAAAGCATATTAGAGTGTAGCAGGGCGAAGAAATTGATTGAAATCCAGTGTACAGCAGAAAAGTCAAATATATCGAAACCAAACCCAAACAGACGTAGCCTAATCAAACGCAACCTACCTCAAACTAACGTGCCACGATTACCATTGCTCGCTTCCCGAGATACGAGCAGAGTATAGTAGAGCAATGTAGAGCGCAGGAATCCACCTTATAGCAGTGTATAGCACAGAAGTCGAAGCTATCCTGTGATTACCCAACCAACCGTGACACTAACAAGCATGGCCTAACAAAGTATATCGTTCCGCGACCACTATTGCTGACACCCCAGATTAGAGCTGAGTATAGTAGAGCAATGTATAGCGCAGAAATCCACCAATTAGTAGGATATAGCACAAAAGTCAAGGAAATCCTGAGCAAACGTTCCTAACGTGACCTGTCGATACGAAAAATAACGCAAACTAACGTGCCGAGGCCGCTATTGCTGATCACCTAAGGTCCAAGCACAAAATACTGCAGCACGGTAGAGCGCACAGATCCACCACATGGTAGTATATAGCGCAAAAGTCAAGCATACCCTGACATTACCTGACCATATCTAACCTAACCAACCGCAGTGTATCTCAGAATAACGTGCCGCGTCCACGGCACCTGGCCACCCCAGAGCCAGGCAGAATGTAGTAGAGCACAGTAGAGCACAGACACCAACGGAATAGCAACTTAGAACACAAAGGTGAATGTAGACTATGCTTACCTATCCAAACGTAGCACACCCAGACGTAACAAAATCCAACCTAACACGCCGAGACTACTATCGTTGCTCTCCGCAGAGACAGGCAAAATGTTCTGGAGCATAATGGCGCGCAGAAATCCACCTCATTGCTGTGAATAGCACAAAAGCCGTAGATATTCTAACCAAACATAACCTACACCGACCAAGCCAAACGCAACCTAACTCAAACTATCTTGCCACGAACAATACTGCTCTCCTCCTCAGAGTCGAGCGTAGTACAGTAGAGCAATGCAGAGCACGGGAATGCACCGTGTAGCAGTGTACAGCACAAACGCCAAATATATACAAACCATACCCAACATAATCTAACTTGACCGATCGTAGCACAACTCAACATAATGAGCGGGACTACCATTTTTGGCCTCCCAGAGCCAAGCAGAACATACTAGGGCGCACTAGTGCGCAAAAGTCCACCGAATAGTAGTGTATAGCATAAAAGTCAAAGCTGCCCTATCCCAATGTATACAACCTTAACATATACAAACGTAACATAGCTAAACCTAACGTACCGCGACCATTAGTGCGGGCCTCCCTATATTCTAGCAGAACGTAATTGGGTACAGTACAGCGCCGAAATCCATAGAGACGGAGCGTACAACACAAGATTCATTGCTACACATATCTAACACAGGTTAACATAACCTGACCAAACGTAGCTCATCTCAACATAACGTGTCCCGACCACTGCTTCCGGCCTCCACTGTGCCAAGTAGAAAGCAGTAGAGCACAGCAGATCGGAGAAACACAACGAACAGCAGAGTATGGCACGTAAGTCAAAGATAAACTAACCGAACTTAAGCTCACATAGCCAATCCAAATGCAGTGTACCTCAGCATAGCGCGACAAATCCAATATTTCTGGCCTCCGCAGAGCCAAGCAGAACATGATGGGGCGCAGTAGAATGCAGAAATCTACTGAATAGCTGTGTATGCCACAAGAGTCAAAGATATCTTGAACTAAGCTATCCTAACCTAACCTACACAAACGTTGCGCAGCATAACATAACGTGATGTGTCCAATATTGCAGGCCTTCCTAGAGCCAAGCAGAACATATTGGAGCGCGCTAGATATAAGAAATCCACCGAATAGCAGTGCATAGCGCAACAGTCAGATCTATCTTATACTAAATAAACCAACCGTAGCATAAACACACGTAATATTTCTGAACCTAGCGCCACCTAGAGACCACCATTACTCGCCTCCCCAGAGCCAAGCAGAACATACTAGAGCACGCTGGAGCGCAGAAATCCCCCGAATAGCAGTGTATAGCACATAGGTCAATGCAGTCCAGTCCTAATGTATCCATTCCTGACACCGCCAATCGTAATACAACTCAAACTATCGTACGGCGACTACAATTGCTGGCCTTCCCAGAGCTGAACTGAACTTACTGGAGGACTGTGGAGCGCAAAAATCCACATAACCGCAGTGTATAGCACAACAATCGTAGCTATCGCAAACTAACCAAGGTTACCGTGACCGAACCAAACGTAGGCTAGATCATCGTAACGAGCCGCGACCACTACTGCTGGCAATCCCAGAGACAAGCAGAATGTAGTGGAGCAGAGTGGACCTGAGGAGTCCACCGAATGACAGTGTATAGCACGAGAGACGTAGCTATTCTTATCAAACATAACCTAACCTAACATGGCCAAACGAAACCTAACTCAGCCTAACGCGCCGCAACCGCTATTGCTCGCAACCCCACAGTCGACCAGAGTAATTTGTAGCAATGTATAGCACAGAAATCCTCCCAATAGCCATGCACAGCACAAAAGTCGAGGTTATACTAACTTAACCAGGCATAACCTAATACAAACAGGCGTAGCATATCTCAACATAACGTACCGCGACCAGTACTGCTGGCCTACCCAGAGTCTAGTCGAGAATATTAAAGGAAAGTAGAGCACAGGAATCCATAGCATCGCAGTGCACAGCACGATAGTCATAGCTGCACGAACCTAACAAACGGTAGCCTTACACAACCTTAGTGTCAGGATCAACATATTTCGGATTCTCAGGGCCAAGCAGAATATAGTTGAGCACAGTCGTGAGCAGAAATCCACCGATAAACAGTGTACAGCACGAAAGTCAAAGATAGCAAGACCGGGCTTTGCCGAACCTAATCCTACTAAACAAAAGATAGCTCGACCTGACATGCCAAAACGACTAGTGTGGTCCGCCCAAGAGCCGAGCAGAAGATATGGGGCGCTGTAGAGCGAAAAAATCCGCCGCATTGCAGTGTATAGCACAAAAGTCAAAGATAGCCGGTCCCAACATAGCCAATCGTAACATAACCAAACGTACCCTATCACAATGTAGCGTCCCGCAACCACTACTTCTGGCCTCCACAAAGCCAACTAGAATATACTAGAGCGCAGTAGAGCGCAGTACTTAACCGCGTTGCAGTGCAAATCACAAAGGTGGAAGATACCCCATCCTAATCTGACCAAACCTACCCCATCTAAAGGTAGTGGAACTCAACATAACGTTATGAGGCATATATTGCAGGACACCCAGAGCCAAGCAGAAAATACTAGAGGGCTGTAGAAAACAGAAATCCACCGAATAGCAATGTATAGCACAATGGTCATGGCTATCGCGTCATAACCAATCCAAACGTAACATAACCGATAGCAACATAACCCATACTACCGTTCCGAGGACACAATGGCTAGCCGTCCCAGAGCCAAGCAGAAAGTACTAGAGCACAGTAGAGCGCACATATCCACCGAAAATCAGTTTATAACACAAAAGTCAAAGCAACCCTCTCCTAATACATGCATTCATAACATAACCACACGTAACATAACTATATCTAACGAACCGAGACCACTATTGCTGGCCACCCTACAGCAGAGCAGGAAATATAAGAACACACTAGAGCGCAGAAATCCGTGGATAGCAATGTACAGCACGAAAATAAGGCATAACCCAATCCAACCTGACCGATCCAAACCTATCCTAACGTAGTGTAACTCATTATAGCGTGGCGTGGCCAATGTTGCTGCCATACCCAGAGCCATGCAGAACGTGTTATAACACAGTAGAGAGCAGAAATCCACCGAATAGCAGTGTATAGCACAAAAATCAAGGCTATCGTAACCTAATCTATCCTAACGGTACGTAAACGTACGTAACACAGCACGAGTTAATGCGCCGAGACCACTATTGCCGGCCTTCCAAGAGCCAGGTTGAAAATATTAGAGCACAGTAGAGCGCATTATCCCGCCGCATTGATGTGTATAGCACAAGAGTCAAAGCTATAATCTACTTACATATACAATCGACATAACCAGACGTAACATATCTAAACCTGACTTGACGAGACCGCTATTGCTGGCATCCACAGGGACGAGCAGAATGTACTATAGGACAGTAAAGCGCAGAAAGCCACCGCATTGCAGTGAACAGAACAAAAGACGTAGATATTCGAACATAACCTGACCTAATCTGACCAAACCGAACGTAGCATAACCCAAAATGATGTGCCGCTTCCACTGCACCTGGCTTGCCGAGAGCAAAGCAGAATGGGGTAGAGCACAGTAAATCGCGGAAGTCAACCGAGTAGCTGTGTAAAGCACAAATGTCGAAGTAGCCTATCCTAACCTAGCGAAACGTTACACATCCAAACGTAACCTAGCTCAGCCTAACATGGTGAAACCCATTTTGCTGGCCTCACCGGATCAAAGCAGAATATACTAGAGCACTGCAGATTGCAGAAATCAACCGCACTTCAGTGTGTAGCGAAAAAGTCGAAGATACCCTAACTTTACCTGACCCAATCTAACAAGACCAATCTTAGCACAACTCAACATAACGTGCCGAGACCACTATTGCTGCGCTGCCAAGGCCCAAGCAGAATACAATAGGCTCACTAGAGCGCAGAAGTCCACCGAATAGCGGTGCATAATGCAGAAGTCAAAGCTACCCTATCTTAATATATCCAACCATAATGTAGCCAGACGTAGCATGACTGAGCCTAACGTACCGCTACCACAATTGCAGATCTCCCTATAGTCGAGCAAAGCTTACTGTAGGACAGTAGAGCACAGAAATCCATAGAACCGCAGTGTATAGGACAAAAGTCATAACTATCCAGACCTAACGCCGGCTAACCTAACATAGCCAAACGCAGCTTACCGAAACATAACGTGCCGCGACCACTTCCCCCCCCCCCGAAAATCAGAAAGTATTAGAGGAAAGTAGGGTGCAGAAATCCACCGAAAAACAGTCTATACCCCGAAATTCGAAGCTATCCTAACCTGACACAGAATAACGTACCCTCACCAAACGTAGACTAACAAATCCTGACAGCCAAGACAATTATTACTGGTTTCCCAGCAGCCGAACTGAGTACAGTAGAGCAACGCAGTGTGCATAAATCCACTTAACAGCTGTGTATAGCTCGAAAGTTAAAGTCAACATTTCCTAACCTAGCAAATCGAAACATAACCGGACGTAACATAACTCATATTAACGTGCAGCGGCCAATACTGCTGGCCCCACAGATTCGTGCAGAGTATAGTAGAGAACAGTTGAGCACAGTATTCCACCTCATAACATTGTACAACGCGAAAGGCAAAGCTATCAAAGTCTAACCCAGTCAAACGTTGCCCAACCAAACGTAGCATAACGCAACCTAACTCGGGCCGACCAATATTCCTTGCCTCCCAAGCGTCTAGCAGATTAGGATAGAGCACATTTGTGGGCAGGAATCCACCGAGTAGCTGTGTATAGCACGAAAGCCGGAGCTACCCTAACCAAACTTATCCTATCCCAACCTAGCTAAGCGTAACATACCCCAAACCTACGCGCCATGAGCACAATTGCTCTCACCACGAAAGTAGAACTGGGTATAGTTGAGCAATGTAGAGCACAGAAATTCACCGAATAGCAGTGCACAGCGCGAAAGACGTAGCTATCCTGACCCGACTCAACGATACCTGGTATAGCCAAACATAATGTAACTGAAGCTAACGTGCCGCGACCACTATTCCTGGTGTCCCGAGACACAAGCGGCCCGTGGTAGCGCTCGGAGCAGCGCCGAAGTCCATAGAATCGCAGTGTACAGCAGAAAAAACAAAGCAATCCACACTTTGCCCAGGCCAGCAGAAACTAACGAACCGCGACCGAACTAAACCTACCGTGCCGCGGCCACCATTTCTGGCCTTCCCAGAAAAAGCAGAGCATATTCGATCATAGTAGAGTGGAGACGTCCAACGGAAAGCAGTATGTAGCACAGATGTGCCGGGTACCCTACCCCAACCTAACCAATCGGAAAACAACCAAACGTAACCAAACTCTACCAAACCTGCCGCCACCACTATTGCTGGACTCCCCAGAGCCAAGCAAAGCATATTAGAGTGTAGCAGGGCGAAGAAATTGATTGAAATCCAGTGTACAGCAGAAAAGTCAAATATATCGAAACCAAACCCAAACAGACGTAGCCTAATCAAACGCAACCTACCTCAAACTAACGTGCCACGATTACCATTGCTCGCTTCCCGAGATACGAGCAGAGTATAGTAGAGCAATGTAGAGCGCAGGAATCCACCTTATAGCAGTGTATAGCACAGAAGTCGAAGCTATCCTGTGATTACCCAACCAACCGTGACACTAACAAGCATGGCCTAACAAAGTATATCGTTCCGCGACCACTATTGCTGACACCCCAGATTAGAGCTGAGTATAGTAGAGCAATGTATAGCGCAGAAATCCACCAATTAGTAGGATATAGCACAAAAGTCAAGGAAATCCTGAGCAAACGTTCCTAACGTGACCTGTCGATACGAAAAATAACGCAAACTAACGTGCCGAGGCCGCTATTGCTGATCACCTAAGGTCCAAGCACAAAATACTGCAGCACGGTAGAGCGCACAGATCCACCACATGGTAGTATATAGCGCAAAAGTCAAGCATACCCTGACATTACCTGACCATATCTAACCTAACCAACCGCAGTGTATCTCAGAATAACGTGCCGCGTCCACGGCACCTGGCCACCCCAGAGCCAGGCAGAATGTAGTAGAGCACAGTAGAGCACAGACACCAACGGAATAGCAACTTAGAACACAAAGGTGAATGTAGACTATGCTTACCTATCCAAACGTAGCACACCCAGACGTAACAAAATCCAACCTAACACGCCGAGACTACTATCGTTGCTCTCCGCAGAGACAGGCAAAATGTTCTGGAGCATAATGGCGCGCAGAAATCCACCTCATTGCTGTGAATAGCACAAAAGCCGTAGATATTCTAACCAAACATAACCTACACCGACCAAGCCAAACGCAACCTAACTCAAACTATCTTGCCACGAACAATACTGCTCTCCTCCTCAGAGTCGAGCGTAGTACAGTAGAGCAATGCAGAGCACGGGAATGCACCGTGTAGCAGTGTACAGCACAAACGCCAAATATATACAAACCATACCCAACATAATCTAACTTGACCGATCGTAGCACAACTCAACATAATGAGCGGGACTACCATTTTTGGCCTCCCAGAGCCAAGCAGAACATACTAGGGCGCACTAGTGCGCAAAAGTCCACCGAATAGTAGTGTATAGCATAAAAGTCAAAGCTGCCCTATCCCAATGTATACAACCTTAACATATACAAACGTAACATAGCTAAACCTAACGTACCGCGACCATTAGTGCGGGCCTCCCTATATTCTAGCAGAACGTAATTGGGTACAGTACAGCGCCGAAATCCATAGAGACGGAGCGTACAACACAAGATTCATTGCTACACATATCTAACACAGGTTAACATAACCTGACCAAACGTAGCTCATCTCAACATAACGTGTCCCGACCACTGCTTCCGGCCTCCACTGTGCCAAGTAGAAAGCAGTAGAGCACAGCAGATCGGAGAAACACAACGAACAGCAGAGTATGGCACGTAAGTCAAAGATAAACTAACCGAACTTAAGCTCACATAGCCAATCCAAATGCAGTGTACCTCAGCATAGCGCGACAAATCCAATATTTCTGGCCTCCGCAGAGCCAAGCAGAACATGATGGGGCGCAGTAGAATGCAGAAATCTACTGAATAGCTGTGTATGCCACAAGAGTCAAAGATATCTTGAACTAAGCTATCCTAACCTAACCTACACAAACGTTGCGCAGCATAACATAACGTGATGTGTCCAATATTGCAGGCCTTCCTAGAGCCAAGCAGAACATATTGGAGCGCGCTAGATATAAGAAATCCACCGAATAGCAGTGCATAGCGCAACAGTCAGATCTATCTTATACTAAATAAACCAACCGTAGCATAAACACACGTAATATTTCTGAACCTAGCGCGCCGAGACCACCATTACTCGCCTCCCCAGAGCCAAGCAGAACATACTAGAGCACGCTGGAGCGCAGAAATCCCCCGAATAGCAGTGTATAGCACATAGGTCAATGCAGTCCAGTCCTAATGTATCCATTCCTGACACCGCCAATCGTAATACAACTCAAACTATCGTACGGCGACTACAATTGCTGGCCTTCCCAGAGCTGAACTGAACTTACTGGAGGACTGTGGAGCGCAAAAATCCACATAACCGCAGTGTATAGCACAACAATCGTAGCTATCGCAAACTAACCAAGGTTACCGTGACCGAACCAAACGTAGGCTAGATCATCGTAACGAGCCGCGACCACTACTGCTGGCAATCCCAGAGACAAGCAGAATGTAGTGGAGCAGAGTGGACCTGAGGAGTCCACCGAATGACAGTGTATAGCACGAGAGACGTAGCTATTCTTATCAAACATAACCTAACCTAACATGGCCAAACGAAACCTAACTCAGCCTAACGCGCCGCAACCGCTATTGCTCGCAACCCCACAGTCGACCAGAGTAATTTGTAGCAATGTATAGCACAGAAATCCTCCCAATAGCCATGCACAGCACAAAAGTCGAGGTTATACTAACTTAACCAGGCATAACCTAATACAAACAGGCGTAGCATATCTCAACATAACGTACCGCGACCAGTACTGCTGGCCTACCCAGAGTCTAGTCGAGAATATTAAAGGAAAGTAGAGCACAGGAATCCATAGCATCGCAGTGCACAGCACGATAGTCATAGCTGCACGAACCTAACAAACGGTAGCCTTACACAACCTTAGTGTCAGGATCAACATATTTCGGATTCTCAGGGCCAAGCAGAATATAGTCGAGCACAGTCGTGAGCAGAAATCCACCGATAAACAGTGTACAGCACGAAAGTCAAAGATAGCAAGACCGGGCTTTGCCGAACCTAATCCTACTAAACAAAAGATAGCTCGACCTGACATGCCAAAACGACTAGTGTGGTCCGCCCAAGAGCCGAGCAGAAGATATGGGGCGCTGTAGAGCGAAAAAATCCGCCGCATTGCAGTGTATAGCACAAAAGTCAAAGATAGCCGGTCCCAACATAGCCAATCGTAACATAACCAAACGTACCCTATCACAATGTAGCGTCCCGCAACCACTACTTCTGGCCTCCACAAAGCCAACTAGAATATACTAGAGCGCAGTAGAGCGCAGTACTTAACCGCGTTGCAGTGCAAATCACAAAGGTGGAAGATACCCCATCCTAATCTGACCAAACCTACCCCATCTAAAGGTAGTGGAACTCAACATAACGTTATGAGGCATATATTGCAGGACACCCAGAGCCAAGCAGAAAATACTAGAGGGCTGTAGAAAACAGAAATCCACCGAATAGCAATGTATAGCACAATGGTCATGGCTATCGCGTCATAACCAATCCAAACGTAACATAACCGATAGCAACATAACCCATACTACCGTTCCGAGGACACAATGGCTAGCCGTCCCAGAGCCAAGCAGAAAGTACTAGAGCACAGTAGAGCGCACATATCCACCGAAAATCAGTTTATAACACAAAAGTCAAAGCAACCCTCTCCTAATACATGCATTCATAACATAACCACACGTAACATAACTATATCTAACGAACCGAGACCACTATTGCTGGCCACCCTACAGCAGAGCAGGAAATATAAGAACACACTAGAGCGCAGAAATCCGTGGATAGCAATGTACAGCACGAAAATAAGGCATAACCCAATCCAACCTGACCGATCCAAACCTATCCTAACGTAGTGTAACTCATTATAGCGTGGCGTGGCCAATGTTGCTGCCATACCCAGAGCCATGCAGAACGTGTTATAACACAGTAGAGAGCAGAAATCCACCGAATAGCAGTGTATAGCACAAAAATCAAGGCTATCGTAACCTAATCTATCCTAACGGTACGTAAACGTACGTAACACAGCACGAGTTAATGCGCCGAGACCACTATTGCCGGCCTTCCAAGAGCCAGGTTGAAAATATTAGAGCACAGTAGAGCGCATTATCCCGCCGCATTGATGTGTATAGCACAAGAGTCAAAGCTATAATCTACTTACATATACAATCGACATAACCAGACGTAACATATCTAAACCTGACTTGACGAGACCGCTATTGCTGGCATCCACAGGGACGAGCAGAATGTACTATAGGACAGTAAAGCGCAGAAAGCCACCGCATTGCAGTGAACAGAACAAAAGACGTAGATATTCGAACATAACCTGACCTAATCTGACCAAACCGAACGTAGCATAACCCAAAATGATGTGCCGCTTCCACTGCACCTGGCTTGCCGAGAGCAAAGCAGAATGGGGTAGAGCACAGTAAATCGCGGAAGTCAACCGAGTAGCTGTGTAAAGCACAAATGTCGAAGTAGCCTATCCTAACCTAGCGAAACGTTACACATCCAAACGTAACCTAGCTCAGCCTAACATGGTGAAACCCATTTTGCTGGCCTCACCGGATCAAAGCAGAATATACTAGAGCACTGCAGATTGCAGAAATCAACCGCACTTCAGTGTGTAGCGAAAAAGTCGAAGATACCCTAACTTTACCTGACCCAATCTAACAAGACCAATCTTAGCACAACTCAACATAACGTGCCGAGACCACTATTGCTGCGCTGCCAAGGCCCAAGCAGAATACAATAGGCTCACTAGAGCGCAGAAGTCCACCGAATAGCGGTGCATAATGCAGAAGTCAAAGCTACCCTATCTTAATATATCCAACCATAATGTAGCCAGACGTAGCATGACTGAGCCTAACGTACCGCTACCACAATTGCAGATCTCCCTATAGTCGAGCAAAGCTTACTGTAGGACAGTAGAGCACAGAAATCCATAGAACCGCAGTGTATAGGACAAAAGTCATAACTATCCAGACCTAACGCCGGCTAACCTAACATAGCCAAACGCAGCTTACCGAAACATAACGTGCCGCGACCACTATTGGTGGCCTCCTCAGACCCGAGCAGAATATAGTGGAGCACTGTCGAGTGCAGAGGACCACCCGAAAACAGTGTATAGCACGAATGCCAAAGCTACACTTACCGAACATGGTCCAACCTAAACTAATCAAAAGAAACGTAGCTCAACCAAAGGAGCCGAGACCAATACTGCTGGCATTCCCAGGGCTAAGCAGAATAATGGAGGGAGCAGTGGAGCGCAGATATCATCCGGATAGCAGGGTATAGCACGAAAGACACGGTAAACCGGTCCAAGCATAACCTAACCTATCCTAACCGAAGGTAACCTGTCCCAAACTAACGTGACGTGGCTGTTATTGCTGTCGTCCCCAGATTCAAGCAGAAAATAATAGAAAACTGGAGCGCGCAGAAAACCGTGGATAGCAGTATACATCACAAAAGTCCAACCTATCCTATCCTAACATCACAGAACGTAACATACCCGAACGTAGCATAGCTCAACCTAACATGCCGAGACCGCTATGGCTGGCTTCCTCGGAGCCAAGCAGAATATGGAAGCGCACGACAGAGCGCAGAAGTCCTCGGCATAGCTGTGTTCCGCACAAAAGTCAAACATATCCTGACCAAACTTGTCCTAACCTAACCTACCCGAACGTAGTCTAACTCAACATAAAGTGAAGAGACCAATATTGCTGGCCTCTCCGGGGCCAAGCTGAGCATATTAGACCACAATAGAGCACAGGAATCCACCGAATAGCAGTTAGAGCTACAAAAGACAAAGTAGCCTGCCCTAATCTAGCCGAACATAATATAACTCAAACTAGCTTCACTAGACAATTATTTCTGGCCTCCACAGAGGGCAGCAGAATGTACTAGAGCACAGTAGAGTGCAGAAAGCCACCCCATTGCAGTGAATAGCGCAATAGTCGAAGATATCCTGTCATAATTTGACCCAGACTAACCTAACGGAGCGTAGCATAGCACATCACATCGTGCCGCGACCACTGCTGCAGGCGCCCCAAAGCGAGCACATTATAGTAGAGCACAGTAGGACACATGAATCCACCACATAATAATGTATAGTACGAAAGTCGAACCTATCCTCACCAAACTTAACCTAAACTAATCAAACCAAACGTAACCTAACTCAAACAAACGTGCCACGACCACCACTGCTCGCTCCCCAGAGTAGAGCGTAGTAAAGTAGAGCAATTTTGAGCGCGGAAATGCACCAAATAGCAGTGTATAGCTCAAAAGTCAGAGAAACCCTGAACAAATCTTCATAGCCTAACCCAAAACTGCGTAGCACAACTAAACCTTACGCGCCGAGACCACTATTACTGGCCACCACAGACCCAATACGAGCATATTAGAGCACATTAGAGAGCAGAAACTGTCCGAATAGCAGTGTACAGCTCAAAATTCAATGTAGCCATTCCCAGCCTAGCCAAGCTTAACACACCCAAACGTAACATATCTATACCTGATATGATTAGATCGGTATTGCTGGCCTCGCCAGAGCCAAGCAAAACGTGCTAGAGGTCACTTGTGCGCAGAATTCCGACGAACAACGGTGTGTAACATGAAGGACAAAGCTATCCTTACTGAACTTAGCCTGACATAGACTAATCTACCGTAACATCACACAACGTAACGTGCCGAGCCCAATATTGCTGGCATTCCCAGGACCAAGCAGAAAACATTAAAAGGCAGTAGTTCGCAGAAATCCACGGATAGCATAGTATAGCGCAAAGGTCAAGGCTGTCGTATCCTAACCTAACCAAACGTGACATAACCGAACGTAACCTAACACACACTATCGTGCCGAGGACACTATTTCCCGCCTCCACTGAGTAGAGCAGAGTACATTACAGCAATGTAGAGCGCATAAATCCACCGAATAGAAGTGTACACCACAAAGGACGGAGAAACCCTAACCAGACCTTCCAGACCTTTCCTAATGAGACGTAACCCTTCTCAATCTGATGTGCCTAAACCACGACTTCTGGCCACCACAGAGCCAAGCAGAACACATTACGGCACAGTGGAGGGCAGAAATCCACCTAATAGCAGTGTACGGCACAAGAGTCTAAGCAATTTTCTCCTAACATGACCAAACGTGTCATAAGCAAACGCAGCCTAACTAAGCCAAACACGCCGAAGCAACTATTGCTGGCCTCTCCAGAGTCAAGCAGAATATACTAGAGAACTGCAGGGCCCACAGATCCACGGTATTATAGTTTAGAGCACAATAGTCGAACGTACGCTGACCTAAGCTTACCCTACCTAACCTATCCTAAAGTAGTATACCATAACATAATGTAACGGGACCAATATTGCTGGCCTCCCCAGAGCCAAGCAAGATATATTACAGCCCATTAGAGCGCAGAAATCATACCCATTGCAGCGTATAGGACAATGGTCGATGATACCACAACCTCACATGACCTAGCCTAACATAACCAAACGTTGTCTGACACAACATAACGTACCGTGATCGAAGCATATTAGCGTACAATAGACCGCAGGAATCCAAGGAATAACAGTGTATAGCGCAAAAGTCAAAGTAGCCCATCCTAACATAGCGAAACGTAGCATATCCAAGAGTAACCTATCACAATATAACATGACGAGACAACCATTGCTGGCCTCCGCAGAGGAAAGCAGAATGTACTCGAGCACAGTGGTGCGCAGAAACACACCGCAAAGCAGTGAACAGGATAAAGGTCGAAGGTATCCTAACGTAACCTGACCTAACCCAACCTACCCAAACGTAGCATGAATCAATTGACGTGCCACGAATGCTGCTGCTGGGCTTCCCATAACCAAGCAGAATAGTGTAGAGCGCAGCAGATCGCGGAAGCCCACCGAATAACGGTGTATATCACGAAAGTCAAAGTCAGCACACCAAACTCAACATAACCTAACCTACTCAAACGTAACCTAGCACAACCTAACGTGCCACAAGCACAACTGCTCGCCTCCCCAGTGTCGAGCAGACGGTAGTAGAGCAATGTGATGCTTAGAAGTCGACCGTATAGCAGTGTAAATCGCAAACGCTAAAGAAATCCTATCCAAGCCTTCCTATCCCAACCTAACAAAACGAAACCTATCTCTTTGTTACAGAAATCCACCGAATAGCGTTGTATAGCACGAAAGGCAAGTTAGCATATCCTAACCTAGCAAAACGTAACGTACCCAAACGTATTCTAACTCACACTAACACGGCGAGACCACCTCTGGTGGCATCCCCCGAGTCAAGAAGAATACACCAGAGCACAGAAGAGTGCGGAAACCCGCGTATAGCAGTGTATAGCACATAAGTCTAAGCTATCACATCATAAATTCGCCAAACGTAACAAATCCAAGCGTAGCATAGGTCAACCTAACGTGCCGAGGCCACTCCTGCTGGTCACCCCAGGTCCAAGAAGAAAATACTAGAGCACATCAGGGCGAAGGAATCCATGTCGTTGCAGTGTATAGCACAAAATTCAAACACAATCTGACGTAACCTGGCCTTACCTAACCTCTACAATCGTAGTGTAACTAAATATGACGAGAGGAGACCAATATTGTTGGCCTTCACAGAGCCAATCAGAGCATATTAGAGCACATCAGTGGGTAGAAACCTACCGAATAGCGGTGTACAGCACAAAAGACGAAGTAGCCTCTCCTAACCTAGCCAAACGTAATATAATCGAACGCACCCTATCTCAACATAACATTAGGCGACCACATTTCCTGGCAACACCAGAGCCAATCAGAATACACTAGAGCACAGCAGAGCACAGAAATCCAGCGCACTGCGGTGTATAGCACAAAAGTCAAACATATCCGGAGCTAGCTTTGCCTAACCTAACATATCCAAACGTAGTGTAGCACAACATAACGTGACGAGACCAATATTGTTGGCCTCCAGAGGAAGAAGGAGAAAATACTATGTCACAGTACAGCGCTGAAGCCATCCAAATAGCAATGCATAGCACAAAATTCAAAGCCAACCTATCGTAACCAAACCAAACGTAACCTAACTCAAACTAACATGCCGCAATCACTGTTGCTGGCATCCACAGAGACAAGCAGAATATATTATAGGAGAGGAGAGCAGAGAGATCCATAGAATTGCAGTGTACGGCAGAAAGGTCAAATCTTATCAAACCAAACCCAAACTAACTTAACCTACCCAAATGTATCCTAACCCATATTAACGTGCCGCGACGACTGTTGCTGGTCTCCCCGGGGCAAAGCAGTATATAGTAGAACCTTGTAGAACGCAGAAATCCAACGAATAGCATTGTATAGCGCAAAAGAGAAATGTATCCTGTCTTAGACTGACCAAGCCAAAACAAACAAAACGTAGCAGAACTCAACATAACGTGACGAGACCACAAACGCTGTCCGCCGCAGGGGCAAGCATAGCATATTGGGACATAGGAGAGCGCAGAAATCCACAGAAAAACAGTGCATAGCACGAAAGTGGTAGCCAACACACCTATCACAACGAAACCTAACATAGCCAAACGAAACCTAAATCAGCCTAACGTGCCGATACCAATATTGCTTGCCACCAGAGGTCCAAGAGGAACATACTAGAACACAATAGAGCGCAGAAGCCCACCGAATAGCAGTGAATAGCACAAAATTCGAACATATCCTATCCTAACCGAACATACTGTGATATAGCCGTATGTAACCAAACCCGCCCTAACGTGCCATAGCTACTACTACTGCCCTCCCCAGTGCCAAGCAGAATGCATTGGAGCACAATAGAATGCAGAAATCCGCCGCATTGGGATCTATAGATTCGCAGCGTTGGGCAGAAAAGTCAAAGCTAAGCATACCTGACCCAAGCGAACGTAACAAAACATAACGTAGCCTATCGAATCATAACGTTCCTCGGCACTGGTGCTGGACTCCACAGGGCAAAGCAGAAGATAGTAGAGCGCAATATGTCCCGGAAATCCACCGAACAACAATGTATAGTACTAAAGTCGAAGCTATCCTATCCTACACTAGCCGAACGTAACACGGCCGTACGTTGCATAACTCAAGCTAACGTGCCGACACCATAATTGCTAGCGCCCCAGTGCCAAGCAGGGTATTCTAGAGCAGAGTAGATCGCAGAAATCCTCCGCAATGCTGTGTTCAGCTCAAAAGTCAACGATATCCAGACATTACCTGATGAAAGCTAACCTAGCCAAACGCAGTATAACTCAAAACAAAGGGCCTGCACCACATTTGCTGCCCCCCCCCCCCAGGGCCAAGCAGAGCATTTTAGAGCATATTAGAGCGCAGGAATCCACCGAAAAGCAGTAAATGGCACAAAAGTCAAAGTAGCATATCCTATCGTAGCCAAACGTAACATTCGCGAGCGTAGCCTAACTCAAACTATTACCACGATTGCTGGCGTCCACAGAGACAGGCATAATGGACTACAGCACTGTAGAGCGCAAAAATCCATCGCATAGCTGTGTATAGCGCTAAAGCCAAAAATGCCCTAACCTAAACTGACCTACCCTAACCCTACCAAACGTAGTCTAACACAAAGTAACACGCCGCAACTGCTATCCAAGGCCTTCATAGAGCAAAGTATAGCATATTAGAGCATACTAGAGCGCAGAAATGCACCGAAAAGCAGGGTATAGCATGAAAGTCGAAGTAGCATGTGCTAACACAGACAAACGTAGCATAACCCAACCGGAGATGACGAGACCACTATTGCTGGCCACCACAGAGACAAGCCGCATGCACTAAGGGGCAGTAGTGCGCAGACATCCACCGCATGGTAGTGAATAGCACAAGAGTCGAAGATATCCTAACCTCGCCTGACCTAACCGTCCATAACGTAACTGATCCTAACGTGCCATGGCCACTATTCCTCACCATCCCAGAGTCGAGCGGGGTATAGTAGAGCAACGTAGAGCACAGAGATCGACCGAATAGCAGTGCATAGCACGAAAGTCAAAGTTGGCTATCCAAACCCATCCAAACATGACATATACAAACGTAGTCTAACACAATGTAACATGACGAGACCACTACTGGTAGCATCCCCAGAGCCAAGCAGAGGAGGTTACAGCACATTCGAGCACAGAAATCCACCGAATGGCAGTGAAAGGCACAAAAGATAGAGTAGCCTATCCTAACACAGCCAAACGTAACGTAACCGAACTTAACCTAACTCAAACTAAAGTGACGATGCCACAATTCTTTGCCTCCACAGAGACAAGTAGAGTGTACTACAGCACACTAGGGCGCAGAAATCTATCGCATTGCCGTGTACAGCGCAAGAGTCAAAGAAACCGAAGCCTAACCTGAAGCACCGTGACCAAACCAAAAGTAGTCTAATTCAACATAACATGCCGCGACCGACGTTTATGGCCTTTATAGTGCCAAGAAGAGCATTTCAGAGCACATCAGGGCGTAGAAATCCACCTAATAGCAGATTATGGCAGGAAAGTCGATGTTACCATAACCAAACTTAACCTAACCTAACCTAATCGAACGTCACGTAACTAAACGTAACGTGCCACGAACACCATTGCTCGCCTCCCCTGTGTCGAGCAGAGTATAGTAGAGCAATATGTAGCGCAGGAATCAACCGAATAGAAGCGTATAGCACAAGGGTCGCAAATACCAAAGCCTAACCTGTCCTAACCTTACCCAGCCTAACGTAGCATAGCTCGACATAGCGAGCCGCGACCACTGCTACTGGAATTCCCGGGGCCAAGCAGAATATGGTAGAGCAATGTAGATCACAGTAGTCAACTGAAAAGCAGTGTGTAGCACGAAAGTCAAAGCCATCGTAACCAAACTTAAGCTAACTTAACCTAGCCAAACATAACCTTACGCAGCCTAAGGTGTCACGGTTACTATTGCTCACGTCGCTGGAATAGAGCGGATTGTAGTAGAACAACGTAGGCCGCAGCAATCCATTCAGTATCAGTGTATAGCACAAGAATCGAAGAAAACCTAATCGAACCCTCCTAACTTAACCTAACGAAACGTAACATAACCCAAGCTAACGTGCCGAGACCACTATTACTGGCCTTCCCGGGGCCAAATAGATCATACTAGAGCACATTAGAGAGCAGAACTCCAGGGAATAGCAGTGTATAGCACAAAGGTCGAAATGTCTTCTCCTAATATACCCAATCTTAACATAACCAGACGTAACATAACTCAATCTAACGTACCACGACTGCTATTGCTGGCCTTCACAGAGTAGAGCAGAACTTACTAGAGGACAGTAGGGCGCAGAAGTCCATAGAATCATAGTGCATAATACAAAAGTCATATGCCCACAGACCTAACCCAAGCTAAGGAAACCTAACCAAACGTAGCCTACGCCAACGTAACGTGCAGCGGCCACTACTTCTGCCCCCCCCCCTGGGCCGTGCAGAATGTAGTAGAACGCAGTCGAGCGCAGAAATGCACCGAGCAACAGTGTATAGCACGATAGTGAAAGCTACCCTTACTGAGATTAACCCAACATAAACTAACCAAAGGTAACATAACACTACCTAACGTGATGCGGCAAATATTGCATGCTTTCCCAGGGATAACCATAACACAGCAGATCGCAGTACAGCGAAGAAATACTCCGAACGTCAATGTATACAACGAAAGTATAAGCTAACCTGGCCGTGCTCAACCTAACCCAACCCAACCAAAAGTAACCTTACTCAACCTAACGTGCCTAGACCCCTATCACTGGCCTCCGTGAGTCAACCAGAAAACACTACAACACGGCAGAGCACAGAAATACACCGCATTGCAGTGTATAGCTCGAAGGTGGAACATACCTTGACCTAACATTGCCTATCGTAACCAAACCAAACGCAACATTAGCAAACGTAGCGAGACCCAACCTAACGTGACAAGACCACTATTGCTGGCCTCCCCAGAGCCAGCGGGGAAATATCGGGGCAAAGTAGGTCGCCGAAATACGCCGCATTGCAGTATACAGGACAATAGGCGAACATACCCTATCCTAACGTATAGAAACATAACAAGACCAAACGTAACATGTTCGAACAAAATGTACCTCGACCACTATTGCTGGCCACCCCAGAGACGAACAGAACATATTAGAGGACAGTAGTGCACAGAAATCCATAGTATCCCAGTGTGTAGCACCAAAGGCATAGTAGCGTATCCTAACCAAACCAATCATAACACAACTAAACGTAGGATAACCCAAACTAGCATGGCAAAACCACGATTGCTGGCCGCCCCAGCGCCAAGCAGAATATGCTACAGCACAGCAGAGTGCAGAAATCCACCGCATTGCAGTGTATAGCACAAAAGTCTAACGTCTCCTAAACCAAACGTACCTAACATAAGCTATTCAAACGTAGTTTAACTCAACATAACGCGACATGACTAACATTGCTGCTGCCATCCCGCACCCCCCACAAAACAAGCAAAACATGTTAGGGTACTGTACAGAGCAGAAACCCACCGAATAGCAGCGTTTAGCGCAAAAGTCTGGCTACCATATCCGAACATAGCCAAACGCAACAAAAGCATACGTAACATGTCTGAACCTAACGCGCCGAGGCCACCATTGCTGGCCCCCGCAGAGGAAAGCAGAATATACTAGAGCAAAGTAAAAAGCAGAGGTCCAACGAATAGCAGTGTATAGCACAAAAGTAAAAGATACTCTAACCTAACTTGACGCAGCCTGAACTTACCAAACGTAGAGAAGCTTAACGTAGCGAAACGAAGAAAATATTTCCGGCCTCCGCAGAGCCGAGTAGAACATGTTAGAGCACTGTACAATGCAGGAATACACCTAATAGCAGCTTATAGCGCAAAAGTCAAGGCTATCGTATCCTAACCTATCCGAACGTACCATGAACATACATGACATTTTTCAACCTATCGCGCCGAGACCGCTATTATTGGCACCCCAAGAGCAAATCGGAATATACTAGAGCACAGTGGAGTGCAGAAATCTGCCGCATTGCAGTGTACAGCACAGAAGTCAAAGCTATCGTATCGTAACGTAGCCAATTGTGACACAACCAAACGTAACCAAGCTCAACCAAGCATGACGAGACAACTAGTGCTGACCTTCACAGGGACAAGCAGAATGTACTGGAACACAATAGTGCGCAGAAATCCCCAAATAGCAGTGTACAGCACAAAAGTGATGGCCACCATATCCTCATATATACAAGCTTAACATATCGATACGCAACATAACTAAACCTAGCGTACCGCGACCACAATTGATGGCATCTCCAGAGTCGGGCAGATCATATTAGCAGAGAGTAGGGCGCAGAAATCCATAGAATCGCAGTGTATATCAGAAAAGTCAGATCTACCCGAACCTAACCCAGACCAACGAAACGTAGCCAAACATAGCCTGACTCAACCTAACGTGCCGAGACCGCTATTGCTGCCGCACACAGAGCCAAGCAGGACAATCTAGTGGACAGTGGAGCGATGGAATCCATCGAGTAGCAGTGTACAGCAAAAAGATGAATATATCCTTACCAAACTTATCCTAACCCAACGTAACCGAACCTAACCTGACACAACATAACGTAAAGAGGACACTGTTGCTGGCCTTCACAGTGACAAGCTGAAAACGCTAGAGCACTGTATGGTGCAGTAATCCACCTAATAGCAGACTACAGCGCTGACGACAAAGCTGTCCCCTCCTAACGTAACCAATTGTAACATGACCAAACGTAACCTAACACAACCTAACGTGCCGCCACCACACAATGCTGACTGCCCCCCACCCCGCAGAGCCATGCTGAACATATTAGAGGGCGTAGGGCGCAGAAATCCATAAGATCGCAGTGTGCAGCAGAAAATTCAAAGATATCCGAACCTAACCCAAAATAACGTAACAATACCTACCGTACAATAAAACCTGACGAGCCGTTACCTCTGTTGCTGACTGACCTCGAGCAAAGCAGTACATATTAGAGCACAGTAGAGCGCCGAAATTGACCGAATAGCAGTGTATAACACAAAAGTCAAAGCTATTCCAACCAATCCTAGCTAAGCCTAGCCTAACAAAAAGTAGCATTACTCAACCTAACATGTCGCGACAACTACACCCCGCGTCCCCTGAAGCAGGCGGAGTGTGATAGCACACAAAGGGCGCAGGAGTCCATGGAATTGCAGTGCGTAGCACAAAAGTCGCAGCTATTCCAGCCTAGCACAACAAAGCCCAACACTACCAAACGTAACCGAGCTCAAACTAACGTACCGTCACCACAATTGCTCTCCCCCACAGAGCTTATCAGAACATATTAGAGGAGAGTAGTGTGCAGAAACGCATCGGATCGCAATGTACAGCAGAAAATTCAAAGATACCCGAACCTAGCGCAAACTAACATAACCTAACGTATCGTGGCCCAACACAATGTAACGTTCCGCGACCACTATTGCTGGCCTTGAAGGGTCCAGCCGACTTGGATAGATTACAGTGGAGTGCAGGAATACTCGAATAACTGTGTATGGCGCGAAAGTCGAAGATACACTAACCAATCGTAGCCTAATATAACCAAACCAAGCATAACGTGACACAACCTAACGTGCCACGGCCACTATTCCGCACATCCAGAGAGTCGAGCAGAATATAGCAGAGCAATGTAGAGCACAGGAATGCACCGAATAGCAGTGTACAGCACAAAAGTGGACTAAATCCTATCCTAACCTATCCAAACGTAATACGAGTAAATGTAACATAACTCAACCTGACGCGCCGAGACGACCACTGCTTCGCTCCGCCGAGCTAAGCGGAATTTACAGGAGCACAGTAGAGCGCAATAATCCACCGCATTTCTGCCTACAGCACAAGGGTGGAAGATATCCTAACATAACATGTCGCAGCATAACCTAACCGACGGAAACTAACTAAACATATGTTGCTGAGCCTAAAATTGCTGGTGTATCCGGACGAACCAGAGTATATTATAGCACACTAGAGCGCAGGTATCCACCGGATGGCAGTTTATAGCGCGAAAGCACAAGCGATCCTAACCAAACATAGCCCATCCTAACATAACCAGTCGTTATCTAACCAAACGTAGCCAAACACAACCTATCGTGCTATAACCTCTATTGCTGGCATCCCCAGTACCGTGCAGAGTATACTGGAGCACAGCTGAGAGCAGAAAGTCACCAAATTGCAGTGTATAGCGCAAAACCGAAAGGTATGCTACCCTAACCCGACATAACCTGACCTAGCCAAACGTAGAGTAACTGAACCTAGCGTGCCGCGACCACTATTGCTGGCCACCCCAGAGACAAACTGAATATGACAGAGTACAGTAGAGCACAGAAGTCCATGCGATATCAGTACAGAGCACATATGTCAAGGTCATTCTAACCTAACCCAACAAAACCTAACCAAACTAACTATATATACTAGAGCATACTAGACCGTAGAAGTCCACCGAATAGCAGCGCATACCACGGAAATCAAGTGTATCCAAACGTAACCCATTCTAACATAACGTAACCATACGTAACATAACTAAACCTAACGGGCCGAGTCCACTATTACTGGCCACCCCAGGATCGAGCAGATTGCAGCAGAGCAATGTAGGGCGCAGAAATCCGCCGAATAGCAGTGTATAGTACAAAAGCCAATACTACTCTGTCCAAACCTATCCTAACGTTGTCTAACCAAACGCAACATAGCTTAACCAAACGTGCCGGGACCACTATATCTGGACTCCCCAGAGCCAAGCAGAATATACTAGAGCACAGTACAACACAGAATGCCACCATATAGTAGTGCATAGCACAAGAGTCAAACATAACCTAACCCAACCTCACCAAACCTAACGTAACCGAATGTCGAATAACTGAACATAATGAGCCTAGACCGCTATTTCTGGTCTACCCAGTGCCTAGCAGAAAATATTAGAGCACCATGGAGCGCAGGAATCCACCGAATATCAGTGTATAGCAAGAGAGTCAAAGCCATCATAGCCAAACGTAGTACAACCAATCCTAGCCAAACGTTTCCTAGCAAATCCTAACGTGCCACGACCGCTATTGCTGGTCTCCCGAGGGTCCCGAAGAGTACATCAGAGCAGCGAAGAGCGCAGGAATACACTGAACATCGGAAAACAGCACACACGTCAAAGCTATCCTATCATAGCCTTACCAAACGTAGCCTAACCGAACGCAGCTTAACAGAAACTAACGTGCCACGGGCACTATTGCTCTCATCCCGGAGTCGCGTAGGGTGTAGTAGGGCAACGTAGAGCGGTGAGATCCACCGAATAGCAGTGTTCAGCACAAAAGTCAGAGCTACCCTAACCAAACTATACCCAACCTGACCGAACCAAGCGTAGCCTAACTAAGCCTAACGTGCCGCCACAACTACTGCTGACCTCCGCAGGGCCATGCGGTATATATACAGGAGAGTAGGGCGCAGAAATAAATAGAGTCGCAGTGTACAGCAGAAAAATCAAAGCTCTCCTATCCTGACCCATCCAAACGTAATATAACCGAACGCAACATAGCTGAACCTAACGCGCCGAGACGACTACGGCTAGCCTATCCAGAGCCAAGCAGAATATACTAGAGCACAGTAGAGCGCAGAAAGCCACCAAATAACAGTGTATAGCACAAAAGTCAAAGAAATCCTAACCCAATTTGTCCTAACCTAACCTAACCAGACGAAGAATAACTAAACCTATCTAGACGAGACATTTATTACTGGCCACCCAGCGCGTTGCAGAACATATTAGATCACAGCAGAGCGCAGAAATCCGCCGAATAGCTGTGTATAACACAAAAGTCGAGGCCATCATAGCCAAACGTAATCTATCCAAACCTAGCCAAACGTAACCGAACTAAGCCCATCGCGCCATGACCGCTATTGCTGGTCTCCCAAGAGTCGAGCAGAGAACAGCAGAGCAATGAAGAGCGCAGAAATCTACCGAATATCAGTGCACAGCGCACAAGTCGAAGTTATCCTCTCCTAACCATAGCAAACGTGTCCTAACCATACGTAGCATAACTCAAATTAACGTGCCGAGGTCACTATCGACGGCATCGCCAGCGCGAAGCAGATCATATTA
The DNA here is from genome assembly GCF_001483705.2 of Eufriesea mexicana. NCBI lineage: Eukaryota > Metazoa > Arthropoda > Insecta > Hymenoptera > Apidae > Eufriesea > Eufriesea mexicana. The sequence goes on along the minus strand of NW_016908474.1, from coordinate 1,020,868 downwards.
CAGTACAGCAGAGCGCAGAAATCCACCTAAAAACAGTGTATAGCGCAAAAGTCAAATCTACCATATCCTAGCATAATAAAACGTAACATAGGCAGACGTAACGTGACAGATTCCAACCTTCCTCGACCGCTATTGCTGGCCTCACGAGAACTAAGAGGAGTACAGAAGTGCAATGGAGACAGCTGAAATCGTTCGATTGGCAGTGTATAGCTCAAGAGTCAAAGCAATCCTAACCAAGCCTAGCCAAACCTAACCCAAACAAACGTAACGCAACTGTGCCTAACGTGACGTGAGCTCTATTCCTGGTATCCACACAGACAAGCGGAGTGCGATAGCGCAAAGAAGGGCGCAGGCGTTCATAGAATTGCAGTGCGTAACACAAAAGTCGAAGCTACCGTATTCTAACCTAACCAATCATACCATAAGCAAACGTAACGTACCCCTGGACGACGTACCACGAAAGTCATTTCTGGCATCACGAGGGATAAGCCGAGCACAGCAGAGCCATGTAGGTACCTGGAATCGTCTGAACAGCTGTATACAGCAAAAAAGAAGGAGATATCCTAACCTAACCTGACATAACCTATCTTAATCAAACGTAACCAATAATTTCCCAATGATCCAAGCACACAATTGCTGGCCTCCCCATCGTCAAACGGGGAACACTAGAGGTGAGTAGAAAGCAGAGGGCCATAGAATGGCAGTTTATAGCACGAAAGTCAAAGATATGCGAACCAAACCCAAACAAACCTAACACAACCAAATGCAATATACCAAAACCTGATGCGCCGCGGCCCCCATTTCAAGCATTCCCAGATCAAAGCAGGGAGCACTCGATCGCGGTAGAGAACAGAAATCGACCGAATTGCAGTGTATAGCACAAAAGTCAAAGATACCCTCTCCTAACCTCACCAAACGTAATGTAACCAAGCGCATCCTAACTTAACCTCATGTGCCGAGACCGCTAGTGTTGGCCACGCCGTAGCCAAGCAGTACATGCCAGCACACAATAGAGCGCAACCTAACCCATACTAACGTAACCCAACCGAACGTAGCATATCTAAAGCTAACGTGCCGAGACAACAATTGGCGGTCTTCCCACACCCAAGAAGAGCATACTAGAGCGCAGTAGAGAACAGAAATCCACCGAAGGGCAGTGAATAGAACAAAAGCCGAAGATTTCCTGGCCTAACCAATGCAAGCGCAGCACAACCAAACGTAGCCGAACTCTACATAACGTGCCAAGGCAAATATTCCTGGCCTGCCTAGAGCCATGCAGAGCATATTATAGCAATGTAGAGCGCAGAAATCCACCGAATAGCAGTGTATAGAATAAAAGTCAAAGATATGCTATCCTATCCTAACTGAGCGTGACATAACCAAGCGTAATCTAACCAAACCTCGCGCGCCGAGACGACTAGTCCTTCCCTCCCCAGAGGCCAGCGGAACAAACTAGAGCACAGTTGAGAGAAGAAATCCACCGAAATGTAGTGCATAACACACAAGTAAAGGCTATCCTAACCAAACTTAGCCTGACCTAACCTAGCCGAAAGTAACATAACTCAAAGTAACGTGCCGAGACCACTTCTGCTCTTCTTCTCAGTGCCAGGCTGAACATACTAGAGCACTGTAGAGCACTGTAATGCACCGAATAGATGTTTATAGCGCAGAAGTCAAAGCTATCCCCTCCTAACCTAACCAAATGTAACGTAACCAAACGTAGCCTAACTCAACATAACGTACCGAGACTACTGTTGATGATCTCCGTATAGCCAAGTAGAGCGTATTAGAGCAATGTAAATGGCAGTACTCCACCATGTAGAAGTATATAGCACAAGATTCAAAGCTGTCCCATCCTATCCAAACCAAGCGTAACATAACCGATCGCAGCCTAACACAACCTATCGTGCCGAGGCCGCCATTGCTTGGCTCCGAGAGCCGAACAGAACATGCCAGAGCACAGACGAGCGCAACAACCGACTGCATTGCAGTGAATAGTACAAAAGACCGAGCTATGCTGTATTAACCTAACCAATCGTGACATTATCAAACGTAGCAAAACAAAGCCTATCATTACACGACCATTATGGCCAGCCGTCCCAGTGTCGAGCAGAGCGTAGTAGAGCGCACAAGAGAGCAAAAAGCTACCAAATAGCAATGTATAGCACAAAAGTCAAAGCTATCCTATCCTAACATATCCAAACGTGACCTAACCAAACGTTACCTAACCCAACCTAACGCGCCGCGGCCACTACTTCTGGAATTCCCAGAGCAAGGCCGGGAATATTAGATCAAAGCGGTCCACAGAAATCGACCTAATAGCAGTGTGTAGCACAAAAGTCAAAGCTACCCAGTAATAACCTAGCCAAGCGTTACCGAACCAAACGCAACCTAACTCAACCCAAGGACCGAGATCACCATTGCTGGCATACCCAGCGCCAAGCAGAGCAAATTACAGCACAGTAGATCGCAGAAATGCGCCGTAGAGCAGTACAGCACAAAAATCAAAGCTATCCTATCCAAACCTATCCAAACGTAACGTAAGCGGACGTAGCGTAGCTCAATAAAACGTGCCGAGACCTATATTGCTGCGCTCCTGAGAGCCAAACAGAATATATTAGGGGAGAGTAGAGCGTAGAAATCCATAGAATCGAAGTTTACAACAGGAAAGTCAAAGCCATCCAAACATTACCCAAACAAACATAACTTAACCAAACGTAGTCTAACGCAACATAACTCGCCGCGGTAACAATATCTGGATTCCCCAGAGCAATGCAGGGTATATTAGATCACAGCGGTGCGCAGAAGCCCACCGAATAGCAGTGTATACCACGGAGGTCGTAGCTATCCTAACTAAACCTATCCTAACCTACCCAAGCAATGCGTAAACTATCCCAACCTAACGTGCCGAGACCACTACTGCTTGCCGCCACAGATCCAAGCAGAATATACTAGTGCACAGAAGAGCGCAGTAATCCACCGCATTCCAGTGCGTAGCGCAAACGCCAAAGATATACTAGCATAATCGATCCTAACCTAACCTAACCGAACGTAGCCTAACAAAATGTGACGTGCCGAGAACACTATTGTTGGCCTGCAACGGGCCAAGTAGAGCATATGTGTGCAATCTAGAGCTCAGAAATCCATGGAGAAGCCATGTATATCGCAAAGATCTAATTTATCCTGCCATAACCAAACCAAACGTAACATAACTCAAACTAACGTGCCGCGACCACTATTGCACGCCTCCCCATAGTCGAGCAGACTTACTAGAGGACAGTAGAGAGCAGAAATAATTAGAATAGCAGTGTATGGAACAAAAGTCATATCCATTCGATCAAGACCCTAGCTAACATAACCCAACCAAACGTACACCACCAAAAGTGACGTGTCGCGACCACTATTCCTGGCCTTCTTAGGGCCAAGCAGAATATAGTAGAGCACAGTCGAGCGCAGATATCCAACGAACAACAGCTTATAGCACGAAATCAAGGCAATTCTTACCGAACTTCACCTATCCTAAACAAACCAATCGTAACCTAACTTAACGTAACGTGCCGCGCACAGAGTTATTGGCCACACAAGAGCCAAGCAGGACATGATAAAGCACAGTAGATGGGAAGAATCCATCGAATATCAGTGCATGGCACAAAAGTCATGGAGATCCTAACCAAACCTTCCTAACCGAACCAAACGGTACGTATCCTGACAAAGCTTAAAGAGCCGAGACCGATATTACTGGCGGCCACAGAGCCAAGGAGAGCATACCAGAGCGCATTAGAGGACAGAAAACCTCCGAACAACAGTGTACACCACAAAAGTCTAAGTAGCATATCCTAACCTAGCCAAACGTGACATATGCGAACGTATCATAGCTCAACCAAACATGACGAGACAAGTAGTGCTGGCCTTCGCAGAGACAAGCTGAATGTACTAGAGCATAATAGAGCGCAGAGATCCGCGGCATAGCAGACTTTAACGAAAAGGTCAAATATATCCAAAACATACCCGATCTGGCACAACATATCTAATCGTACCCCACCTCAACATAACGTGCCGATACCACTATTGTTGGCCTCGCAGAGACAAGAAGAACATACTAGAGCACACTGGAGAGCAGAAATCCCCATAATAGCAGTGTACAGCACAAAAGTCAAAGTTACCCCATCCTAATATATAAATCCTTAACATAATCAAACGTAACACAACTAAGCCTAACGTACAGCGACAACTATTGCTGGCCTCCTCAGGGTCAAGCAGGAAGCATTAGAGGAGAGTAGAGCGCAGAAATCCTTAGAATCGCAGCGTACAGCGCAAGCGTCACTGCTATCCAAACCGAACCCTAGTTAAGGTAACCTAACCGAACGAAGCGTGACTCAAAAAAACGTGTCGCGAACACGGATTCCGCCCTCCCCTCAGACAAGCAGAATATAGTAGAGCACAGTAGACCAAAGAAAACCACCGAATAGCAGTATATGGCACGAAAGTCAAAGCTATCATAACCAAGCTTAACATAACCTAACCAACTCAAACGTAACCTATAGCAAACTAACCTGCAGCGAACACCATTGCTCGCCTCCACTGTGTCGGGCAGATTATGGTAGATCAATGCAGAGCGTAGAAGTCGACCGTACAGCAGTGTACACCGCAAACGTGGAAGAAATCCTGACCAAACCATCCTAACCAAGCCTAACGAAAAATACCTATTTCAAAATGACGTGCCGTGACCACCTTTGCTGGCAACCCCAGAGCCAAAGGGGACACATTACAGCAGAGTAGATGGCAAAAGTCCACCGAATGACAGCGTATGGCGCAAAAGTCTAATATACTCTATCCTAACCTAACCAACCGTAGCATAATCGAACGTAACCTAACTCAAACTACCGTGCCGAGGACACCATTGCTAGCCCCGCTAGAGGCAATCCGGGTATACTAGAGCACAGTAGCCCGCAGAAATCCACCGCAGTGCAGTGAGTAGCACAAAAGCCGTAGATATCCTGACCAAACGTGACCTAATCTAACCTAACCGAAAGCAGCATGACACAACACGACTTGTCGCGATCACACCTCCTGGCATCCCCAGAGCCGTGCAGAATGTTGCAGAGCACAGTAGATCACAGGAATCCACCGAAAGACGATGTAAGGCACGAAAGTCGTAGCTACCCTAGCAAAACTAAGCCTCACCAGACACAACCAAACGTACCCTAACACTACCTGACGTTCCACGACCACCATTGCTCGCCTCCCGGTGTCGAGCAGAGAATAGTAGAGGAATGTAGAGCGCAGAAATCCATCGATTAGCAGTGTACAGCACAAAAGTCGAAGAGACCCTAATCCAACCTGTCCTAACCTAACCCAATCAAACCTAAGCCAGCTCAGCATAACGTGCTGAGACTACTATTGCTGGCCTCGGGAGCGTCAAGCCGAGAATATTAGAGCACTGCAGAGCGCAGCAATCCACCGAGTAAGAGCGTATTGCGTAAAGGTCAAAGCTTCCCTCCCCTAAACTCACCAATCGGCACATACCCAAGCGTAACATAACTCAACCTAACAGGCAGCGACCAATATTTCTGGCCTCGCCAGAGGCAAGCAGAGCATAGTAGAGCACAGTAGAGCGCAGAAGTCCACCGAACAGCAGTATATACTAGGAAAGTCAAAGCTATCCAAACCTAACCCAGACGAACACATCGTAACCAAGCGATACCTAACAAAACCTAACGTGCTGCGACCGCTACTGCTGGCCTCCCCAGAGCCAAGCAGAACATATTAGAGGAGAGCATCTCGCTGAAGTCCATAGACTGGCAGTGTATATCACAAAGGTCGAAGACACCATAACATCGCCTGCCCTAAGCTAACCTAACCAAACGTAGCCTAACTAAACATAACATGACGACATTGCCATTGCTGTCCTTCACAGGGCCAAGCAGAGAATATTGGGGCAATGCAGAGCGCAGAAATCCACTGAAAATCGTTGTATAGCATAAAAGTCGAAGTTACCCTAACAAAACTTAGCCATGCCTGACACACGTAAAATATCCTAACCTAACCTGCCGCGACCACAATTCAGGGGTCCACTGGGTCAAGCAGAGCGTGATACGGCACAATCGGGGGCAGATATCCACCCAGTAAGAGCGTATAACACGAAGGTCAAAGCTGTGGTGTGCTAACCTAAACAATCGAAATATACCCAAACATAACTTAACATAACCTAACCTTCCGAGACCTCTATCACTGAAATCCGTAGAGCCAAGCTGAAGGCACTAGAGCACAGCAGAGCGCAGCAAGCCACCAAACAGCAGCGAGGAGAACAAGCGGCTTATGTACCTTAACCTTACCTGACCTAATCTAACCAAACGTAACGTAGACCAACTAAATGTGACGAGCCGAGTCCAATACTGCCGGCCTCCCCATCGACAAACAGATCATATTAAATCAGAGTATAACGCAGAAGTCCAACGAACGGCAATGTATAGCAGAAAAGTTGAAGCGACCCGCATAGCAGAAGTCCGCAGCAATACCGTGTACAGGACAGAAGTCGAAGATATCATAACCAAACCAAAACAAACCTAACCCAACCAAACGTAACCTAACTAAACCTAACGCGACGCAACCACCATTTCTGGCATCCCCAGAGCAAAGCAGACCATATTAGACGACATTAGTGCCCAGAAATCCACCGCATTGCTGCGAATAGCACAAAGGCCATAGATACCCTAACCCATCATAGCCTAACCTGACCTAACCAAACGTAGCATAACTCAATGCGACGTGACGGGACCACTGCTCGTGACCTCCCAGTAGCCAAGCAGAATGTTGTAGAGCACAGTAGATACAGAAAACCACGAAATAGCGGTGCAAGCCACAAAAGACAGAGTATCCTGTCCTAACCTAGCCCATCTTAACATATGCAAACGCAACTTAACACAACGAATCGTGAAGAGACCACAATTGCTGGCCTCCACAGTGGTACGGAGAGCGGACTAGAGCACAGTAGTGTGCAGAAATTCGCCGCATTGTAGTGAATAGCACAAAAGTCGAAGATACCCCATCCTAACCACTTCTAGCCAAACGTAGCAAAACTCAGCATAGCGTGCCACCACCACTGATGCTGTACTTCCCAGAGCGAAGCAAAATATATTAGAGCTCAGCAGACAGCAGGGATGCGGCGGATAATAGGGTATGGCATGAAAGTGTAAGATATCCAAACAGAACCAAAACTATCATAGCTTAACCAAACGTAATCTAGCTCAAACATACGTGCCGAGAACACAATTACTTGCCTCCCCGGAGCAGAGCAGGGTACGGCAGAGTAATGTAGTGCGTAGAAATCCACCGATTAGCAGCTTGTAGCGCAATATTCAAAGATACACTCTCCAAACCTATCCAAACGAAAAGAGACCAAACGTATTCTAACTATACCTAACGTGCCAAGACCACTCCTACTTGTTTCTCCATAGTCGCGCAGAGTATAGCAGAGCAATGTACAGCGTAGAAATCTACCGAAGAGCAGTATATTGCACGAAAGTCCAAGCTACCCTCTCCAAACTTAACCAAACGTAACGGAACCAAACGTAACCTAACTCAACATAACGTGCCGCGACAACTATATCCGGCCTCCACACAGCCAAGCAGAACATATTAGAGGAGAGTAGAGCGCACGGATCCATAGAATCGCAGTGTATAGCAGAAAAGTCAAAGCAACCAGGACCTAACCCAAACCAACGTAACCTGACGAAACGTAGACTAACTCAACACAACGTGCCGCGACCACTATTGCTGGCCTCCACATGGCCAACCAGAGTAGAGTAGGGACCAGCAGAACGCGGAAATCCACCTCTTAACTGTTTACACCACGAAGTCAGAGCTATCCAAGCTTATCCAGAATATCATAACCTAACCAAACGTAGCCTAGCTCAACCTACCGACCCGAGTCCACTATAACTGGGATGGCCCGGGACAAGCAGAGAATAGTAGTGCAATGTAGAGCGTAGAAATCCACCGAATGTCAGTAAATGACACAGAAGGCAAAGCCGAACTAACCAAACCAAACCTATCTTAGCATAACCGAACGTCACCTAACACAACCTATCGCGTCCCGATCACTTTTGCTGGCCTCCCCAGAGCCAAGCAGTGCACATTAGAGGAGAGTGGAGCGCAGAAGTCGGTAGAATCGCAGTGTACGGCAGAAAACTCGGAGCTACCCGAGAGCAACCAAATTCAGCATATCCTAAGCAAACGTAGCATAACTCAACATAACGATCCTCGACCATGGTTGCTGGACTCCCTGGGTACAACCAGAACGTAATAGAGCACAGCAGAGCGCAGAAGTCCACCGGAGAGCGGTGTAGAGCACGAAAGCCAAAGCTAACCTTACCGAACTTGTCCTAACGTAATGTAACGAAACGTAACGTAGCACAACCTAACGCGCCAATACCACTATTGCAGGCATCACGAGAGCCGAGCAGAGTACAGCAGAGCACAGTTGAACGCAGAAGTTGCACGAACAGCTGTGCAGAGCACAATAGACAAAAATATCCTAACCCAGCCTGAAGTAACCTGGTCTAACAAAACGTATCGTAACTCAACTTAACCTGACAAGAATACAATTGATGGCGTCCCCAAAGAGATAAGAGCTTATTAGAGCACAGTACAGAGTAGAAATCCACCGAATAGGTATATTGCAAAAGGCAACTCTACCCTCTCATAACATATCCCACCGTAACATAACCAAACTTAACCAAACCTAAATTATCGTGCCACAACCTCTACTGCTGGCCTCCCCAGAGTCGCGTAGTGTATAGTAGAGCAATGTGGATAGCAGGAATCCACGGAATAGCGGTGTATATTGCAAAAGACGAAATATCACGTCCTAAACTAACCAAAAGTAACACAAACAAACGTAACGTAATCTAACCTAACGTGCTGTGAACACTATCGGTGGTCTTTCCAGAACCAAGCGGAACATATTATAGGAGAGGAGAGTGCCGAAATGCTCATACCCGCAGGGTCCACCAGAAAAGTCGAAGATATCCAAAGCGGTCCCGAGCAAACCTAACCTAACCAAACGTAATCTAACACATACTAACGTTTCGCGCCCACTGTTCCTAGAATCCCCAGAGTTCAGCGGAGTACAGTACAGCAATGTGGAGCGTAAAATTCCACCGAATAGCAGTGTATGGCGCAAAAGACACTTCTATCCTTTCATAACCTGTCCAAGCGCAATATTAACAAACTTAACCTTACTTAACGCAATGTGTCGAGACCACTACTGCAGGCCTCCTCAGAGCCAAGCAGAAATTACTAGAGCAATGTAGCGCGAAGGAAGCCAGAAAATAGCAGTGTATAGCACAAAAGTTAATGATATCGTAGCCTAACCTGGCATAACCGAAACTGTCCAAACATAGAGCAAATAAACGTAACGAGTCGAGACCACTGTTGCTGTCCTCTCCAGAGCCAAGCAGAACATACTGGATCCCAGTGGGGCGCAGATATCTGTTGAATAGCAGTGTATAGCACAAAAGTCAAACTTAACCGCTACTAACCCAACTAGCCGCAAGGTAACCAAACGTAACCGGACTCAACATAACGCGCCGAGGACAATGTTTCTAGCCACAGCGACAACTATTGCTGGCCTCCAGACTATGACTGCAACCCCAGAGCCGGGCAGAACATAGCAGAGGAGAGTAGCGCTCAAACATTCGCAGAAACGCTGTGTATAGCACAAAAGTCGTAGTTACCCCATCCTAACGTAGCAAATCGTTACTTAATCAAACGTAACCTAACAAAGCACATCGGGGCACGACCGCCATTGCTGGCCTCCGCGGAGTTGAGCAGAGTAGAGTAGAACAATGAAGTGCGCAGAAATCCACCGAATAGCAGTGTACAGCACAAAATGCTAGGATACACTATACTAGCATAGCCAAGCGCAAAAAACCATACGTAACGTAGCTTAACCTAACGTACCTAGACAGCTATTGCGGACCCTTCAAGCGCCAAGCAGAATAAGCTAGAGCACAGTAGAGCGCAGAAAGCCGCCGCATGGAAGTGTAAGGCACAAAGGTGAAGTCTATTCTTACTTTAACTGACAAAACCCAACCGAACCTAACGAGAGAGCACAAACTAACACGCCTGGTCCACTGTTGCTGGCCATCACATCGCCAAGCAGAACATTTTAGAGGAGAGTAGCGCGCAGATGTCCGACGTATGGCAATGTATAGCAGAAAGGTCAAAGCTATCCTATCCTCACCCAACCCAATCTAACCAAACCAAACCTTATCTAGCAAAACCTAACGTGCCACGACCACTATTTCTGGCCTCTCCAGAGCAAAGAAGAGAATATTAGTTCGCAGTAGATTGCAGAAGTACGCCGGTCATCAGTGTATACGCAAAAGTGAAGACTGTCCTAGTCTAATTTAACCAAACATAGCATAACCAAACGTAACATGACTCAACCTAACGTGCCCAGACCGCTATTGCTGACATCCGCAGAGCCAAGCTGAATATACCAGACCACAGTAGAGCGCCGAAATCCATAGAACCGCGGTGTACAGCAGAATAGCCGTAGATATCCGAACCTAACCTAAACCAACGTAACAAATCTAAACGATGCCTAACTGCGGCTAACGTGCCGAGACAACTGTCACTGTCCTCCCCAAGGTTTGGCAGGGTATAGCAGAACTATCTAGAGTATAGAAATCCACCCAATAGCTGTGCATGGCAAAAAAGTCAAAGCTATACTGTCATAACCTACCTCAACTTAATATAAGGCAACGTAACCTAAGTTTACCCTTCCCGTCGAGACCACCATTGCGGGCCTCCCCAGAGCCAAGCAGAATTTACTAGAGCAAAGTAGAGGGCAGAAAGCCTATAAATAGCGGAGTATAGCAAAAAAGTGGAAGTCTTCTTATCCAAACGTAGACTAACATAGCATAACCGAACGTAACATAAAAAAACGTATCGTGACACGACCGCTATTGCTGGCCTCCCCAGACCTGAGCAGAGATCATTTGAGCAATGTAGTCCGCAGATGTGCACAGAATAGCAGTGTACAGCATAAAGTGGTAAGCTACCCTGTAACCAAGCGTAACATAACCAAACGTAACATAACTCTACTTAACATTCAGCGACCGATATTGTTGTCCTCCCCAGACACGAGCATAGTATTGTTGAGCACAGTAGAGCGCAGGAATGCAGCGAATGGCAGCGTATAGCGCAAAAGAAAACTCTGACCTCTCATAACCTATCGAAACGTAATACCAACAAACGTAATCCTCTTAAATTGACGTGCAGTGACCGCTCTTGCATGACACCGCAGAGCAAAGCAGAATATACTAGGCCAAAGTAGAGCGCAGAGTGACAACATATAGCAGGGTATAGCACAAGAGTCAAAGACAACCTAACCAAACATCACGTCACCGAACCTAAACAAACGTAGAATAAATGTACCTAAACAGCCGAGACATCTATTGCTGTCCTCCCAGAGACAAGTAGAACGTGTTAAAGCACTGTGGTGCGAAGACATCTATCGAACAACAGTGTATAGCACAAAAGCCATATCTACCCTGGCCAAACGTAACGAAACGTAACATGACTAAACGGAACCTAACCCGATCTAACGTGTCCAGACCACCATTGCTGACTCCTACAGAGCCAGCCACAATATACTAGAACACAGTACAGGGCAGAAACACGCCGCAATGCAGTGCAAGGCACATAAGTCGAAGAAATCATAACCTAACCTAACCAAACGTAGCCTAACTAGGCGTAACGTGCCGATATTACCATTGCTGGCACCACCAGAGCCAAGCTGAACATATTAGGGGACAGAAGAATGCAGAAATACGCCGAATATCATTGTACAGCGCAAAAGTGACAGCTAGCCCAAGCCAAGCTATCCAATCGTAACGCAAACAAACGTAACGAGAGTGAACCTAAATCAACGGACCGCCGTTACTGACAACCCGAGAGCCAAGCAGAATCTACTAGAGCACAGCAGAGCGCAGCAATCCACCGCATTTCAGTTTACAGCACAAAAGTCAAAGATAGCCTATCCTAACACAAACGAAACTAACCTAACCATTCGTCACACAACTACACCTAACGCGCAGCCACCTCTGTTTCTGCACTTCCGAGAGCAAAGCAGAGCATATTACATCACAGTCGAGCGCAGAAATCCACCGAACTGTAGAGTATAGGACACAAGTCGAGGCTGTCCTTGCCTAACCTAACCAAACATAGCATAACGGAACGCAACGTTACTCCACCTAACAGCCCTACACCACTATTGCTGACCTCCCCAGAGACAAGCAGATCATATTAGGGCACAGTAAAGCGCAGAAGTTCATGGAATAGCTGTATAGAACACAAAAGTCAATGCTATGCTCTTCTGCCATAACCATACGCAACATAACCAAACAAAGCCAAAATCACACTAACGTGCCTGGACAATTATTACTAGCTTCCCCAGAGTAGAGCAGAGCAGAGTAGAGCAGCATAGAACCTAGAAGTACGACGAAGAGTGGCATACAGCATAAAAGTCGCAGCGACCCTATACTAACCTCTCCGAACGTAATACGGCCAAACGCAATTTAACTTAACCTAACGTGCCAAGACCACTATTGATGGATTCCCCAGAGCCAAGTAGATTATGCCAGGGAAGAGCAGAGTGCTGAAGGCCTCCAAAGAGAAGAGAATAACACAAACGTCATGGATATCGTAACCTCAGCTGACCAAACGTAACCTAACCAAACGCAGACTAATTGAACCTAACGGGTCAAGACCATTATTGCTGGCCTCCACAGTGCCAAGCAGAGCATACCAGAGCGCAGTAGGGTGCGGAATTCCTCTGAACAGCAGTGTATAGCACAAAAGTCAGAGCTATCCAAACCAAACGTATCAAAACCTAACATTACCACACGTAATATGACACAGCGTGACATGCCACGACTACTATTGCTGGGCTCACGGGAGCCAAGCATAGTTCAGCAGAGCAATATAGAGCGCAGGAATCGACCGAACAGCAGCGTACAACACAAGAGTCTGATTAATCGTGTCCTAAACTAAGCAAGTGCAACATAAACGAACGGAACCTAACTCAGCATAACGTGCAGAGGCCAATATTGATGCCCACCGAAGAGACAAGCGGAATATGTTAGAGCAGAGTAGAGCGTAGGAATAGACCGCATTGCACTGTATTGCACAAAAGTCTATGATATCCTGACCAAACCAATACCAACCTAACACGACCGAACGCAATATAACTCAATCTATCGTACCAAGACCATTACTGCTGACATACCCGGGGCCAATCAGACAATACAGGAGCACTGTAGAGCTCAGAAATCCACCGCATTGCAGTGTAAGGATCAAAAGTCAGTTCCATCGTGACCAAACCGAAACTAACCTAACCTAGGCAAACGAAGCGTGCCTCAACCTATCGAGCCACGACCACTATTGGTGTCCTCACCAGAGGCGAGCAGAACTTACAAGATCATAGTAGAGTGAACAAATATACCGAATAGATGTGTATAGCGCAAAAGGCAAAGATACCCTGGCCAAACATTGACCAACATAACCGAACTGGACGTAACATGACCCCGCTAAACGCGCCGCGACCAGTATTGCTGGTATCCCCGGAGGCATGCAGTACATGAAAGAGAACAGTAGAGAGCATAAGGCCACCATATAGCAGCGTATAGCACAAAAGTCAAAGACAACTTAACCAAACGTGTCCCAGCCTAACCTAGCCACACGTTCACTCACTAAACCCAATGAGCCGAGGCCACTGTTGCTGACCTCCCGGGAGCCAGGTATATCATATTAGAGCGTAGTAGGTCGCACGAATTCACCTAATAGAAGTGTATAGCGCAAAAGTTAAAGCCGTCCTCACCAAACTTTACAGACCCTAGCCAAACCAAACGTACTCTAACACAACCTATCGTGGACCACCACTATTACTGGCCTCCCAGAGTCGAGCAGAGTTAGGTAGAGCAATGTAGAGCGCAGAAATCCACCGAATAGCAGCGCATAGCTCAAAAGTCGAAGTCACCGTATCGTAACCAAGCAAAACGTAACAGAACCAAACGTAACCTGACACAAACTAACGTGCCACGACCACTGTGTCTGGACTCCCGAGTGCTGAGCGGAGAATAGTTGAGCAATGTGGAGTGCAGGACTCCAGCGGATCTCAGTGCATATCACAATAGTCGAAGCTATCCTATCCTAACCAAACCAAACTTAACACAACCGAACGTAGCCCAAGTAAACGTAACGTGCCGAGACCACTAATACTTGCTTCCCCAGAGCCAAGCAGAACTCATTAGAGCACCGCAGAGCGCAGTAACCCAACGAATGGCAGTGTACAGCACAAAAGCCAAAGCCATCCTTACAAAGCCCAACCATCCCTAACACCAACAGCCGTAGTATAGCTAATCGCAACGCGCCCGCAAAACTATTCCTGTCCTCCCCAGAAACGAGCAGTACCTATTAGAGCACGCTAGAGCGCAGAAATCCAACGAATGGATGTATATAGCACAATAGTCAAAGTCGTCCTGGCCAAACATGACCTAACCTAGACTGACCATACGAAACTTAACCTGTCTTGCCACGAACACTATTCCTGGCCTCCAGAGAATCGAGCAGAGTGTAGAGGAGCAATGTAGGGCGCAGAAATCCACCGAATGAAAGTGTACAGAACAAAGTCAGAAATATCCTTTCCTAACATAACCCAACGTAACATAAACGAGCGTACCCTAACACAGCATAAAGTGCATAGACCACTATTGCAGGCCTCCCCATGGCCAAACATAGTATGTTACAGGAGAATAGACCGCGGTAGTCCACAGCACGGCTGTGTATAGCACAAAAGCCAAAGCCATCCTAACCAAACCTAACCAAGCTTAACCTAACCAAACGAAACATATCTCAGACTATCGTGCCACGTCCACTATTGCCGTCAACCCCACATTTGAGCTGATCATATTACAGCAAAGTAGAAAGCAGAAATCCGCCGGATATCAGTGTCTAACGCAAAAGTCAATGCTATCATCTCCTACCCTAGCCAAACTTAACATAACCAACCGTACTATAACACAGCGTAACGTGCCGATATCACCATTGCTGGCCTCGGCCGAGCCAAGCAGGATATACTAGACCACAGCAGAGATCAGAAGCTCACCGCATGGCAGAGGTATCCTATCATAAGCCAACGTTACCTAACACAACCGAACGAAATGTAGCTCAACCTACGTGCCGCAGCTGGTACTGCTGGCTTCCACAGAGCCCGCCAGAGCATAATACGGGTATGTAGAGCGCAGAAATCCATAGAATCGCAGTGTATTGAAGAGAAGTATCCATACCCAACCGACGCTAACCTAACCTAGCCAAACGTAGCCTATCTGAACCTAACATACCGAGACCACCATTTCTGCCCTCCCAAGATGCAAGCGGTATAAACTAGAGCACATTAGAGAGCAGCCATCCACCGGATGGCAGCGTATAGCACGAAAGTCAAAGATTTGCTAACCAAACATTACATAACCTAACCCGACCAAACTCAACGGAAACAGCCAGATATGCGGAGACCACTATTTCTGGCCTCACCAGAGCCAAGCAGCTCATGACAGAGCAGAGTAGAACGCAGAAATCCACCGAATTGCAGTGTAAATCTCAAAAGTAAGAGTTATCCTATCCTAACCTAACAGAACATGGCACAACCAAACGCAGAATAACACAAACCAACATTCGCAGACCACTATTGATGGCCTCCCCACGGCCTAGCAGAACGTACTAGAAGAGAGTATGGCGCAGATCTCCATAGAATGGCAGTGTCTACCATAAAAGGCAGGGATGCCCTAACCTAACGCAAGCTAACCTAACCTCACCAAACGTAACATATCTCAACCTAACGAGCCGAGACCAGTATTTCTGGCACCCGCAGAGCCGGGCAGAATATGCTAGAGCACAGTAGAGTGTAGAAATCGAACGCATTGCTGTGCATACATCAAAAGACGAAGGAAACCTAACCATACATAATCTAACCTAACCTAACCAAACGTAACTTGCCGCGATCACTATTATGTTACGTTTGCAAGGTTGGGTTAGGTGTAGTTCGATTGTGATAGCCATGACCTTCGTCTATACACTGTGTTGCTATGGACTTATGAACACTCCTGTCCCCTAATCTGTTCTGCTCGGCTCTGGAGTGTTCAGCAGTAGTGGTCACGGCACGACAGGTTGAGTTAGATTGCGTTTGGCTATGTTACGCTTTGTTATGTTAGGACAATGTAGCACTGACCACTATGCTATGCGCCGCTATTCGAAGAGCTTCTGCTCCCTGTCGTGCTCTAATGTTCTCCACTTGTCTCTAGGGCGGCCAGAAATTGTGGTATCGGCACGTTAGGTTTGTTTTCGGTTATGCTTGGTTAGTTAAGGTTACGCTATGTTCGGTTAGGGCAGCATTGACTTTCGTGCTATACACCGTTATTCGGCGGTTTCCTGCGCTCATCTGTTCTCTACAACATTCTGCTTGGCCCTGTGGAGGCCAGCAGCAGTAGTCTCGGCACGTTGGTTTGGGGAATGTTACGTTTGGTGATGTGAGGGTTTGTTAAGTTAGGATAGACTGGTCTTGACTTTTGTGCTATACCCTAATATTTGGTGGATTCCTGCATTCCTGTATGCTCTCGTACGTTCTCCTCGGCTCTGGGGAGACAATAAATTGTGGACTCGGCACGTTAGATTGAGATATATTACGCTAATTACGTTACGTTTAGCTATGATAGTATAAGATATCTAGGACCTTAGTGCTGTACACTGCTATTCGGTGAATTTCTGCGCTCTACTGTCCTCTACTACACTCTGCTTGGCGCAGGTGCGGCCGGCAATAGTGGCCGCGACACGTTATGTTGAGATATGTTACGTTTGGCTAAGTTACGTTGGTTTGGGTTAGGTTCGGGTAGCTTTGACTTTTCCTTTATACGTAGATATTGTAAGGATTTTTGCGCCCTGCTCTCCTCTAGTATATTCTCCTCGGCTCTGGGTAGGCCAGCAATTATGGTCCCAGGACGTTACGTTCAGTTAGGCTCCGTTTGGTTTGGTTACGTTTGGTCAGGCTATGTTAGCATATCTTCGACTTTTGTGATTTAAACAGCAATAGGTTGGACTTGTGGGCTTTACTGCGCTCTCCTATATTCGGCTTTGCCCAGGGGAGGCCAGAAACAGCTGCCCCGGAACAATGGGTAAAGTTATGTAAAGTTTGGTGATGTGAAGGCTGGTCTTGTTTGTATAGGGTAAATCCGACACTAGCGCGGTACACTGCTATTCGGTGCGTTTCTGCGCTCTACTATGCTCTAGTTTGACCTGTTTGTCCCTGGGGAGGCCAACAATTCCGTTCTCGGCTCATCAGTTTGGAATGAGATACGTTTGGATACGTTACGTTTGGTTACGGAAGGATAGGATATATTTAACCTTAGTGTTCTACACTGCTATTCGGTGGACTATCGTGCCCTACTCTCCTGTAACATGTCCTGCTGGGCACTGGAGATGCCTGCAATACCTGTCGCGGCACGTTATGTTGTGCTAGGTTACGTTTGGTCGTGTTATGATTTTTCATGTTAGGATAGTATTGCTCTGAATTTTTGCTACACACTGCTATTCGGTGCATTTTTGCTATCTACTGCGCTCTAGCATGTTCTCCTTGGAAATGGGTAGCAGTTATGGTCTCGGCACGTTAATTTGAGTTAGGCTACGTTCGGTTAGGTTATGCCAGGACAGGTTATGCCAGTGTATCTTCGACTTTTGTGCTACACACAGCTATTCGGTGCATTTCTGCGCTCTACTGCGCTCTACAATATTCTGCATGGCTCTGGGGAGGCCAGCAATGGCAGTCTCGGCAGGTTAGGTTGAGTTACGTCATGTTCGGTTAGGTTAGGTTTGCTTGGTTTAGGCAAGGGTGGCTTTGACTTTCGCGCAATACACTGCTATTCGGTGAATTACTGCGCTCTACATTTCTCTACCATCCCCCGCTCGACTCTTTGGAAGCTATCAATAGTCGTCGCGGCAAGTTGGCTTGAGATATGCCACGTTTGGTTACGATACGTTTCGTTAAGTTAGGACAGGATAGCTTTGACTTTTCTGCTATGCAGTGTAATTATATGGATTTCTGCGCTCTACTTTCCTCTGCTATGTTCCGCTTGGCTGTGGGGCGTCAGGAAATAGTGGTCGCCGCATGTTAGGTTTAGTTAGGCTACGTTCGGCTATGTTACGTTCGACTAGGCTAGGAGGGGATAGCGTTGACTTTTGTGCTATGCACTGCTCTTCGGTGTACTTTTCCGCTCTGCTGTGCTCTAATATGCTCTGGATGGCTCTGGGCTGGCCTGAATTTATGGTCTCGCCTCGTTAGGTTACGTTAGGCTACCTTCGGTTATGTTACGCTTGGATATGTTAGGACAGGATATCTTTGGCTTTTGCGCTATACACTGCCACCCAGTGGACTTCTACCTACCGCAATGCCATACTATTCTCTGCTCGACTCTGGGGAGGCTTGTAATAGCGGTCGCGGCGCAATAGGTTTAGTTAGGCTTTGCTTCGGTATGTTATGGTAGCTTCGGTTAGGTTTGGTTTGTTTTGACTATCGTGCTATACACTATTATATGGTGGACCACTGTGATCCAATGTGCTCTACTATATCCTGCTTGGCTCTGGGAGACCAGTTGCAGTGATCGCGAAACTCTATGTGCAGCTGTCCTACGTTTGGTGAGGTTAGGTTGGGTCGGCTTATGTCAGGTTGTCTACGAACTTTGTGCTATAGACGTAGTGCTGTGGATTTCTGCGATCCTCTGTGCTCGAATTTGTTTTGCTTGGCTCTGGGATGGCCAGAAATAGTGGTATCGGCGCATTAGGTTTAGATACATTATGTTTCGTTGGGTTAGGTTAGGATTTCTCTTACTTTTGTGCTATACACTGCTATTCGGTGGATTTCTACGCTGTACATTGCTCTACTATACTCTGAAAGACAGTGGGGAGGCGAGCAATGGTGGTCGTGGCACGCTAGGTCAAGATAGGTTATGTTTTGTTAGGTTACGTTAGGCTACGTTTGGTTTGGATTGCCTTCACTTTCTTGCTATACAATGCCGTACGGTGGATTTCTGTGATCTACTGTGCTCTTCTACAATCTGCTTTTCTCTGAGGTGTCTAGGAGCACTGGTCGCTGCACGCTATTTGGAGCATTTCTACGTACTGTTTGGTTTGCTTATGTCGGGTTAGGTTAGGATATCTTGGCCTTTTGTGCTCTGCACAGCAATGCGGTTGATTTCTGCGCGCTTCTGTGCTATAGTACACCCTGCTTGTCTCAGTGGAGGTCAGCAATAGTGGTCTCGTCACGTTGGGTTTGGTTAGGCTACGTTTGGTTATGTTACGTTAGGCTAGGTTAGGATAGGCCACATTGACTTTTGTGCTTTACACTGCTATTCCGTGGATTTCTATGATCTACTGTGCTCTACTACATTCTGCTTGGCTCTCGGGAGGCCAGGGGCAGAGGTCACGGTACGTTATTTTGAGTCATACTACAGTCGTTGGGGTTAGGTTTGGTCAGGTTCGCTTAGGATTTCTACGGCTTTTGCGCTACTTACTGCATTGCGGTGGTCTTCTGCGTCCCACTGTGCTATAGTTTATTTTGCTTGTCTCTGTGGGGGCCAGCAATGGTGATCTCGCCGTGTTACGTCGCGTGAGGCTGCGTTCTGACATGTTATGTTTGGCTAGGTTAGGATTGGTTACTTTGGACTTTGTGCCATCCGCTGCTATTCGTTGGACTTGTGCGCTTTAATGGAGTTTGCTGCACGTTTGGTCGAGATAGTCTGTGTTTGGGTGGGTTATGTTAGTTTGGGTTAGGATTGGATAGCTTAGGCTTTTCTGCCCTTCACTCCGATTCTACGGATTGCTTCGCTCTCCTCTCCTCTATTATATTCTGCTTGGTTCTGTGGATGCAAGCAGTAGTGATCGCGGCGCAATGGCTCTGGTTATGTTACGTTCCGACATGTTACGGTCGGTTAGGTTCTGGTGGGGTAGGATTGACTATTGTGCTGTACACTGCGATCTTGTGGTTCTCTGCGCTCTACACTCCCCAAATATATTCAGTTTGACTCTGGCGAGGGCAGCACCATTGGTCTCGGCACGTTATGTTGATGTAGGTTACATTTGGTTGCGATAAGCTTGGTTGGGATAGGACACGATTGCTTTGACTTTTGTACTATGCTCTGCTTTTCGGCGCATTTCTGCGCCCTGCTGTTCTCTAATATGATCTGCTTGTGTGTGTGGGTGCCAGCAATGGTGGTCTCGGCAGGCTAGGTTCAGTAAGGTTACGTTCGGCTTCGCTAGGTTAGGCTATGTGTGGTTAGGGTAGCTTTGACTATTGTGCTATACACAACTATTCGGTGGATTTCTGCAATCTTCTGTGTTCTAGTATGTTCTGCATGGCTATGGAGGGGCTAGCAATAGTGGTCTCGGCAGGTCGTATTGAGCTACGGTACGTTCGGTTAGGCTAAGTTTCGTTAGGTTGGGTTCGGATTGGTGTGTCTTTTGTGCTGCACAAAGCTATTCCATGGATTCCTATGCTGTACGGTGCTTCATCATATTCAGCACGTCTCTGTGGACACCAGCAATATATGTCGCGGCATGTTATGTTGAGCTACGTCACGGTCTGTTATGTCAGGTCAGGATATCTTTGTTTGCATGGCTTTGGCTTTTGTCCTGCACACCGCTGTACGGCCTGTTTCTGCTATCTACATTGCACTAGTACATTCTGCGTTGCTCTGGGGAGTCCAGCAACAGTTGTCTCGCCACGTCAGCATGAGTTAGATTAGGTTTTGTTATGTTATGTTCGTTTGGGTTAGGTTAGTATAGCTTCGACTTTTCCAGTGTGCACCGCTAATCTATGCATTTCAGCGACCTATCTTCCTCTAATATTTTCGCCATGTCCCTTCGGACGCCAGCAATAATGGCCGCGGCACATTATGTTGAGCTATGTTACGTTCGGTATATTTAGGCTATTTTGGGTTAGACGTGGGTAGCCTTCACTTTTCTGCTTTACACTGTTATTCTATGTGTTTCTGAGCACTGCTCTTCTCTAATATGCTCATCTTGGCACCAGTTACTCCAGAAATACTGGTCGCGTCACGTTAAGTTCACTTAGGTTACGTTTCGTTATGCTAGGCTTCGTCGTGTTAGGATAGGTTAGAATAGCTTCGACTTTTGTGCCGCACATAGCTATCCTATGAATCTCTGCTGTTCCCCGTGCCCTACAATGTTTTGCATGTCTTTGTGGACGCCAGAAGTAGTGGTCGCGACATGTTAGGTTGAGTTGCGTTACGTTCGCTTAGGCTACGTAAGGACAGATTTGGCTAGTGTAGCTTTGACTTTTGCTCTCCACGCTGCTCTCCGGCCGATCTCTGCGCTCTGCATTGCTCAAACACATTCTGCTTCGCTCTGTGAAGGCCAGAAACGGCGGTCTCGTCACGTTAGATTGTGTTCGCTTATGCTTCGTTAGGTAAGGCTAGTTAGGGTTTGGTCAGGATGACTTTAACTTTTCTGCAATACACTGCTCTTCTACCGATTTCTGCGCTCCCAATCTCCTCTAATATGTTCTGCTTGGCTCCGATGAGGCCAGAAATACTGGTCACGGTACGTTAGGTTTAGTTAGGTTTCCTTTCGACTGGTTTCGGTTGAGTTGTGAAGGTCAGGATAGCTTTGACTTTTGCCCTTTAAACAGCTATTCCATGGATTTCTTCGCTCTAATCTCCTGTAGGATGTTCTGCTATGCTGCGGGGACGCCAGCAATTGTGGTCGCGGAGCGTCATATTGGGCTACGTTACGTTTGGTCATGTTAGGTTAGTATAGGTTTGGCTAGTGTAGCTTCGACTTTTGTGCTATACACTGCCATTCGATTAATTTCTGCGCTTCGATCTCATCTAATATGTTGTGAATGTCTCTGGGGAGGCCATGAGATGTAGTCGCCTCACGTTAGTTAAGTTACGGTTACCTAGATCAGGCTAGGTTTGGTTGGGTTGTGGGCTTTGCCATTTTTGCTGTACACTGCTATTCTGTGGATTTCTGCGATTCACTCTGCTGTAATACGTTATGTTTGGCTCTGTGGAGGCCAGCAATATTGGTCGCGTTGTGTTAGGTTGTGTCACATTACGTTTGGCTAGGCTAAGTTCGGCTGTGTTAGGTTAGGGTTGCTGTGTCCTTCGTGCTACACATGACTCACCTATGGATTTCTGCTCCCTACTGTACTCTTTCACATTCTGCATGTCTGTGTGGATAGCAGCATTAAAGGTCGCGGCGCGTTATGTGGAGGTATTTTGCTTTCGGTTAGGATAGGTTAGGATAGCATTGTTATGGATAGCATTGTCTTTTGTGCTATACACCTCTACTCAGCCGATTTCTGCTCTCTACATTGCTGTAGTATATTCAGCTAGGCTCTGGAGAGGACAGCAACAGCTGTCTCGCCATATTAGCTTGAGTTAGATTCGGCTTGCTTATGTTCCGCTTGTCTGGGTTAGGTTAGGATAGCTTCGACTTTTGTACTATCCACCTCTAATCTATGGATATCTTCGATCTACCCTCCTCTATTATGCCTACCATGTCGCTTGAGACGCCAGCAATGGTGGTCGCGGCACACTATGATGAGCTGTGTTACGTTCGGGAAGTTCAGGCTAGTTTGCGATAGGCAATGGTTACTTCGACTTTTCTGCTATTCGTTGCCGCTCTATGGATTTCAGCGCTGTGCTCTCCTCTAGTATCTTCTGCACGGCGCCGGGGAAGCCAAGAATTGTGGTCGCGGCACGTTAGGTTGAGTTATGTTACGTTTGGTTATGTTACGTTTGGCTAGGTTTGGATAGGATGTTTTGACTTTTATGCTTTAAATTGCGATTCCGTTAATTTCTATGTCATACTGTGCTCTACTACAATCTGCTTGGCTCCGCGAATGCCACGGGCAGAGGTCATGGTACGTCATGTTGTGCTATGCCACTTTTGGTTAAGTTAGGTTTCGTCTGGTTAGATTAGGATATATACGGCTTTGTGCTACTCACTGCAATGCTGTGGATTTCTGCGCCCCACTCTGCTCTAGTACATTCTGCTTGTCTCCGTGGAGGCCAGAAATAGTGTTCTCGACGCGTTCGGTTGAGTTATTCTACGTTCGGTCAGGCTAGGTTACGACAGGTTAGTATAGGGTAACATCGACATTTGTGCCATACACTGCCATTCGGTGGATTTCTGCGCTCTACGTTGTGCATCTATACTCTGCTCGACTGAGTGGAGACGAGCAATAGTGGTCGCGGCACGTTACGTTGTGTGTTGTTACGTTTGACCATGTTAGGTTAGGTTAAGTTTAGTAAGGATAGCCACGACTTTCGCGCTATACACTGTTATTCGGTGGATTTCTGTGATCTACTGTGCTCTACTACATCCTGTTTGGCTCTGGAAATGCCAGGAGCAGCGGTCGCGGCACTTTACGTTGAGCTATGCAGAGTTTCGTTAGGTTAGGTTGGGCCAGTTTGGGTTAGGTCATGTGCAGCCTTTGTGCTATAGACTGCAATGCGATGGATTCCTGCGCTCTGCTGTGCTGCAGTGTATTCTGCTTGGAGCTGGGGAGGCCAGAAGTAGTTGTCGCGGCACGTTATGCTTGGTTAGGTTGGGTTATGTCAAGTTAGGTAAGGATATCTTTGACTTTTGTGCTGTACACTAGATTGCGGTGGATATTTGCGGCCCACTATGTTGTAGCATTCTGTGCTTGCCTCTGGCGAGGCCAGTAATGGTGGCGCCGACACGTTATGTTGGGATAAGGTACGTTTGGTTACGTTAGTTGTGCTTTGGTTAGGTTAGGGTAGCTTCGACTGTTCTGCAGTACACTGCGCTTCTTTGGATTTCTGCGCTCTACTGTGCACTATCATATTCAGGCGGTACCTGGGAACGCCAGCATTACAGGTCGTATCACGTCAGGTTGGGTTACGTTACGTTAGGATAGGTTAGGTTAGGTTAGGTTTGGCCGAGATGTCTTAGACTTTTGCGACATGGAATGCAATGCGGTGGATTTCTGCGCTCTACTGTGCTCCTATATATTCTGCTTGGCTTTGCGGAGGCCAGCAATGGTCATCTCGGCAGGTTAGGTTGTGTTAGGCTACGTTCGGCTATGTTACGCTTGGTTGCGTTAGGAGAGGGTAGCTTTGACTATTGCGCTATGCACTGCGATTCTATGGGTTCCTGCGCTCTACTCTACTCTAATATGCTCTTCTTCGCTGTGGCGAGGCCAGCAGTAGTGGTCGCGGCACGTTAGGTTTAGTTAGGTTACGTTTGGTTATGTTACGTTTGGTTATGTTAGTGTATGGAGGCTTCGACTCTTGTGCCATACACTGCAATTGTACGGAATTCTGCACCGTACCATCCACTGATTTTTTCTGCTTAGCTCGGGGAGGGCAGCAGTAGTGGCCTCGGCACGATAGGGTTAGCTAAGCTACGTTCGGTTTAGTTAAGTTTGGCTAGGTTTGGTTGGGGTAGGGTTGGCTTCTGTGCTGTACACTGCTACTTGTTGCATTGCTGCGGTCTACGTTGCTCAAATAGCCCCTGCTTGGCTCTTGGGAGAACAGCAATGCTAGTCGTGGCACGATAGACTATGATACGTTAGGAGAGCACAGCTTTGACTTTTGCGCTAGACACTCCAATGAAGCGGGTTTCTGCGTACTACTGTGCTCTAGTATACTTTACTTGCCCCTGAGGAGGTCAGCAAAAGAGGCCTCGGCACGTTATGTTGTGCTATGTTGCGTTTGTCTAGGTTATGCTTTTTGGGTTAGGTAAGGATAGCTTTGTCTTTTCTGCTATACACTGGCATCCTGTGGACATCTGCCCTCTAGTATCCTCTAATATTATTTCCTTGGCGGTGGGGATGACGGCAATGGTGGCCTAGGCGCGTGAGGTATGATTGGGTTTCGCATGGTTATGCTACGATTTGCGTGTTTAGGACAGAATGGCTTTGATTATCGTGCTCTATACTGCCTTTCGTTGGGATCCAGTGATCTAGAGCGCTCTACTATATTCAGCTTGGTTCTGCGGATGTCAGCAGCAGCGTACGCGACACGTTATATTGTATTATGCTACGTTTGGTTAGGTTAGGTTATACCAGGTTAGGTTAGGATATCATAGACTTTAGTGCTATACACTGCTCTTGTGTGGATTACTGCGCTCTACATTGTTCTACGATAATCTGAGTCTCTCAGGGGTGCGAGTAATATTGGTCTTGGCCCCTTAGTTTGAGTAGTGTTACGTTCGGCTAGGTTAGGTTAGGTTATGATTGGTTAGGGTGGCTTCGACTTTCGTGATGTACAGTGCTATTCGGTGGATTCCTGCGATACATTGTCCCCTAATATGTTCAGCTTAGCTCTGGGAAGGCCGGTAATATTGGCCTCGGCACGTTACTTCGGGCAAGGCTACGTTTGGTTAGATTAGGTTAGGTTAGGTCAGGAAGTCTATGACTTCTGTGCTTTACTCTGCAATGCGGCTGATTTCTGTTCTCTACTATGCTCTGCTATATTCTGCTGGGCTCCGGGGAAGTCAGCAACAGCGGTCTAGGCACGCAAGGTTGAGTAATGTTACGTTTGGTTATGTTACATTTGGATACGTTGGACCAGAGCATTTTCGATTTCGAGCCATACACTGCTATTCGGTGGATTCCTGCCTTCCACATTTGTCTACTAATCTCTGCTCGACTCCTGGAATACCAGCTATGGTGGTCGTGGCACGTTGTGTTCACTTAGGTTACGTTTTGTTGGGCTAGGTTGGGTTGAGTATGATTAGGATAACTTTGACTTTTGTGCTGCACACTGCTATTCCGTGGATTTAGGGGCTCTGCTGTACTCTAGTATGCTCTGCCTGGCTCTGGGGAGGACAGCATATCCCAGGGGTTTCGGCACTTTGCGTTGAGCTTTGTTATATTCGGTTACGTTAGGTTAGCTTGGGTTAGGCTAGGAAGGCTTAGACTTTTGTGGTGTACACTGCTATTCGGTGGATCCCTGCGGTCTGCATTACTCTACAATTCTCTGCACTACTCTATGGAGGTAAGCAATACTTGTCGTGGCATGTTGTGCTGACTTACATTACGTACGGTCACGTTAGGTTTCATTAGGTTGGGAGAGGGTAACTTTGATTTTTGTGTTGTACAATGTGATTCTATGGATTTCTGCGCTCTACTCTCATCTAATATGTCCAGCTTGGCTGTGGGGAGGCCAGCAATTGTGGTCGCGGCACGTTAGGTTCAGTCGCGCTACGTTCGGCTTTGTCACGATTGGGTAGTTTAAGAGAGGATAGCTTCGACTTCTCGGTGCATACTCTCTTTCGGTTGATTTCTGCACACTACGATACTGTACTATATACTGTTTGTACTTCGGGCGTACAGCAATAGCTGTCGCGGCACGCTGGGTTCAGTTAGGCTGCGTCCGGCAATGCCACGATTGGTTAAGCTAGGAGAGGGTAGCGTTTACTTCGTGGAATACACCGTTTTTGGGTTGGTTTCTGCACTCTACTGTGCTCTACTGCATTCTGGTTGTGTCCCGGGATTCCAGGAATAGCCGTCGCGGCACGTTATGTTGGATTATGCCACGCTCGGTTAGGTTAGATTGCATCAGGTTAGGTTAGTATATCTACGGCTTTCGTGCTATTCACTACAGTGCGGTGTATTTCTGCGGATAACGGCTCCCTAGTACATTCGGCTTGTCTCTGTGGAGACCAGTAATGGTGGTCTCGCCATGTTAAGTTGAGTTAGGTTACGTTTGGTCACGTTACGTTCGACTATGTTGGGATAAGCTACCTTGACCTTTGTGCTATACACAGATATTCGGTGGATTCCTGCGCTCTAATGTTCTTTAAGATGCCCTGCTTGGCTCTACGAAGGACATAAATAGCGGTCGCCTCACGTTATAATGTGTTATGCAACGTTTGTTTAGGTTAGGTTACGCCGGGATAGGTGAGAACATCAACGACTTCTGTGCTATATACTGCCATTCGTTGGAATTCTGCTCTCTACACTGCTCTAATATGTTCTGCTTCGCTCTGAAGAGGTGAGAGATTGTGGTGTATGCAGGATGGTTTGTGTTATGTTCGTTTGGTTATGTTACGTTTGACAGGTTGTGAGAGAATAGCCTTGGATTTCCTGCAACACACTGCTATTTGGTGTATCTGCGCGCTCACAATTGCACTACTCTACTCTGGTAGACTCTCGGGAGATCAGCTATAGCGTTCGTGGCGTGACTGGTTGAGTTAGGTTAAGTCCGGTTAGGTTAAACTAGGTTACGTTTGGTTAGGATAGCTTTGATTCTTGTGTTACACATTGCTTTTCGTTGGATCTCGGCCCTCTACTGTGCTCTAACGTTCCCTGCTTGGCTCTGGGGAGCCCAGCAAGGGTGGCCGCGGCACGTTATGTTCAGGTATGCCATTTTTGGTCATGCTCCGTTGGTATGTGATAGGCTTGGGTCGCTCAGGCTTTCCAGATATACACTGCAATTCTATGGCCTTCTGAGTTCTGCTATCCACTAATATGCTCAGCTTGGCTCTGGTGAAGCCAGCAATAGCGTTTGGGGCACGTTAGTTTGTGATAGGTTGCTTCCTGCAATGTTACGCTTGGATATGTTAGAAGGTGGTAGCTTTGACTAGTGTGTTACACTTCGCTGTTCGGTGGATCTCCGCGCTTTAAAGCGCTCTAATATGTTCAGCTTGGCACTGGGAAAGCTAGCAATTCTGGTATATGCACGTTATAAACAGATAAGTTACGTTCGCTAAGGTTTGTTTGGGCTAAGTTTGGCCAGGGTAGCTTGTACCATTGTGCTAAGCGCAGTTATTCGAAGGACTTCTGCGTTCCACTGAGCTTGAGTTTGCTGTGTCAGAATCTGGGGATGCCAGAAATGCTAATCTCGGCACCCTATGTCGAGTAACGCTCTGTGTGGTTAGGTTAGGTTAGCCGAGTTTTGTTTGGGGTATCTCCCACTACTGTGATATACATTCAATTGCCATGGATTCTAGTGCATGCTGCTAGGCTGTAGGAGGCTAGCAATAGTGGACCTGGCACGTTAGTTTGAGTTATGCTGCGTTCGGTTGTATTGCGTATGGTTACGTCAGTATAGAGTAACTTCGACTGCTGTGCTGTAGACTGCTTTCCTATGTATTTCTGCGCCCCGCTCTCCTCTAATATGTCCTGCTAGGCTCTGGGAAGGCCAGCAGCAGTGGTCGCGGCGCGTTCGGTTGAGTTAGATTGCGTTTGGCTTGGTTAGGTTTGGCCATGTTAGGATGGGATAGCCTTGACTTTTGCCTATACACTGCCATGCGGTGGATGTCTGCACCCAACTGCGCTCTAATATGCCCTGCTTGGCTTCGGGGAGGACGGCAGTAGTGGCCTCGGCACGTTATTCAGTGTTAGGCTACGTTCGGTTGCGTTACGATTGGTTAAGGTAGGAAAGAGCAGCTTCAACTTTTGTGCTATACAGTGCCGTTTGGTGAATTCCTGCGCTCTACGTCGCTTTAATATACTCTGTTTATCCCTGGTGAGGCGAGCAGTAATGTTCGAGGCATGTTTCGTTAAGTAAGGTTGCGATCGGCTTGGTTAGGCTAGGATTAGTTGGATTACGATACCTTTGTCTTTTGTGGTACACACTGCAGTGCGGTGGATTGCTGCGCTCTACTCTGCGCTAGGATATTCTGCTTGGCTCTCGGGAGGCAACCAACAGTGGACTCGGCACGTTATGTTGTGTAAAGCTACGTTCGGTTCTGTCATGTTTGGCTTTGTTAGGCTAGGGTACCTTGGACTATTTTGCTATGCACAGATATTCTGTTGACTCCTGCGCTCTTCCCTCCTCTAATGTGCTCTGCTTGGCCCTGAAGAGGGCGGCAGTAGCGGTCTCGGCACGTTAGGATGTGTTTCGTTGCGATCGGTACGTTACGCTTGTCTAGGTTAGGATATGATAGCTTCGAATTTTGCGCTATACACAGCTTTTCGGTGGAGATCTGCGATCTGCATTGTTTTACTAGCATCATCTTGTCTCCAGGGAGGCCAGAAATAGCGGCCGTGACGTGTTTGGTTCAGTTAGGTTACGTTCGGCTAGGTTAGGTTAGGTTGATTCTGGATAGGATGTCCTTGACTTTTGTGCTGTACACTGCTTTCGGTGGATTGCTGCGCTCTACTGTGCACTGGTATAATCTGCCTGGCTGTTGGGGAGCCAGCAGTATTGGTCTCGGCAGCTTAGTTCGTGGTGTGCCACGTTTGGTTGATTTATGATATCTCGGGTTACGCTTGGATAGCTTTGACTTTCGTGGTATACACTGCTATTCGGTGGATTTCTGCGATCTGCTGTGCTCTACTATAGTCTGCTCGACTTTGGGGATGCCAGCATTAGTGGTCGTGGCACGGTATGTTGAGTTAGGCTACGTCTGGTTATGATACTTATGGTTAGGTTACGGTAGGAGAGCTATGGCTTTTGTGCTATACACCGCTATACGGTGGATTTCTTCTGTCTATTGCGTTCTAATATGCTCTGCTTGGCTCTGGGGAGGGCAGCAATGTTCGTAGGGGCACGTTAGTTATAGATTTATTAAGTTTAGTTAGGTTAGTCTTGGTTGTGTTGGCATAGGATAGCTTTGACTTACTTGCTCAGTACTGACTATATATGATCTACCGTATTATACTACGGTCTATCATTTTCTGCTTGTCTCTGTGGCGCCAGCGGTAGTGGTTGCGGCACGTTTGGTTGGGTAACCTTACGTTTGGTTAGGTTATGTTAGGATGGGCTTGGTCAGGATATCTCTGACTTTTCCGCTACACAATGCAATGCGTTCGATTTCTACGCTCTACCGTGCTGTAATATCGTCTGCGTGACTCTGGGGGCCAACAATGGTAGTCGCGGCTAATTGGGTTAAGTTTTGCCATGTTTGTTTATATTACGTTTGGATATGTTACGATAGGGTATATTTGACGTGGGTTTTACACTGCCATTCGGTAAATAGGTACGATCTACATAGCGCTACTATACTCTGCTCGACTCACTGGAGGCCGGTAATTGGGGTCTCGGCATGGTAGGTTGACTAATGCTACGTTTGGTTTGGTTATGCTGGTCTGTGTTACGTATGGGTAGCTATGTCCTTCGTGTCATACACTTTTGTGCTTTACACAGCAGTGCGGTGGATGTCTGCGCTCTACTGTGCTCCAGCACTTTCTGCTTGTCTCTGTAGATGCCAGCAATAATTGTCTCGTCATGTTAGGTTGAGCTAGGCATGGTTTGTATATGTTACGTTTGGATATGTTAGGATAGACTACAAAGGCTTTTGTGCTTTACACTGCCTTTCGGCAGGTTTCTGTTATTTAATGTGCTCTACAACACTCTATTTTGCTCTGGGGAGGTCAGGAGCAGTGGTAGCGACACGTCATGTTGGGTTATGCTGCGTTTGGTTTGGTTAGATTATGTCAGGTTAGGTTAAGGTAGCCACGGCCCTTGTGCCATTCACTGCATTTCGGTGGACATACGCACTCTGCTGTACTCTAGTAAATTCTGCTTGGCCTTGGGGTGGCAAGAAATAGTGGTCTCGGCCCGTTAGTTTCTGTTAGGCAACGCTTTGCATGTGACATGTTTGGATATGTTAGGACTGAGTATCTTAGACTTTCGAACTATTTCCTGCCTTTCGGTTGAATTCTGCGCCCTTCTGCCCTCCAATATGTTCTGCTTGGCTCTGGGGAGGCTAGCAATATTGGTGGTGGCACGTTTCTTCGAGTTAGACTATGTCTGGTTATGATAGGTGGGGCTAAGTTCGGTTAGGAGAGCGTTGGCTTTCGTGCTATTTTCTGTTACTCGGTGGATTTCCGTGACCTACTACGTTCTACCGTTTTCTGCTTGGCTCTGGTGTACCAGCAGTAGTGATCGCCGCACGATATGTTCTGTTATGCTACGTTTGGTTAGGCTAGGTTACGCCAGGTATGGTTAGGCCAGGTTATGTTAGGGTATCCACGACTTTTGAAACATACACTGCTACTCGGTGGATTTCTGCGCTCTACATTTCTCTACTGTAATCTACTCGTGGCGGTTGCGTCGCGCAATAGAGGTCGCGGAGCGCTCGCTTGTGTTACGCTATGTTTGGTCAGGTTAGGTGAGGTTAGGTTATGTATGGTTAGGATAGCTCTGACTTTCGTGCTGTAGACTATTCCTCGGTGCATTTCAGTGATCTACTGTGCTCTACTACATTCTGCTTGGCTATGTGAAGCACAGGAACAGTGGTCTCTGCACGATATGTTCAGCTATGCTACCTTTGGTTTGATTAGTTTAGGTCAGGTTATGCTGGGATGTATATGGCTTTTGTGTTATTCACTGCAATGCGGTGGAATTCTGCGCTATACTTCGCCTTGGAGCGTTCTTCTTGTCTCAGCGGGGCAAGAAATGGTGGTCTCAAGTCAGGTTGAATTATGTCAAGTTTGTCTAGGTTAGGATGGGCTACATTGACTTCTGTGCATTACACTGCCATTCGGTGGATTTCTGTGATCAACTGTGCTCTCCAACACTCTGCTTCTCTCAGGGGAGACCAGGAGAAGTGGTCAATGCGCGTTATGTTGAGCTATGCTGCGTTCGGTTCGGTTACGTTTGGTCAGGTTAGGACAGGATATCTTCGACTATTGTGCTGTTCACGGCAATGAGGTTGATTTCGGCGCACTACTGTTCAATAGTACATTCTTATTGCCTCGGTAGAGGCCAGTAGTTGCGATCTCGTCGTGTTAGGTTGGGATAGGTTACGTTTGTACACGTTATGTTCGGCTAGGTTAGGAGAGGCAACATGGACCTTTGCGCTATACACTCGTATTCCCCGGGTATCTGCGCTGTAATGTGCTCTAATATACTCTGCTTGTCACTGGTGTCGCCAGTAACTGCGGTCTCCGCACATTAGGTTTGGTAATGTTTCGTTTCTTTAGGTTAGGTCCGGAATGTTGGGTCATGTTTTCTTTGAATTTTATGCTATACACTGCTATTTGGTAGATTTTTTATCTCTATATTGCTCTACCATACTCTGCTGGAATCTGGGGGAAGGGGGCGAGCAATAGTGGCCGTGGCACGTTATGTTGAGTTATGTTACGATTGGTTATGCTAGGTTAGGCCAGTTTCGCAGGATATCTTCGACCTTAGTGCTATTCACTGCAGTGCGGTGTACATCTGTGCACTACTGCGCTCTAGTACGTTCTGCTTTTCTCTGTGGAGGCCAGGAATAGTGGTCTCGTCATGTCATGTTGAGCTGGGCAACGTTTGAGTATGTCACGTTTCGTTACGTTTTGATAGGCTACATAGGCTTTTGTGCTTTACACTGTTTTTCGGCAGATTTCTATTATCTATATAGCTCTACTACATCCTCCTTTTCTCTGGGGTGGACAAGTGCTGCTGTCGTGGCACGTCATATTGGTTTATGCTGTGTTTGGTTCGGTTCGATTATGTGAAGTTAGGTTATGGTATCTATTGGCTCTGCGCCATTCACTGGAATGCGATGGATTTCTGCGCTTTGCTGTTCTCTAGTATGTTCTGCTTGGCGCTGGGGGAGCCAGCAATAGAGGTACCGGCACGTTAGGTGTATATATTTTGCGTCCGGCTAGGTTAGGTTATGTCAGGTTGGGTAAGGATTTCTTCGACTTTTGTGCTATACATTGCTATTTGGCGGGTTTCTGCTGCTCTACCTGGCTCTACTATACTCTACTCCTTCCCTGTGGCGCCAGCAATAGTGGTCGTGGCACGATAGGTTGTGTTAGGCTATGTTCGTTGATGTTACGATTGGTTGCGTTAAGAGAGGATGGTTTTGACTTTTGTGCTTTACACCAATACTCGGTGCACTTCTACGCAATGCACTGCACTACAATACCCTGTTCGACTATGGGGAGGCCAGTAATGGTGGTTTCGGTAGGTTAGGTTTAGTCAAATTACGTTTGTTTATGTTACGTTTGGATATGCCAGGATAGGATAGCTTTGACTTTTGTGTTATACAGCACTAACGGGCGGACTTCTGCGCTCTACATTGCTCTAATATGTCTGCTTGGCTCCGCGGTAGGTAACAATAGAAGGCTTGGAACCTTATGCTGAGTTAGGCTACGCTCGGTTAGGTTTGGTTATGACAGGTTATGTTATGGTATCTTCCACTTTTGTGCTGTACACTGCAATGCGGTGTATTACTGCGCTCTACTGTGATCCAGTATATGCTGCTAGGCTCTGTGGAGGCAAGCAGTAATGGTCACGGCACGTCAGGTTGAGGTATATGACGCTTGGTTATGCTACGTTTGGCTAGGTTAGGATAGTATAGCGTCAACTCTTATGCTACACACCGCTATTCAGTGCACTTATGAGGTCCACTGTGCTCTAGTATGTTCTGCTTGCCTCTGGGGATGCCAGGAATGGTGGTCTCCGAGCGCTAGGTTATGTTAGTTTGCGTTTGGTGATGTCACGTTTGGTTAGGTTAGGTTAGGATAGCTTCTACTTTTGCGCTGTACACTGCTATTCGGAGGATTTTTGCGCTCTACATTGCTCCAATATGATCTGCTATGCTCTGGGATGCTTAGTGATGGTGGTCCACGCAAGTTAGGTTGCGACGTTTCGTTTTGTTATGCAATGCTTGCTTACTTTAGGATGGGATTGATTTGGCTTTTGTGCTACACACTGCTTTTCGGCGGATACCTGCTCACTACTGTGATCTAATGTGCTCCGCCTTGCTCTGGCGTGGCAGCAATAGTGGCCGCGGGGCTCTAGGTTGTGTTCGGGTACTTTCCACTAGATACGGCTTGTTTCGTTTAGGTTAGGGCATCAATGACTTCTGTCCTCTACATTGTCATCCGGTGTGCTTCTTCGCTCTACTGCACACCAGAATGTTCAGCTTCGCTCTGGGGAAGCCAGTAATAGATGTCTCGGCACATTAGGTTGAGATAGATAAAGTTTCGTTATGTCACGTTTGGTTAGATTCGGATATGGTAGCCTTGACATTTATGCTATACACCGCTATTTAGTGGATTCCTGAGCTCTACATAGTGCTAACAAGCTCTGCTTGGTTCTGTGTAGGCCAGCAATAGTATTCTTCGCACGGTATGCTTAGTTGTGCTACGTTCGATTAGGTTAGGTTAGGACAGGGCTTGTTGGGATATATTTCACTTTTGTGAAGCGCACTGCAATGCGGCGGATTACTGCGCTCTACATTTCTGTACTCTACTCTGCTCGTCTCAGTGGACGCGAGCAATAGTGATCGCGGCACGTTACTTTGAGTTATGTTACGTTAGGTTATGTTAGGCTACGTTAAGTTTGGTAGGGATAGCTTCGACTTTCGTACTCTACACCGATATTCAGTGGATTTCTGTTATCTGCTGTGCTGTAATTCACTATGCTTGGCTCTGGGTAGACCAGGAGCAGTGGCCGCGGCACGTAGGTTTAAGCTATGCTATGCTTGGTTTAGTTAGGTAAGCTTAGGTTAAGTTTGGTCAGGATAGCTTTGCCTTGCGTGCTGTACATTGTTATTCGGAGGATTCCTGTGGTCTACTGTTCTCTACTACATTCTGCTAGTCTCTGCGGTGGTCAGCAATATTGGTCACGGCATATTAGGTTGTGTTATGTTACGTTCGGATGTGTTACGATTGGCTATGTTAGAATATGCTACCCCGACATTTGTGCTATTCACTGATGATCGATGGATTTCTGCGCTCTAATGTGCCCTAATACGCTCTGCTTCGCTCTGCAGAAGCCAGCAATTTTGGTCTCTTTACGTTATGTTGAGTTACACTAAATTCGTATATGTTAAGTTAGGTCAAGTTAGGCCAGGATATGTTTGACCTTTGTGCTACACACTGCAATGCGGTGGGCGCTCTACTATGCTCTAGTTTCCTCTGCTTTTCTCTGGGGGGTCAGAAATAGCGGTCTTGGCTCGTTAGGTTGTGCTATGCTACGTTACGTTGTGTTACGTTTGGTGAGATAAAGATAGGATAGTTTGGACATTTATGCTATACACTGCATTCCTCCGATTTCCGCGCTCTACTGCGCTCTAACGTTTTCTGCTAAGCTCTGTGCAGGACAGCAATAGCGGTCTCGGCGCGTTAGGTTTAGTTAGGCTACGTTTGCATATGACAAGTTGGTTATGTTGGGACAGAATATGTTTGACTCTTGTGCCATTGGCTCCTATCCGTTGCACTTCTGCGCTCTACTTCTCGCTAGCATGTGCTTCCTGGGCCCGTGGTGACAAGTAATAGTGGTCTCGGCACGACATGTTGGGTTATGCTACGGTTGCTTAAGCTAGATTACATCAGGTTAGGCCAGGATATCAACGGCTTTTGTGCTATTCACTGCAATGCAGTTGATTTCTGCGCTCTAATGTGCTCTAATATGCTCTGCTTGTCTATGGGGCAGCCAGTAATAGTAGCCCCTGCACGATAGTTTGAGTTAGGTTACGTTCCGATGGGTTATGTTAGGTCAGGTTTGATTAGGATATCTTCAACTTTTGTGCTATACACTGCTATCCAATGGACTCCTACGCCGAATATTTCTCTAATATACGCTGCCCCACAATGTGGATGTAGCAATAGTGGTCGCGGCATGCTAGTGATAGCTGGGATACGTTCTTTTTGTTAGGTTAGGTTTTGTTTGGTCAGGAAATCTTTGATTTTCTTTCTATAGCATGTCATTCGGTGCACTTCTGTGATCTACTGTGCTCTACTACATTCTGCTTGGACATGAGGAGGCCAGCAATAGTGGCCTCGGCACGTTATGTAGTGTTATGCTATGCTTGGGTATGTTACGTTTGGTCAGGATAGGACAGAGCAGCTTAGACTTTTGTGCCGTACGCATCTAGTCGGAGGACTTCTGCGCTCTACAGGGGTATACTGTATTCTGCTTGGCTCCGGGGATGCCAAAACAGTGGTCGCGGCAGCATACGTTGAGTTATGCTACTTTTGTTTAGGTTGCGTTCGGCCAGATTAGGTTAGGCCATCTATCACGCTTGCGCTATACACTGCTATTCGGTGGATTTCTGCGCTCTCCACGTCTCTACTATATTCTCCACGTATCATCGGATGCGAGCAATAGTGATCGTGGCACGTTGCGCTTGATTTGGTTGCGTTGCGCCAAGCTTGGCTAGGAAAGCTCAAGCTCCCGCGCTCTACACTGATATTCGTTGCATTTCTGTGGTATACTGCCCTCTACTACCTGCTGCTCGGCCCTGGGGAGGCCAGGGGCAGACTTCACGGGACGTTATCTTGAGCTATGCAGCGTCTGGTTACGTTAGGTTTGGACAGGTTAGGTTAGGGCATCTACGCCTTTTGTGCCATATATTAAAATGCGGTAGATCCCAGTATCCTGCAGTGCTGTAGCATACTCTGATTGGCGCAGGGGATGCCAGCAATAGTGGTCTCGGCATGTTAAGTTGAGTTACGTTACGCTTGGTTAGGTTAGGTTAGACTAAGTTTGGTTATTATGACTTTGCGTTTCGTGCTACACGCAGTTTTTCGATGGACCTCTGCGATCTACAGTGCTCTACTATGTTCTGCTGGGCTTCTGAGATGCCAGCAGAGGTGGTGGCTGCATGTTATGCTGAGTTATGCTACGTTTGGCTAGGTTCGGTTAGGAAAGGTAAGGTTAGGGCGCCATTTGTGCTGTACACTGCTATCCGGCCTGTTTCTGCTATCTACATTGCTCTGCTGTACCCTGCTCGGCTCTGGGGAGGCCAGCAGTCGTGGCCTCGGAAAGTTAGGTTGAGTTATGTTACGTTCGGTAACGTTTCGTTATGCTAGGTTCTGCTAGAGTGGCTCTGACTTTCGCACTATACACTGTTTTTCGGTGGATTCCTTCGGTCTACAGTACTCTAGTATATTCTGCTTCGCCCTGGCGAGGCCAGCAATAGTGGTCGCGGCACGTCAGGATCAGCTATGTTACGCTCGGCTTCGTTATGTTTGGCTAGGTTAGGACAAGATAGCCTTGGCGTTTGTGCAATACACTGCCTTTCGGTGGAATACTACCTTCTACTCTGCCCTTATATCTTGTGCTTAGCCCTGGGGAGGACAGCAATTGCGGTCTCGGCACGTTGGATTGAGTAGGGTTACGTACGGATAGGATAGGTTACGTCAAGTTCGGTTAGGATAGCTTTGACCTTTCTGCTATAGACTGCGATCCTATGTATTCCTGTTCTTCACTGTTCTCAACTGTATTCCGCTGCGCCCTGTGTGGGGTAGCAATAGTGGTCGCGGCACGTTGGATTGAGTTATGTTACCTTCGGTCATGGTACGTTTGGCTAGGTTTGGTTGCGATGGCTTTGACATTTGTGCCGTAAGGTGCTATTCGGAGATTTTCTGCGTTCCACCTTGCTCTACTATACTCCGCGCGACTCCGGGGAGGCCAGCAATACTGGTCTCGGTACGTTAGTTTGAGTTATGTTGCGCTCGGTTACGTTTCATTTGGTAACTTTAGGATAGGATATGTTCGACTTTCGTAATATACACTGCTTTCCGTTGGATTTCTGCACTCTACTGTGCTCCACTATATTTTCGTTGGCTCTGGGGAGGCCTGCAACGGTCGACTCGACATGTTTGGTTGTGTTATTCTACGTATGGTAATGTTACGTTTTACTAGGTTAGGATATGATAGCTTTGACTTCCGTACTATAGACTGAGATTATATGGATTTCTGTGCCCTTCCCTCCTCTAATATGTGCTGCTTGGTTCTTGGGGAGTGCAGCAATGTTGGTTTCGGCACGTTGGGCTTAGCTATATTACGTTTGGTTACGTTACGTTTGGGTAGGTTAGGATATGGTAGTTTTGGCTCTTGTGCTATACTCTGCTATTCGGTGGATATTTGTGCTCTACTGTGCTGTAATTTGTTCTGCTCGCCTCTGGGGTGGCCAGCAATAATAGTCGTGGCAGGTTGGGTTGGATAATGTTACGCTCGATTAGGTTAGGTTTGGTTCAGCCTAGTTAGTGTATCAATGACTTTTGTGCTATGCAATGCAATGCGGTGGATATCTGCTCTCTACTCTTCTGTAGTACACTCTGCCTGGCTCTGGGGGGCCAGCTATAATGGTCTCGGCACGTTAGGCTGAAACATGTTACGTTTGGTTATGCTACGTTTACCTAGCTAAGGATAGGATGGCCTTGACTTTTGTTCTACACACTGCTTGTGGGTGGCTTTGTGCGATCCTCTACACTCTGATAATTTCTGCGTGGCTCCTGGGGGCCAGCAATAGCGGCCCCATAACGTTAGGTTGAGTTATGTTCCGTTAGGTATTGTTAGGTTGCGTTAGTTTCGGTTAGGATAGCTTCGTCTTTCGCACTATACACTGTTTTTCGCTGGATTTCTACACTCTGCTTTGCTCTACTATGTTCTACTTGGCCCTGGCGAGGCGAGCAATAGTGGTCGCGACACGTTATCTTAAGTTAGGCTACGTTTGGTTAGGTTACGTTGGTTTTGGTTAGGTCTGGATGGCTTTGGCTTTTCAGCTGTACACTGCGATTATATGCATATCTGAACACTACTCTAATCTACTGTGTTCTGCCGGGCTCTAACTGGTCCAGCAACAGCGGTCGCGTTACTTTTGGTAGAGTTAGGTTACGTTTGGATATATCACGACTGGCGGGGTTAGTATAAGATAGCCTTGACTTTTGCGCCGTACGGCGCTATTCGGCTGATCCTGCGCTCTACTGTGCTCTAGTATGTTCAGGTTGGCACCGCGGATGCCAGCAATGGTGTCCTCGGCACGTTAGGTTGAGTTCGGCTACGTTCGCTAATGTTACGTTTGCTTAGGTTAGGATAGGGTAGATTTAACTTTTCTTCTATACACTGCTATTCGGTGGATTCCTGCGATCTACTGTCCTCTAATATCCTCTGCTTCTCTCCGGGGAGGTCAGCAATAGTGGTCTCGGCACGTTACGTATGGCTAGGCTGCGCTTGGGTACCTTACGTTCGGCTATGTTAGGACAGGGTAGCTTTGACCTTTGTCCTACACACTGCTGTTCGGTGGATTTCTGCGCTATACGTTACTCTAATACGCTCTCCTTGGCTCTGGGTAGGAGAGCAATAGTCGTCTCGGCACGTTCGCTTGAGTTATGTTACGTTCGATTAAGTTAGGATAAGTTTAGTTCCGTCCGGATAGCACTGACTTTCGTGCTATATTCTGCTATTCCTTCGTACTCTGCGCTGTACTGTGCTCTACTATATTCTGCTTGGCCCAGTGTAGGCCAGAAATAGTGGTCGCTGCACGTTACGCTTAGCTATGCCACGTTTGGTTAGGCTTCCTTGGAATGGGTTAGGTTTGGTCTCCTCTGACTTTTCCGCTATACACTGTGATTATATAGATTTCAGAACTTTACTGTCCTCTAATATGTTCTGCTCGGCTCTTGGGAGGCCAGCAATAGTGGTCACGGCGCGCTAGGTTGAGTTATGTTACGTTTGGCTATGCTGGGATTTGTTAGGTGAGGAGAGTATGGCATAGACCTTTTTGCTACACGCTGCCTTTCGGCACATTTCTGCGCCGTACTGAGTTCTAGCATGTTCAGCTTTGCCCTGGATGGTCAGCAACAGCGGTCGCGGCTCCTTATGTTGAGCTACGCAACGCTAGGCTGGGTTACATTAGCTTGAGTTAGGTTCGTAGAGCTTTGACTTCCTTGCTATACACTGCGATTCTGTGGAATTCCGTGCTCTACTTTCCTGTAATATGCTCTGCTCGGCCCTGGTGGGGCCAGCTATATCTACCGCGGCACGTTATGTTATGCTAGGTTACGTTTGGTTATGTTGCGGTTGGTTGTGATAGGAGAGAATGGCTGTGAGTTTTGTGCCATACACCGCTATTCGTTGGGTTATAGAACTCTACTCTACTCTAGTATCTCCTGCTCAGCTCTGGGGAGCCCAGAAATAATGTTCGCGGCAGGATAGATGCAGTTAAGTTACGTTTGGATATGTTACGATTGGTTAGGCTGGGAAAGGATGGTTATGACTTTTGCGCTGTATACTTCTATTCAGCGGATTCCGGCGCACCAGAGTGCTCTAATATTTTCTGCTTGGCCCTGGGGAGGCCAGTAATACAGGTCTCAGCACATAAGGTCGTTCTGGGTGACGCTTGGTTAGGGTAGGTTAGGCTTAGCTCGGTCAGGATAACTCTGACTTTCGTGCCATGCACAGTTGTTCGGTGGATTTCTGCGCTCCACAGTGCTCTACTACATACTGCTTGGCCCTGGGATGGCCAGCAGTAGTGGTATCTGCAGGTTGGTCTGAGCTACGTAACGTATGGTTAGGATAGGTTATGTGTATTTCGGTTAGTATAGCTGTTACTTTCGTGTCATACACTGTTATCCGGTGGAATTCTGCGCTCTGCTGTGTTCTACTGTATTCTGCTTGGCTCAGAGTATGCCAGCAATACTGGTCGGTGCACGTTATATAGAGTTATGCTACGTTTTGATAGGCTACGTTAGTATGGGTTAGTTATGTGTAGCTCCGAATTTTTCGATATACGCTGCGATTATATGGATTTCAGCGCTTTGCTCTCCTATAATATGTTCTGCTCGGCTCCCGGGAGGCCAGAAATAGTGGTCGCGGCGGGATACGTGTAGTTTTGGTACGGTAGGTTATATTAAGATTGGTTTGGTTAGGAAATGGTTGCTATGACTTACGTGATATACACTGATTTTCGGTGGATTTCTGCGTTCTAGAGTGCTGCGGTATATTCTGCACGGCACCGGGGAGGCCAGCAATAGTGTCCACGGCACGTTAGGTTGGGTTAAGTTACGGTCTCCTATGTTAGGTTTGGTTCGGTTAGGACAGTGTAGTTGTGACTTTAGTGGTATACAGAGCGATTCCATGGATTTCTGTGCTCTACTGTATACTGCTAGTCCTTGAGTATGCCTGCAACAGTGGTCGCGGCACGATAGAATGGGATACGTTACGTTCGTTTATTCAACGATTGATTGTGTTAGGATAGAGGAGCTTTGACTTTTGTACTGTAAACTGCGATTCGGTGGATTTCTGCGGTGTACATAGCTGTACTATGCTCCGCATGGCTCTGGGACCGCAGCAATAGTGGTCTCAGCACGTTAGTTCGAGTTACGTTACGTTTGTTTACGTTATGTTTGGTTTGGTTAGGATAGGTTAGCTGCGAGTTTTGTGATATACACAGCGACCCGGTGGATTATTGCGCCCTTCTGCGCTCCAAAATTTTATACTTGGCCCTGGGGATGCCAGCAACAGTGCTCTCTGCACGTTGGATTCTGTTACGTTACGTAAAGCAACAGCGATCACTATTGCTGGCGTTCCCAGAGACAAGCGGAATGTACCAGAGCACATTAGGGAGAAGAAATCCGTTGCATTTCAGTGCACTGGACAGAAGCCAAAGATATCCTATCCTAACCTGACCTGACCTAACCAATCCGAGCATAGCCTATCTCAACGTAGCGTGCTGATGCCACTAATGCTGGCCCTTCCAGAAACAAGCAGAGCAAACTAGTGCACGGTAGAGCGCAGTAATCCACCGGACATCAGTGTACAGCGCAAGAGGCAATGATATCCTATTCTAACGCAAACAAGTTTACCTAACCCATCATAACCTAACTCTGCCTAGCGCGCAGCGGCCACCGTTTCTGGCCTGCTCGGAGCAAAGCAGAGCATATTAGCTCACAGTAGGGCGCAGAAGTCCACTGAATAGCAGTATAGCGGACAAAAGTCAAAGCCATCCTAGCCTAACCTAACCAAACATAACATAACCAAACGTAACCTAACCCAACCTATCGCGCCTGGACCACTATTGCTGACTTCCAGAGAGCCAACCAGAATATACTACGGCACAGGAGAACGCAGAAATCCACCGGAGGGCATTGTATAGCACAAAAGTCAAAGCTACACTCTCCTAACCCAACGAATCGTAATATACCGAACGTAACCTAACTAAGCCTACCGTGCAGCGAAGACTATTGTTGATCACCCCAGAGTGAGGCAGGGTATATGAGGGCAGGGTAGAACGCTGAAAACCGTCGGAGAGGAGTCTTTGCCGAGAAAGTCAAATCTGTCCAGCCATATCCTAGACGAACGTAAACTAACCAAAGCTAACCTACCTCAACGTAATGAACCGAGACCAATATTGCTGGCTTCCCCAGAACGAAGCAGAACATACTGGAGCGCAGTAGAGCGCAGAAGACCTCCGAAAAGCGGTGTAAATCTCAAAAGGCAGATCTATCCTCTGCTAACATAACCAAACGTAATATAATCAAACGTATCCTAACTTAGCCGAAAGTGCCGAGACCACAATTGCTGGAATCCACAGAGCCAAGCAGAATATCCTAGAGCACAGTAGATCGCTGGTAGCCACCGCATAGAAGCGTATTGCACAAAAGTCAAATATGTCCTAACCAAACCTACCTAACCTAACGTGCCGAGACCACTACTTCTCTCCTACCCAGTGCCAATCACGATAGACTAGAGCACAGTAGAGCGCAAAAATCCATCGGACAGCAGTTTATATCGCAAAGGACAAAGTCATCATAACCAAACCTGACCCAACATAGCCTAAGCGTACGTAACATAACTCAACATATCGTGTCACGACAACCATTGCTACCAACCCGAGGGTCGAGCAGGGTTTAGTAGATCAATGTAGAGTGCATTAGTCCACAGAATAGCAGTGCATAGCGCAGATGTCAAAGCTATCCTTGCCTAGCCCAACCCAACCTAGCCAAACCAAACGTAATCTAACTCAACCTAACGTGCCGCGAACACGAAAAGCTGTAGCTATACAAATCCAACCAAGACTAACATAACATAGCCAGACATATCCTACCTCAACCTAAGTGCCGAAACCAGTATTACTGGATCGCCAAAGCCAGGCAGAACCTACTGGGGTACAGTAGGGCGCAGAAGTCCACCGCATTCCAATGTACAGGGCAGAAGTAGAAGGCAACCTATTCTAACTCGAACAAACCGAACACAGCCAAACGTAACCTGACTCAACCTAACACGACGCGGCCCCTACTTCTTGCCTCCCCAGAGCAAAGCGGAGCATATCAGATTGCAGTAGAGCGTAGAAATCCACCGAATAGCAGTGTATACACAAAAGTCAAAGTTGTCTTGGCCTAAGCCAACCAAGCATAATATAGCCATAGGTAAACTGACTCGACCTAACAGACCTACACCACTATTACTGACAACCTCAGAGCCAAGCATGATATACTAAAGACAAGCACGACGCAGAAAACCGCCGCATTGCTGCGTAAAGCACAAGAGACAATGATATCCGAACCTGACTTGGCCTAACGAAACATACTGGAACGTAGCATAACTAAGCGTAACGTGCCCAGACCACTATTGTTGGCCTTCCCGGAGACAAACTGGATATATTAGAGCATGGTAGAGCGCAGAAGTCCACCGAATGACGGTGCACAGCACAAAAGTCAAAGCTATCCGCTACAAACCAAACAAACCGTAACATACCCAACCGTAACTTAACACAACCTAAGGTGCCGATGCCACTATTGCTGGCCTCTGCAGAGAGAAGTATGATATGTTAGAGCAAAGTAGAGCGTAGAATTCGACCGCATTGCAGGTCTTAGCACAAAGAACAAAGCTATCCTAACCTAACCATACCTAGAATGACCTTGCCAAACGTTGGCTAATTCAAACTAACGCGCCGAGTCCACCGTTGCTGGGCACCCAGAAGCCAAGCGGAGCACATTAGGGCACAGAAGAGCGCAGAAATCCACCGAATTGCAGTGTGTAGCACAAAAGTCATAGCTATCATAGACAACGCTAACCAATCGTACCGCAACCGAACGTAGCCTAACTCAACCTAACGTGCAGCAACCACTATTGCTGGCCTCGCCAGAGTGAAGCAGAGTATAATAGGGCACAGTACTGCGCAGAAATCCACTGAATAACCGACTATGCCTTGGAAGTCAAAGCTATCCAAACCTAATCCAAACGCACGTAACCAAGCCAAACGTAACCTAACTCAACATAATGTGCCGAGACCTCTATCGCTGGCCTCCCCAGAGCAAAGCAGAGATGATTAAGGCACGGTAGAGCACAGGAATCCGAATAATAGATATGTTTAGGTCAAAAGTCAAAGCCATCATAACCAAACCTAGCCCAACCCAGCCAAACCGGACGTAACCTATTTCAACCCATCGCGTCACGACCACCATTGCTGG
Source organism: Eufriesea mexicana (assembly GCF_001483705.2). Classification (NCBI taxonomy): domain Eukaryota; kingdom Metazoa; phylum Arthropoda; class Insecta; order Hymenoptera; family Apidae; genus Eufriesea; species Eufriesea mexicana. The sequence goes on along the minus strand of NW_016908474.1, from coordinate 976,674 downwards.
CCACCTCAGAGTGCAGCAGAGAATAGTAGAGCAATTTAGAGCGCAGGAATCCACCGAACAGCAGCGTAAGGCACAAAAGTCAAAGTTATCCTACATAACATAACCAAACGTAACATAACCAAACGCAACCAAATCCAACCTGATGCGCCTAGACCACTTTTGCTGTCCTCCCCGTTGCCAAGCAGAACATAGTAGAGCAGAGTAGAGCGCAGAAGCCCATATAATTGCAGTGCATAGCAGACAAGTCGAAGCTATCGCAGCCTGACGCAAACGAACCAAACCTTACCGAACGCAAGCTAACCTGAGCCAACGTTCCGAGACCATTATTGTTGGCCACCCCACGGACAAGCAGTGAAAATTAGGACGCGGTAGAGCGCAGAAACCACCCGAGCAGCAGTTTAAACAACAAAAGTCGAAGCCATCCAAGCCTAACGTAGCCAAACATAACATATCCAAACGCCAAATAACATAACCTAATGAGCCTAGACCACTATTGTTGACTTCCACCGAGCCAACCAGAACATCCTGGAGCACAGAGGGCACAGCAATCCGCCGCATTGCTGTGCAAGGCACAGACGTCGGAGGTATACGTACCTAACATGCCCTAACCTATTCCAACCGATCGTAGCATATCTCAACGTAACGTGGCGATGCCACTAATGCTAGCGCACACAGAGACAAGATGAACATATTAGGGCACGGTAGAGTGCCGAAGTCCGCCGTGTAGCAGTGTGTACCGCAAAAGTCTAAGTTCTCCGTTCATAAACTATCCAAATGTCACATAGCCAAGCGCAACATAATCCAACCTAACCTGCTTAGACCACTCTTGCTGACCTCGCCTGTGCCAAGTAGAATAGACTACGTCACAGCATGGCGCAGAAAGCCTCTAAAGAGCAGCGAATGGCACAAATGTCAAAGATATCCCAACCTCACCTGACCCAACCTAAGCGAACCAAACGAAGACTATCTAACCCAACGAGACGAGACCATTATCACTGGCAACCCCAGTGCCAAGCAGAACGCACGAGAGCACAGTAGAGCGCAGAAATCGACAGAATATCAGTGATTACCATGAAAGTCAAAGCTATGCAAACTTATCCCTGACTAACCTAACCAAACGTAGCATAAATCAACATAACGTGCCGCGAACACAACTCCTTGCGTCCACAGGGACAAGCAGAGTGTGATAGAGCACAGTAGAGGGCAGAAGTCCACCCAGTAACAGCGTATAACAGAGAGGCAATAGTTATGCTCTCCTAACCTAACCAAACGAGACATACCCAAACGTAACCTAACTCAAACGGACATGACAATGCCACAATTGCAGGCATCCTAAACACAAAGCTGATCATACTGCAGCAGAGTAGAGCGCGGAAACCAACCAAATTGCAGTGTTTATCAGAAAAGTCGAAGCTATCCTCTCATAATGTAGCCAAACATGAGATAACCCAACGTAACCCAGCACAATCTAACGTGCCGCGAAAGCTATTGCCGGCATCCCCAGAGCCAAGCAGAACATATCATAGGAGAGGGTAGTGCCGAAATCCACGGAATTGCAGGGTACAGCGGAAAAAGTTACAGCCATCCAAAACGGACGCAAACACACATGACAAATACAGATGTAACCTAACTCCACCTGACAGCCCTACACCGATATTGCTGACCTCCACAGAGCCAAGCAGAGAATACTAGAGCAACGCAGATCGCGGAAACCCACCGAAAAGCAGTGTGTAGCACAAAAGTCAATGATATCCTCTCCTAACCTAAACAATGGTAACATAACCAAACGTAACCTAACTGAAACTAACGTGCCGCGAAAACAATTACTGGACTGCGCAGAGTCTAGCAGAGTATGAAAGAGAAATGGAGGGAGCAAAAGTCCACCGAATAGTAGTGTACAACGCAAAAGTCAAAGCGATCATTTCTTTTTTTTCACGTGGGGGAAATCTTCCGAAGATACCCGTCCCCCTTAGGGGAGGGGGCGGTGTTATGTGAGATTTTCACACACTAAAACCCCCACGATTGCCAGCCCATCGCATTTCGGTGCGCCGTGGACTTCGCGGCGACGAAATTGCCAGGACGCTCCCGCGACGCAACCGCAGTTCCCTCCCGGCGCGACGGGAAGTCGAGTCGATTGCAGGCACCCACACACACACACACACAACACGCATACGAACGAACCACAACGCACGCACACCCTGCGGACGCCGCGCGAACATCACGCGACGCCGCGCGCCCGGAACACGGTCTCTCGAACTGACGGGCCCCCGTACTCCAGCTCGTGGTCACCCTGACCTAGGTTGCAACGGGAAAAAGAGACGGTCTCCCCGGCCGTAGGTACATGGTCGCTCGCGAGGGCGGAGGTCTAACGCGTTAGCACATCTGGCAGTGCGCGCTCCGCCCTCGGGCGCCGCGCTTGCAGCCTCCGCCGCCATACGCGCGAGGAGCACGCGCTACGCTCGCGGGTTCCCTTCGCGACCTCCTTCTGTAGCATAACCGCCTCGCAGAAGGAGGCCACCGCACGCCACGCACCTAAGCAATCCGTCATCCGCGCCACGACGACGGAGAGAGAAAGGTCCAAACCCACCACGCTACAAAGTACCCGACGCTCGCGAGCCCACGCCGGACATTTCTCTAGCGTGTGTTGCGCCGTGTCCCGCCATTCCCCGCAGTGATGACACCGCGTCAGACGTTCCCGCCCTATACGACACAGGTACTCCCCGAGGAATCACTGGCCGGTTAATACCTGTGTCAGGCGGAAAGTGAGCCGGCTGCCGCTGCGCCCCAATGCAGCCAGCACAGGAAGCGCAGCCTCGATCGCACTGTGCCGCCGGCTGCTCGGCTTCCTCAGCCAAGCTCGCCAGGCTGACATCAGGGACTGTCGAAAATTTCGCCTCGACAAAACCGCCCCTCCATCAGGAGCACCGCCGCCGCCAGCGTGTAGGTGCGCGTAGATACGGGCCTCCCCCACCGCTTGCAGATCGAACGGCGGCACACCCGCCAGGACCATCGCCGCCGCGTGGTATATCGTAAGGCAACCGCATACGTCCCTGATAGTCAGAATACGCGGACTGGCGACCAGGTCGTTCGCCCAGATCAGAGCCCCGTAAAGTGCCACCGAGTGAACGACTCCCGTGTAGAGGCGGCACACCCACCCGTCTGGCCCTCCCAGGTACGGTAGCAGGCGAAACAGCGCCCCGCCATACCTTCCTAGCGTGGTTCCAGCGCGAGAAGGTGTTCGTCGAACTTCCAGTGGCTATCGAGGACGAGACAGAGGTATTTCATCCGGTCCCGTACCACGACCGCGACGTTCCCCACGCGCATCAGGGACTTGGGCGGCTTCCCGTGATGCCGGTGGCAAAACCACATTGCCACAGTCTTTTTGGGGGGAGATACACAGCCCCAGCCGCTGGATGCTATTCGCGACGAGGGCCACGACGCTTTCCGCGCGCAGCGTAGCCTCCTCCCAAATGGACCCGGCGGCCATCACCAGCGTGTCTTCCGCGTAACACGTCAGGCTCAGGCCGCGGTGAAGGGGAGTGCGCAACACGGCGTCGTACGCGAGGCCCCAGAGAATCGGCCCGAGTAGCGATCCCTGTGGAACCCCGCAGTTCGTTGCCCGCACGACGGTCGAGTATCGCCCGTATTACTCGATCGATCCCTCCGCCAAATAGTCGCCGATCACAGCCACCATGTATTGGGGAACACTGTGGTACAACACGACACACCGGATGGCGGCCCAGGGCAGGGTGTTGCAGGCGCGGGCGATATCCACACCGACCGCCATCACCACCCCGCCCCGGTGAACGGCAGCCTCCGACAGGGTACAAAAGCGCTTCATCGCGTGGTAAGTCGACCGACCATGCCGGAATCCAAACTGGCTGACGCTGAAATCGGGGCCCTCGTCCGTTAAATACTCTCCGAGGCGAGCAGTTAGAACGCGCTCGAAGAGCTTGCCCGCCTCGTCGAGAAGGCATAGCGGCCGGTATGCATTCGAAGAGTACGGGGGCTTCCCCAGTTTCGGGATCAGCACGACGCTCGCTCACTTCCAACATGCCGGGAAGCGACCGGTCTTGAGGCAGCTGTCGAACAGCCGTCGCACACTGTCACACCACGCTTCCGGAGCCAGTGCAAAGGCTCGGCCTCGGATGCCGTCCGGTCCGGGGGCGGTGAACCACGGCCCCATCTTAACGACTGAACAACCCAACACCTCGCGCGAGACCCCCAGCTTATCGGACCATCCGACTAGATCCGACCGCATTGCAGCGGGTTGCACCCGCTCCACCGCCACCACAGGGAAGAGGGTGTCGATCACTCGTCGCAGGAGCTCGGGGTCCATTCGCTCGGTCACGAGGGGCGCCCATGCCCTTAACATCCCCATTACTAGATTTTAGTGGCGTCCACACGGATCGCTTTCGAGCGTCGCGAGGAGTTCGTCCCATTTCCGAGACTTGGCTTTGCGAATCTCCCTCCGGAGATCGTCCACCGCGGACCGGTACTCGCGATAGAGCCGCACGATTTCCTCGGCGAACACCGCACGTCGACAACGCCGCGCCCGGGTGTACTAGCGCCGGGCGAGCACGCAGAGCTCCCGGAGCTGCTCGATTTCGGCGGACCACCAGTGCACTGCACCCCGCGAAGGTGGCTCCCTCACCCGCGGCATGTCCACTTCGCACGCGCGCGTCATCGCCGCCCTTAACCGCTTCGCCCCTAACCCCACATCATCGTTTTCGCGCCCGACGACCCGAACCGTCCAGGCGACCACATGGACGGCGACGGCGAAGAGGCCGCGGTCGAGGCGCCCGAGCGCCCACCGCAGCGCGGTGGTGTGCTTCCCGCTGGGTGTTTCCAGACCGGTGCGAGTAGTGACGGCAAGCATCATGGCGATGTAGAGGTGGTCGCTATGCGTTTCCGCCTCCATCGCCACCCTCCAGGCGGTGACCAGCCGCGCAGCTGCCGGCGGTGCGAACGACAAGTCCACGATGGACGACACCACGACTACATGGTTCCTGGAGACCGCCTGGAATCCCTCACCGCTGTAAAGCAGCGTTGGTGCGGGTGTCCGCAGTTGTCCCCTGGCGATGATTGCCACGGAGTAGTCCCGATCCCCGAACCACACGTCTTGATCGAGGATAAGCTACGGCTCTGCGGTAACAGCCAGCCCGACACAAAGCTCAACGATCGTCTGCAGGAGCAGGTCCTGCGACGCCCGGGAGTGGTTCAGGTTGGCCGGGATCACAATGGACGGCGTGAAAGATAGGCCGCGTCCACGGCCTCCATCTGGCCCCCCTTCTTTTGGGCCGGATGCGGGCCCGGTGCTCTGCAGTTCGGCGGGCCATCCGCGGTAGCGTTGACGGAGATGGAATTCGCGGTAACAGCTTTCGAATTGGCGTTTGCGGGCGTCGAGGCGGATGCGGCGCCTGCAGGCGCCTGGCGATCCGCGCATATTGCCTTTGGCGGGCAGCACGCTTTGCTGCCCAGCCGGTGGTTGGAGGGGCGGTCAAGCCCGGCGCAAACCGAGCACTTGGGTGCAGACGCACTACAAGCACCGGCACGGTGGCCCGCCGCGCCATACCTGAAACTGGTGTCGCTGCGGTCCACCGCCCTAGAGCATCCGTTCCTTGCGTGACCGAACGCAAGGCAACGGAAGCACTGGAGGCGCCGTGCCTCCAAGGCTTCGACACGGGCCGAAGTCCAGCCGACGCGGATCCGCTCGCAATCGACGGCCTTTCTGGCTGCCGCGAGGGGACACTGGGCCCATACAGAGCCCAGCCCCGAAGCGGAAGACCAGATCACTTCGGTTCTTATTTCCGCCTCGGTGCAATCACCGACCCTGGCCAGGGCAGCGTCCGCCACGCGGGGAGTGGCAGAGTCGTCGTGCCCTGTCACCCTCAGCTCCGCTTTTTCGGTGGGAACCATAACCCGCACGCAGGTTCACTCCAAGACTTCATTCATTCGCCCGGCGATAGCGGCGGCCCGCTGTGCGCCCTCGGGTCCACCGATCTCCAGCAGGAGACCGCCGGAATCGGCCCGATGGGGGCGCAAGTCCTCGATCCTGTGGTCGGCGAGATTTATCTTTCGCCTTGCAGCGGAGATGGCCACCGCGCAAGAGAGACTCGACCCCTCGTGTACCCAAACCTCTACGGCGGCCCGCAACGGCGGCCGCTTATGTGTGGGGCCCTGCTTATCGCCGCTCTTCTTCTTGTCGTGACCGTGCATCGCTCCGGCCTTCGCGGCGGTCGCGGGAACCGCTCGGGCGGAGCTCGTCCCAGAAGAGCGGCGCCCCGCCTTACCGACGGCTCCCTTCCGCGCACTCGTGGGCACCCTCGGGGGGAGTTGCGGGGCAGCGGTAACTAAAAGGAATCTAAGATAACCTCACTCACCGAGACCACACTTGCAGGTCTCCCCTAAGCCGAGCAGAATATAATAGAGTAAAGTAGAGCGCCGAAAGCCAACAAATAGCAGTGTAAAGCACAAAGGTCGGTGACATCCTGCCCTAACCTAGTACAGTCGACGTAACCGATGTATAAACGCCTAATCCTAACGGTCGGGGAGCCCTATTGCTGGCCTACCGAGAGTCGAGCAGAGAATATTAGGGCAATGTAGACCGCAAAAGGCCACAGAATAGCAGTGCATAGCATAAAAGTCAAAGCTATTCTATCCCAACGTAACCAAACGTTACATAATCAAACGTCATATAACAAAACCCGACGTACCCAGACACTATTGCTGACCTCTTCAGGGTTATGCAGAATACACTAGAGCACAGTAGAGCGTAGGAATCCACCGAGTATCAGCGCATGGCACAAACGTCAAAGCCACCTTTACCAAACTTACCCAACAATATCCGCAGCAAGCGTAACCTAACGCAACCGAACTTGCCGCGACCACAGTTGCTGGCCTCCCCAGGGCGAAGGAGAACACATTAGAGCACAATAGAGTGCAGAATTCAATCGTGTATCTGCGTATAGCACAAAAGTCGAAGCAATCATGTCCCAACCTGTCCAAACGTGGTATACCGATCGTAACTTAACTCTACCTAATGTGCCGAAACTACTATTGCTGGCATCGCCAAGGATTAGCAGATTAGTGTAGAGTTCGTTGTAGGGCAAGAGTACACCGAATAACTGTGTATAGCCCGAAAGTCATAGCCACCCTAGCCAAGCATAGCCTAAACTAATACAACGAAACCTAACCAAGCTCAACGTAACGTGCCACGATCTCTACTGCTCGCATCCCGAGAGTCGGGCAGAGTTTAGTAGAGAAATGTAGTGAACAGGAATCCACCGGATAGCAGTGTGTAGCGCAAAAGTCAAAGGCAACCTATCGTAACATAACAGAACCTACCAACACAAAACGCTGTCAAGCCCAACCTAACGCGCCGCCACCAGTATTGCTTACCTCCACAGGGCCAAGCAGAACACATTAGACGAGATTAGGGCGCAGGAATCCATAGAATCGCAGCGTACAGCAGAAGTGTCCAGGGTATCCAGACCCACCCCAAACAAACATAACCTAACCAAACGCAGCAAAGATCTACGTAACGTGACGCGACCTCTATTGCCGGACTCCCGGGAACATAGCAGAGCATAGTAGAGCAATGCTGAGCGCAGGAATCCACCGAAGAGCAGTGTATGGCACAAATGTCCAAGCTATCCTATCCCGACGAAACCAAACGTAACATAAACAACCGCAACCAAACTCAGCCTAACATGCCGAGGGCACTACTTCTGTTATCCCCGCTGGCAAGACAAATATAGTTGAGCACAGTAGAGCGAAGAAATCAAGCGAATATCGGTGTATGGCACAAAAGTCAAAGCAATCCTGCCCAAACATAAACTAGCCTGACATAACCAAGTGTATCCTATCACAACCAAACGCGACGCGACCGCCATTTCTCCCCTCCCCGGAGGAAGGCATATGCTAGAGGAGCACCGCAGGGGCAGACATCGACTGTGTAGAAGTGTAAAGCCAAAAGGACAAAAATACCCAAGCGAAACCTAACCTTACCTGGCCAAGCCAAGCGTAACTTAAAACAACTTAGCATGCCGAGACCACTATTGTTGGCCACCCAAGAGTCGAGCGGGGCGTAGTAGAGCAGTGTAGAGCGCAGAGAACCGCCGATTAGCCGTGTATGGCACTACAGTCTTAGCTAACCTATCCTAACGTACCCAAACTTGACACCACCAAACACAACATAACATAACCTAGCGATCCGATTCCACCATTGCTGGCCTCCCCAGAGGCAAGCAGAATATACTAGAGCACAGTGGAGCGCATAGGTGCAGCGAATAGGTGTGTGTAGCATAAGAGTCAACGCTATCCTATCCTTACCTAGCCAAACGTAACATAACCAAAGGACATATACCTCAACCTAACGTGCTGTTACCTAACTAGCCTCCACAGAATCGAGCAGATTACAGTAGAGCGCAGCAGAGCCAGGAATCCACCGACTAGCAGTGCATAGCACAAAAGTCAAAGAGACCCTCTTCAAACTTAACCAATCTTATAATTTCCAAACGTATCATAACTGTACCAAATGTGACCCTACAGCCTTTGCTGGACTCCCCAGGGCCAAGCACGCCATATTAGAGGGGGTGGAGCGCGGAAATCCATAGAATCGCAGCGTATAGCAGAAAAGTAGAAGCTATTCGAACATCGCCCAAGCCAACATGACATATCCAAAGAAGCATAGCCAAGCTACACGTACCCTGACTCAATCTAACGTGTCGATACAACCGTTACTGGCCTCCCCTGTGTCGAGCAAAGCATAGTAGAGCTATGTAGAGCGAAGAAATCCAACGGATAGTAGTGTACTGCACTCAAGTCAACTCTATACATTCCTAACCAGTACAAGCCTAATATAAACGAGCGTCGCCTAATTTAACCTAACCTGCCGGGACCACAGCTGCTGGCCTCCTCAGAGCCAAGCAGAATATACTAGAGCACAGTAGAGCGCGGAATCAAACCGCATTGCAGTGCATAGCACAGAAGCCCTTGCATAACATGACCTAACCTAACCTAAACGAACGAAGCATAACTCAGCACTACGTGCAGCGACCGCTGTTTCTGGCCTCCCCGTAGCCAAGCAGGGTATAGTAGAGCCCAGTGGATAACAGAAACACACCTAACAACAGTGTACTGCACGATAGTCAGAGCTATCCTATCCAAATTTACCATAACCTAACCTAGCGGTACGTAAGCTAACTCAAACTAACGTACCGCGAGAGCTATTGCTCGCCTCCACTGAGTCGAGCAGAGTATTGTAGAGCAACGTAGAATGCAGGAGTCAGCCGAATAGCAGTGTAAAGCACAAATGTCAAAGAAATACTGACCAAGCCTTCCCAACCGACCCAAACGGAACGTAACATAACTCAACCTAACATGCCGAGTCGACTATTACTGGCCACGCCAGAGTCAAGCAGAGCATATTCGAGCACACTGGTGCGCAGAAATCCACCGAAGAGGATTGAATGGCACAAAAGTCTAAGCTAATCTGTCCTAACATAACCAAACATGTCATATGCGATCGTAGCGTAACCAAACCTAACGCGCGGAGACCACTATTGCTGGCCGCTCCGGAGCCAATCGGAGAATATTAGGACGCAATAGAGCGCAGGAGTCGGAGGATAGCAGTGTGTAGCACAGTTTCCTAAACCAGCCTCTTATAACCTGACCCTGCGTAACAAAACCAAACGCGGCACAGCTCAACTTAACGTGCTGAGACCACTATTGCTGACGTCCACAGAGACAATGCCTCTTATAACCTGACCCTGCGTAACAAAACCAAACGCGGCACAGCTCAACCTAACGTGCTGAGACCACTATTGCTGACGTCCACAGAGACAGGAAGAATGTACTAGGGCACAGCAGAGCGCAGAAATCCGCCGTATTTCAGTGAATAGCACAGAAGCCGCAGATACGCAAGCATAACTTGACCTAACCTAACCCAACCGAACGTAGCATATCTGAATGTATCGTGCGGCGACCACTGCTTGTGGCCACCACATAGTCAAGGAGAATGCAGTAGAGTACAGAACAACACAGAAATCCACCGAACAACTGTGTACAACGCGAAAGTCAAAGCTATCAGGGCCAAACTTGGCCTAAGCTAACCTAACCAAGCCTCACGTAGCATAGCTCGATATAATGTCCTGCGTGCAATGCTGCTGCCACCCACAGAGCCTAGCAGAATGTAGTAGAGCAGAGTACAGCACGGAAATCCGCCGAATAACTGTGTATAGCAAGAAATCCAACGCTGTCCACGCCATGCATATCCCAACCTAACCTAACAAAACGTAATGTTCCACGACCGCTACTCCTGGCATCCCCTGAGTCGAGCAGAGTATAATAGAGCAAACTAGACCGGAGCAACCCACCGAACAGGAGTGTATAGCACAAAAGTCGGAGATATTCCAAACTGAACTGACCTAGCATAACCTAACCGAGCGTAGCATATCTCAGCGTAACGAGCAGTGCCCACTGCTTCCGGCATCCCCGGGGCCAAGCAGAATGTAGTAGAGCACTGTCGATCACTGGAATCCATCGAAAAGCAGTGCATAGCACGAAAGTCAAAGCAATCCTGACCAAAAATAACATATCCTAACCAAACCGAGCGGAAAGCAACCCAAGGAAACGTGCCGGGACCTTTATTTCTGCTCCTCCGGGAGACAAACGGAAAATATTAGAGCACAGGGCAGCGAATAAATCAGCCGCATTGCAGTGTAGAGCACAAGAATCAAAGGTATTATGGCCCAACGTAACCAATCGTAACAAAACCAAACGTAACCTAACTCAACATAGCGTAACGCGAACAATAATTGTGGCCATCTCAAACCCAAGCAGAAGATACTAGGGCACAGTAGACCGCAGGCATCCAGCGAATTGTACTGCATAGGACAAAACTGAAAATTACCATAACCTAACCTGACCAAACCTAACCTAGGTTGGCGTGGCATAGCTCAACATAACTTTCCGCGGTCACTGCTCCTGGACTCCCAGAGCCAAGCAGAGTGTCGTAGAGCACAGTAGATCACTGAAATCCACCGGATAACAGTCTATAGTAAGAAAGTCAAAGCTATCCTAACCAAACGTAACCTAACCTGACCCAACCAAACGTAACCTAACTCAACCTGACGTGCAGCGGCAGGTATTGCTCGCCACCTCAGGGTCGAGGAGAATGTAGTACAGTAATGTAGAGCGCAGAAATCCACCATATAGCAGTTTACAGTACAATAGTCAAAGAAATCCTAACTGAACCTTCCTAACCTAACCTAACAAAACGTAAACTTACTCAACCTAACGAGCGAAGGCCACTATTTCTGGCCACGCTAGAGCCAAGCACATAACATTATATCACAATAGAGCGCGGAAACCCACCGAATAACGGTGTGTAGCACAAAAGACAAAGTAGAAAATCATAACCTAGCCAAACCTTACCCAACACAACCTAACATGACGACACCACCACTGCTGGCCACCACAGAAACAACCAGAACCCTCTAGAACTCAGTAGTGCACAGAAACTTACCGCACTGCAGTGAAAGGCGCAAAAGTCGAAGACGCCCTAACCTAACCTGACTAAACCAAACCTAACCGAACGTAACCTAACTCAACATAACGGGCAGAGAACACTATCGCTGGCCTCCCCAGAGCAAAGCAGAAAATATTCAAGCACAGTAGAACGCAGAAACGAGCGGGTAGCAGTGTATCGCGCGAAAGTCTGAAATATCATATCCCAACCTCAACAAACGTAATACATCCGAACGTAGCATACCTCAAACTATCGTGCCAAGAACACCGTTGCTGGCCACCACAGGAACCAGCAGAGCAAACTAGAGCACACTGCAGCGCAGAAGTCCACCGAATATCAGTGCAGAGCACAAAAGTCGAAGCTATCCCATCCTCACATATCCAACCATAACATAACCAAACGTAACATAACACAAACTATCACGACGGTACAGTCATTGCTGGCCTCAACAGAGGTAAGCAGAATATAACAGTCACAGTGTAGCGCAGAAATACACCGTACTGCAGTGAATAGCACAAAATCCGTAAATACTCCAGCATGACATGATATAACCTAACCTAAGCGACCGTAGCATATCTCGACATAACGTACAGCGACCATTGCTCCTTGCCTTCCCATAGCCAAGCAGAATGTGGCAGAGCGCAGTATATCACTGAGATACACCGGATAATAATGTATAGCACGACAGTCAAAGCTATCCTAACTAAATTTACCACAACATAACCTAACAGAACGTATCCTGAATCAAACGAACGTGCGGCGAGCGCTATTGCACGCCTTCCCAGAGCCGAGCAGTGTATGGTAGAGCAATGTAGAGCGCAGGAATCTATCGAATAGCAGTGTAGAGCACAGAAGTCATGGAAATACTAACCAAGCCTTCCTAACCTACCCTAACGAAACGTAACATAACCTAACCTAACGTGCCGAGACGAATATCCTATCCACCCCAGAGCCAAGCAGATGATATTAGAGCGCCGCAGGTCGCAGAAATCTACCAAATAGCAGTCTAACCTGTTCTAACCCCACTAAACGAAACATAACTAAAGGCGGCATAACTCAACCTAACGTGCCGAGGCCATTACTGCCGACATCCACAGAGACAAGCAGAATGTGCTAGTGCACAGTGGAGCGCAGACATCCGCCGTACTTCAGTGAACAGGACAAATGTCGTGGATATTCTCACATAACCTGACGTAACGTAACCAAACCGAACGTAGCGTAACTCAACATGACGTGCCGCGACCACTGCTACTGGCCTCTCCAGTGCCAAGCATAATGTAGTAGAGCAGAGTGGATCACAGAGATCCACCTGACAGCAGTTTAGAGCACGAAACTCAAGGATAACCTAACCAAACTTTACCTAACCTAACCTAATCGAACGAAGCGTAACTAAACATAACGAGCAGCGACTTCCTTTACGGGCCCCTCAAGGGACAAGCAGGTTATACTAGAGCACAGTAGAGGGCAGAAACCCACCGAATAGCAGTGTATAGCAAGAAAGTCAAAGCTACCCTATGCAAACTTAACCAAGCGTAAGCTAGGCAAACGTAGCCTAACTGAATCCAACGAGCCACGATCAAGACTGCTGGCCTCCAAGGAGTCGAGCAGAGTATCGTAGGAGGCAGCAGAGCGCTGAGTTCCACCGAACATCAGTGTATAACGCGAAAGACGAAGCTATCCAAACCTAACCCGGACAAGCATACTCTAACCGAACGTAGCATTACTCAACCCAACTTGCCGACGCCACTGTTGCTGGCAACCGCAGAGCCGGGCAGAGCATATTAGAGCAGAGTTGAGCTCAGAAACCTACAGAATATCAGTATATATCACAAAACTCTTATCTACCCCTACCTTACCTGACCAAACCTAGCCTAACCGAACGGAGTAAAACCCGGGACAGCTACACCTGGCGTCGCAGACGCAATCAGATTGTGACAACGCAGATGTCCATAACATGGCTGTTTGTAGCACAAAATTCGTGGCTATCCTAACAAAAATTGTCCTAACCTAACCTAACCGAACGTAACCTGACTCAACCAATCGTGCCAAGACACTATTGCTGGCCTCACGATAGACGAGCGGATGTCAGTAGAGCAAACTAGAGCGCAGATATCAAACGAACAGCAGTGCCTAGAGCAAAAGTAAAAGATACCCTAACCAAACCTATCCTAATCTAGCCAACCAAGCGTAGCCTGACTCAACCTAAACTGCCCAGACCCCTATTTTCCCCCCCCCCCAGGGTGAAGCAGAATATATTAAAGGAGAGTGCAGCGCAGAGGTGCACAGAAACTGCAGTGCATAGCACAAATGCCGAAATTACCCTATTCTGGCATAGCCGAACGTAACAGAACCGATCGTAGCTTACCTCAAGGTAAAGCGCGGAATACACTATTGCTAGCCACCGAGGACCAAGCAGAATATACTAGAGCACAGCAGAGCGCAGTAATCAACCGCATTGCACTGTGTAGCGCAGAAGGCAATGATATACTAACATAACTTCTCCTAACCCAACCAAATGAAACTTAACGAAGCTCAACCAATCGTGCCACGAACAGCATTGGTGCCATCCCCAGAGACAAGCAAAGCAAAATCGCAGAAATCCGCCGAATAACTGTGCATAGCGCAGAAGTTAAAGCCATCCTTTCATAGCCTAACGGACCGTAACACAACCAAACGCAACATAACTCAATATAACGTGCCGCGACCACTATTACTGGCCTCCACAGATTCGAGCAGAGTATAGTAGAGCACAGTAGAGTGCTCTAATTCACAGAATAACATTGTATAACACGAAAGACAAAGCTATCAAATCCAAACACAAACTAACTTAACCTAACGAATCGTAGCGTAACTCAGCCTAACGTGACGAGACCACTATTCCTGGAATCCCCAGAGCCAAGCAGTGCATATTAGAGCACGATAGAGTGCAGAAATCCGCCGAACGGCAGTGTATAGCACAAAAGTCGAAGCTATTCTGTCCTAAACTTGCCAAACGTAAAATAACCAAACGTAACGTAACACAAGCTAGGCTGACACGACCACTATTACTGGCCTCGCGAGAGCAAAGCAGAGTATAGCGGAGCAACCTAGGACGCTGAAATCAAAAGAATGGCAGTGTATAGCACAAAAGTGGAAGCTATCCCGACCAGACGTAACCAAACCAAGCATAACCGAACGCAACGTAACACAACATAAAGTGCCGAGAGCAATACTGCTGGCCTCCACGTAGCAAGGCGGAAGATACTAGAGCACAATAGAGCGTAGAAGTCCACTGAATAGCGGTGTATAGCACAAAGCTCAAAGACGTCCTCACCAAACTTAATTAAACCTAACCGAGCCATAGTTCACCTATCTAAAACAAACTTGAGACGACCGCCATTTCTGGCCTCCCCAGAGACAATCAGATGCTAGTAGAGCAACGCAGGGCGCAGATATCGATCGAATACGAGTGTATAGCACAAAACTCAAGGCTATCCTCTCCTAACAGTGACAAACTTAACGTAACAAGGCGTAGCCTAACATATCGTAAAGTGCTGCAGCCCCAGAGCCAAGCATAGCTTTCTGAAGCACAGTAAAGTGCAGAAATCAACATCATTGCTGTGTAGAGCGCAAAAGTAGAAGATATCCCAACATAACCTGCCCTAACCGAACCTAACCGAACGTAGCCGAGCTCAACATAAGTTACCGAGACAATTATTGCTGGCCTAAACAGAACCAAACTGCGCACATTGGAGCAACGTACGGTGCAGAAATACACCGAATTGCGGTGTATAGCACAAAAGACAAAGATATTCCTTTTTTGACGTGGGGGTTTCTTCCAAGCATACCCGGCTGCCCTAGTGTAGAGTGCAGGGTTATGCGGAATTTTTACACACTGAAACCCCCACGATGGCCAGACCTTCGCATTTTGGAGCGTTCTGGACGTCCCTTACACTATTGCTAGCCACCGAGGACCAAGCAGAATATACTAGAGCACAGCAGAGCGCGGTAATCAACCGCATTGCACTGTGCAGCGCAGAAGGCAATGATATGCTAACCTAACTTCTCCTAACCTAATCAAATGAAACTTAACAAAGCTCAACCAATCGTGCCACGAACAGCATTGGTGCCATCCCCAGAGACAATCAAAACAAAATCGCAGAAATCCGCCGAATAACTGTGTATAGCGTAGAAGTTAAAGCCATGCTTTTCTAGCCTTACGGACCGTAACACAACCAAACGCAACATAACTCAATATAACGTGCCGCGACCACTATTACTGGCCTCCACAGATTCGAGCAGAGTATAGTAGGTCCTGCCCTTCCACGCAGTGATGGAACCGCGTCTCACGTTCCTGCCCGATACGACTCAGGTACTCCCCGAAGCACCTGTACACGGTTAGCACCTGTGTCAAGCGGAAAGTGCGTCGGTCGCCGCTGTGCCCCCATGCATCCAGCAGGGGGAGCACAGCCTCGATCGCCCGGTGACGCCGGCTGCTCGGCTTCCTCAGCCGAGCTCGCCAGGCAGTCATCACGTACTGTCGGACCCCTCGCCTCAACAAAACGGCCTCATCTTCAGGAGCACCGCCGCCGCAACCGTGTAGGAGCCCGTAGATACGGGCCTCCCTCGCCGCTTGCAGATCGAACGGCGGAACACCCGCCAGGACCATGGCCGCCTCGAGGAAAATCGTGCGGTAACCGCGCAAGACCCTGATCGCCATCCTGCGAGCGATTCGCCGGAGAATCGACCGAATGCGCGGAATAGCGACCAGGTCGTTCGCCCAGGTCGGAGCCCCTTAAATTGGCACCGAGCGAGCTACTCCCGTGTTGAGGCGGTGCACCCTCCCTTCTGGCCCAACAACGTTTGTTAGCAGGCAGCACAGCGCCCCCGCCATACCATCCCGGCAGGGTTCCAGCGCGAAAGTCAAAGCTATCCTATCCTAACCTAACCGAACGTAACATTACCATACGTAACGAATCTCAACCTAACGTGCCGCGACCGCTATGGCTGGCTTCCCGAGAGCCGAGCAGAGTATAATAGAGCAGCGTAGAGCGCAGGAAACCACCGAATGGCAGTGTATAGCACGAAAGTGCAAGCTATCATATCCAAACAAAACCAAATGTAACATGATCAAACGCAACATATCTTAGACAAACGTGCCGAGACCAACACTTCAGCCCTACCCATAGCCAAGCAGAATATACTAGAGCGCAGGAGAACGCAGATAACCACCGAAGAGCAGTGTATAGCACAAAAGTAATAGCCATCCTAACCAAAATTAGCCTAACGAAACCTAACCGAACGTGCCATAGCTCAACCGAACGTGCCGCAACCGCTATTACTGGCCCTCCCAGGGACAAGCAAATGCTAGTAGAGCAATTCGGAATGCTGGTACCAAGAGACCACTACTGCTTGCCTCCGCAGAGCCAAGCAGATTATACGAGTGCACAGTGGATCGCAGAAGTCCACCGTACAGGTGTGTATACCCCGTAAGCCGAAGCTATGCAAACCTAACCCAGATAAACATAGCATAACCAAATGTAGCCTAACTGAACCTAACGTGACGAGACCACATTTTCCGTCCTCGCCATAGTAGAGCAGAGTATAGTGGAGCAGTGCAGATCGTATGGATTCACCGAATGGCAGTCTAGAGCACAAAAGTCAACACTATCATATCCTAACGTATCCAAACGTAATATGAACGAAAGTAACATAACTTGACCTAACGTGACGAGACCACAGTTGCTGGCATCGCCAGGGACTAGCAGAACATACTGCAGCACAGTAGCGCACAGAAAGCCGGGAAATAGCAGTGTATAGCACAAAAGTCAATGAAATCACAGCCTATCCTGTCCTTACCTGACCTAGCCAAACGTAGACTGACTAAAACATAAAGTCAATGAAATCACAGCCTATCCTGTCCTTACCTAACCTAGCCAAACGTAGACTGACTAAAACTAACTAGCGGGGTCCACCACTGCTGGCCTCCCCATTGCCATGAAGAACTTGTTAGAGGAGACGAGAGCGCCGTAATCCATAGAATCGCAGTGTATACCAGAGAAGACGAAGCTACCCATACCTGACCCAAACGATCGCAACATGCCAAATGTGACACAACTCGACATAACGCGCCGCTGCCGCTGTTTCTGACCTCCCCAGAGCAAAGCAGAGAATATTATATCACAGTAGAGCGCAGAAGTCCAACAAATAGCAGTCTGAAGCACGAAAGGCAAAGCTACAGCAGCTTAACCGAACCGAACATTGCATAGCCGAACGTATAGTAACTAAACCTAACGTGCCTAGACCTATATTGCTGATATCCCCAGAGTTGAGCAGGGTATAGTAGAGCTATGTAGTGCGTACAAATCCACCGAATAGCGGTGTATAGCACAGAAAACAAATCTTTCCTATCCTAACCTACCCAAACGATATACACACGAGCGTAACATAAACTAACCTAACGTGCCTAGAACAATATTGCTGGCCTCAACCGGGCGAATCAGGGCACATTGCAGCACAGTCGAGCGCAGAAATCAACCGTACCACAGTGTATAGCACAAAAGTCAAAGTTGCCCTCTCCAAACCCGGCCAAACGTATCATATCCAATCGTGGCATGGCTCAACCTAACGTGACGAGAACAATATTGCTGCCCTCCCGAGGGCCAAGCAGAACATATTTGAGGAGAGTAGAGCGCAGAAGTACATGGAATCGCAGTGCATAGCAAAATAGTAGAAGCTGCCCTATCCTAGCGTGACCATACTTAACATAAGCGAACGTAGATTAACCCAAACTAGCCTGCCGATAACACTACTGCTGGGTTCCCCACAGCCAAGCAGAGTGTACTAGAGCGCAGTGGAACGCAGTAATCCACCGCATTGGAATGTGTAGCGCAAACGTCAAGGGTATCATAACCTAACCAGTCCTAACCTCACCTAACCGAACGTAGCCTAACTAAATATTTCGTGCCGAGAACAACAATGCTGTCCTACCCAGAGCCAAGCAGAACATACTAGAGCACAGAAGAGCGTAGAATTCCACCGATAAACTGTTTATACCACGAAAGTCAAAGCAATCCAAACCTAACCCAAAGTAATGTTGCCCAACCAAACGTAGCCTAACGCAACTCAACGTGCCGAGACCACTATTACAGGCCTCCCCGGAGTCGAGGAGGGTAGAGTAGATCAACGTAGTGCGCAGAAATCCACGAAACAGCAATCTATGGCACGAAAGCATATTCTAACCTTTAATAACATATCCAAACTTAATATGAACTAACGTTAACTAACTTATACTGACGTGACGAGACCGGCGTTGCCGGCCAACCAAGCAACAAGCAGAATATACTGAAGCATAGTAGAGCGCAGGAAGCCACCGAATAGCAGTGTATTGCACAGAAGTCGGAGAAATCCTGACCTAACCTTACTTATACTTAACAAACAAAACGTAAGCTAAGTAATCCTAACGCGCCGAGCCCACTATTGCTGGAATCCCCATCGCGAAGCAGAACGTATTAGAGAAGCGTAGAGAGCAGGAGTCCATAGAGTGGCAATGAACAGCAGAAGAGCCAAAGATATCCTTAAATATCTTTACCTAACCTAGCTCACCAAACGTAGCCTAACAAAACATAACGTGCCTAGACTGCCATTGCTGGCCTCCCAGAGACAAGTGGATCAACCCAAATCGCAGATGTCAACCGAAGAGCAGTGTGTAGCAGAAAAGTCAAAGCAATCCCTACCAAACTTAACCAAACCTAACATACCAAAACGTAACATAACGCAACATAACGTGCCGCGACCACAATTGCTGGCGGCCCCAGGGACAAGCAGATTACGGGGGAGCACTGTAGAGCGCTGATGTCCATAGAATAGCAGGGTTGAGCACAAAAGTCAAAGCAATCCCTCCCAAACTTAACCAATCCTAACATACCAAAACGTAACATAACGCAACATAACGTGCCGCGACCACAATTGCTGGCGGCCCCAGGGACAAGCAGATTACGGGGGAGCACTGTAGAGCGCTGATGTCCATAGAATAGCAGGGTTGAGCACAAAAGTCAAAGCAATCCCTACCAAACTTAACCAAACCTAACATACCAAAACGTAACATAACGCAACATAACGTGCCGCGACCACAATTGCTGGCGTCCCCAGGGACAAGCAGATTACGGTGGAGCACTGTAGAGCGCTGATGTCCATAGAATAGCAGTGTTGAGCACAAAAGTCAAAGCAATTCAAACCAAACCAAACCAAACCAAACCTAACCAAATCTAACCAAACATAATCTATCTCAACTTATCGTGCGGTGAACATTACTGCTGGCCTCCGCGGAGCCAAGCAGGAAATATTAAAGTAGAGGAGTGCGACGAGAGCCATATGTCGCAGGGTATAGAAGAAGATTCAAGGCTATTCAAAACTGCTCCAAACGAACATAACAACCAAACGTGACATAACTCAAGCTAATGTGTCGTGGCCGCTATCTCTGCCCTCCCTAGAGCAAAGCAGAGCAAACAAGATCACAGCCGAGCGCAGATATCATCCGAAATGCCGTTTATAGCACACAAGTCAAAGCTATCCTAGCCTAACCTAACCAAACGTAACATAAGCAGGCGTAACGAAACACAACATGACGCGTAACAGAAATTACTGCTAGCCGCGCAAGAGCTAGGCAGAATATGGCAGAGCAATGTGGGCGCTGAAATCGCCCGAATAGTACTGTATAGCAAAAAGTAGGGGGTACCCTAGTCTAACCTGACCGAACCTAACCTAGTTAAACGTAACCAATCCCAACATAACGTGCCTAGCCCACAATAGCTGGCCTCCCCTCCGCCAAGCATGTCATATTAGAAGAGATTAGATCGCAGAGATCCATACAGAGGCTGTGTATTGCACGAAATTCAAAGGTACCATAACACAAACCAAACAAACCTGACCTAACCGAGCATAACCTAACACAGCCTAAAGCGCCGCGGCCACTATTTCGAAGAATCCCTGATCAAAGCAGGGATTATTAGATCACAGTAGTGCGCGGAAATCCACTGAATAGCAGGGCACAGTGCGAAAGACAAAGCTACCATTTCCTAGCCTTAACAAGTCTAATATAAACAAACGTAATATAACTCAACATAACGTGCCGCGAACACTATTGCTGGTCTCCCTAGGGCCATGCAGAACACATTAGAGGAGAGAGGAGCACAGAGATCCGTAGAATCACGGTGTACAGAAGACAAATCGAAGCTACCTAGACCTCACCCGTGCTAATATAATTTTACCAAACGCAATCTAACACACACTATCATGCCACGGCCACAATTTCTGGCCTCCGCAGAGCAAAGCAGCGCAAATTAGAGCACAGTAGAGCGGAGAAGTCCACCGAAAAGCAGTATGGAGCACAAATGTCACAGGTACCCTACCCTATCCTAACCAACCGAAACACCACATAACGTAACCAAACTCAACCTAACGTGCCGCTACAACTACTGCAGGTCTCCGCAGTGCCAAACAGCATATGTTAGTGGAGAGCAGAGTGCAGAAATCCATAGAATCGCAGTGTATAGGAGAAAAGTCAAAGATACCCAAACCTCAACCAAACCATCAGAACATAGTCAATCAGAGCGTATCTCTAACCAACGTGCAGGGACCGCTGTAGCTGCCATTTCCAGAGCTAAGCAGGACATACTGGAGCACAGTAGAGCGCAGAAATCCATCGAATGGCAGTGTGTAGCGCAAAAGATGACGATACCCTAACCAAACTTATCCTAACCCAACCAAACCGGACCTAACCTGCACAAGATAACGTACAGGGATCACTGCTTCTTCCCTCCCTAGGGACAATCTGAAAATATGAGAGTACTGCATGCCGCCGGGATTCACCTAAATGCAGACAGCAGCACGAAAGGCCAAGCTATCCCCTCCTAACCTAACCAACGGTACCATGACTAAACCTAGCCTAACACAAACCAACGAGCAGCGACTACGATTGCTGGCATACCCAGAGTCTGGCAGAACATGTTTGTGGAGAGTAGAACGCAGAAACCGTAGAATAGCACTGTATGTCAGAAAAGTCAGAGCTACCCGGGCCTAACCCAAACCAACAGAACATGGCCAAACATAGCCTGACCCAAGCTAACGTGCCGAGACCGCTATTGCAACCATCCACGGAGCCAAACACGACAAACTAGTGCTCAGTTGGGCGCAGAAATACGCTGAATAGCTGTGTACAGTACAAATGGTAAGGATATCCTTACAAAGCTTTGGCTAACACAACATAACATGACAAAACGTAACGTGCCGAGACCACTATCGTTGGCCTTCCCCAAGCTAAGCTGAAAACAGGGAGCGCCGTAGGTCGCAGAAATCCACCTAACAGCAGACTATGGGAATAAAGTTAAAGCTATCCTCTAACAACGTAACCAACCTTGACATAGACAAACGTAAACTGACTAAACGTAACGTGCCGCGGCCAATACTTATGGCCTCCCTAGAGCCAAGTAGAGCAAATTAGTGGAGAGTAGAGCGCAGAAATCCGCACAATCGCAGTGCATGTCAGAAAAGTCAAAGCTACACAAACCTAATCCAAACGAACAGAACATAGGCAAACATGGCATAGCTCAACATAACGTGCCGATACCGCCATTACTGCACTCCCAGAGCCAAGCAAGACATACCAAAGCACAGTAGAGCGCAGAAATCCACCGAAGAGCAGCGTACAGCACAAAAGTTAAAGCTATCCTGTCCAAACTTAGCCTAACCCATCCTAACCGAAGGTAACCTGATTGAACATAATGTGCCGAGACCACTTTTGCTGTCCTTCCCAGAGCCAAGCCCGAAATATTAAAGCAGTGTAGGGAGCAGGAATCCACCTTATAGCAGAATATAGCACTAAAGTCAAAGCTATCCACTCCTAACCCAGCAAATCGTGACACACCCAATCGTAACCCAACGTAACCTAACGTGGCGCGAGCAATATTGCTGGCCTCCACACAGCCAAAGAGGGCCCACTTGTGGGGAGTAGAACGCGGAAATCCATAGTACCGTAGTGTTCATCATAAAAGTCAAAGCTAGCCAAACCTAACCTAAACCAACAGATCATAGTCGAACATAGCCTGACTCGAACTAACATGCCGAGAAAGGCATTGCTGCCTTCAACGGTGCCAAGCAGGTCATACTAGATCACAGTATAGCGCAGAAGTCCACCGAATAGGAGTGTACAGCACGAAAGTTAATGCTACGCTGACAAAACTTAGCCTGGCCCAACCTAACCGAACGTAACCTGACACAATGCAACATATAGAGGCAACCATAGCTGGCACTCCCAAAGCCAAGCTGGAGGCATTAGAGCACTCTATGGCGCAGGAATCCACCTAATAGCTGGCTATATCGCTAAGGTCAAGGCCATCATCGCTTAACCTAACCAGCCGTAACATAACCAAACACAGCCCGACTCAGTCTAACGTGCCGATACAGCTATTCCTGCCCTCCCAGAGCCAAGCACGACATACCAGGACTCAGTAGAGCGCAAAAATCCACCGAATAGCAGTGTACAGCACAAAAGGTAAAGCTATCCTGACGAAACTTATCCCAACCGAACCTGACCGAAGTAACCTGAGTCAGTACAACGTGCCGAGATAACTATTGCTGGCCTTCACAGAGACAAGCAGAATATACTAGAGCATAGTAGAGCGCAGATATCCGGCGCATTAGAGTGTAAAGCAGAAAAGCTAAAGACACCCTAACATAACCTGACCTAACTTATCCTAGCCAAATGTATCCTATCCCAACCTGCCGTGCCGAGACCACTATTGCCGTATCCCCCATGGCATGTAGAACATACTAGAACGCAGTACAGGTTACAAATCAAACGAATAGCAGAGTATACCACGAAAGACGAATCTACCCGAACTCAACCAAAACCAACGTGACGTAGCCAAACGTAACCCAACTTAAACTAACAGGCCGAGACAACTATTACTGGCCTCCCCAGAGTCGAGCAGAGTAAAGTAGAGCAATGTAGAGTGCAGAAATCCACCGAATAGCAGCGCAGAGCACGAAAGCCAACTCTATCCTGTCCTAACCTAGCCAAACGTAATTTAAGCAAACGTAAACTAGCTTAACATGACGTGCCGAGAGCAGAGCTGCTTGCCTCCCCAGAGACAAGCAGAATACACTGGAGCACGGAAGAGAGCAGAAAGCGAACAAATAGCAGTGTGTAGCGCAAAGGTCAAAAAAACCTGAACCAACGTGACCTAAACTAACCTAACCAAACGTAGAATAACCCAACCTAACGTGCCGAGTCAGCTATTACTGCCCTCCCCAGAGCCAAGCAGGAAATGCTAGAGCACAGCATATCGCAGAAATCCACCGAACGGTAGCGTAAAGCACAGAAGATGAAGCTACCTTGGCCAAACATTACCAAACCGAACCTAACCGAACGTAACCTGACCGAACATAACGTGCCGAGGCCACTATTGCTGGACTTCTCAGAGTCAAACTGAAAATATTAAAGCTATGTAGGTAGCAAAAGTCCACCTAATAGCAGACTATAGCACTAAAGTCAAAGCTATCCTCTCGTAACCTAGCGAACAGAAACATAACCAAACGTAACAAAACTCAACCTAGCGTGCCGATGCCGCCATTGTTGCCGTCCCTAGAGCCAAGCTGGACTTACTAAAACACAGCAGATCGCAGAAATCCACCGAATAGCAGTGTGCAGCTCAAAAGTTAAAGCTATCCTGACCAAAATTAACCTGAACCAACATAACCCAGCGTAACGTGACTTATCATAACGGGCCGAGACCGCTGTTGCTGGGTTTGCCAGGTCCAAGCTGAAAACATTAGAGCACTGTAGGGCGCAGAAATGCGCCTAACAGCGGACAATAGCACTAAAGTCATGGCTATCCACTCCTAACATAACCAAACGTAATATAACCGTCCGTAACCCAACTCAACCTAACGTGCCGCGACCACCATTCCTGTCCTATTGAGAGCCAAGCGGAACACGTTAGTGGATAGTAGGACGCAGAAATGCATATAATCGCAGTTTATATCATAAAAGTCAAAGCCACCAAAGCCTAACCCAGACCAACAGTGCATAACCAAACGTAGCATAACTCAACCAAACATGCCGGGACCCCTAATGCTGCCCTCCCTGATCCAAGCCGGACATAATAGATCATAGCACAGCGCAGAAATCCGTCGAAGTGCAGTGTATGGCACGAAAGTTAAAGCTACCCTAACCAAACTTAGCCAAATCCAACAAACTTAGCCAATCCTAACCGAACGTAACATAACTAGACACAACGTGCCGAGACGACTATCGCCGGCCTTGCCAGAGCCATGCTGAAAATATTAGATCGCCGTGGGGCGCAGAAATCAACCTAAAGCAGACTAAAGCACTAAAGTCGAAGCCATCCTGTCGTAACCAAGCGAATCGTATCATGACCAAACATAGCCTATCTCAACCTAACATGCCGAGACCGCTATTGCTGCCATTGCCAGAGCCAAGCAGGACGTACTAGAGCCCAGTACATCGCAGATCTCCACCGAATAGCAGTGTACAACACAAAAGTTGAAGCAATCCTGACCAAACTTATCCTAACCCAACCTGAATGAACATAACTTGACACAGCATAACGTGCTGAGACTGATAATCTTGGCCTTACCAGAGCCAAGCTCAAAATATAGAAGCACTTTAGTGCGCTGGAATACACATAATAGCAGACGATAGCGCTAAAGTTAAAGCTACACTCCTCCAACCCAACGAACCGTAACATTGCCACACCTAACCTAACTCAAACGAACGTGCCGCGAACACTATTACTGGGCTCCCAATAGACAGGCAGGACACATTAGTGGAGAGTAGAACAAAGAGATTCATCGAACGACAGTGTATATCGGAAGAGAAGGATCCACCCAATTCTAACCCAAAAGAGCAGAACATAACCAAACATAGCATAACTCAAGCTAACGTGCCGAGACCGCTATTGCTGCACTCCCCAGAGTCAAGGAGAACATACTAGAGCACACTACAGCGCAGAACTCCACCATACGTCAGTGTACAGAAGAAAGTTGAAGCTACCCTAACTGAACTTAGTCTAACCTAACCTAACCGAACGTAGCCGGACGCAACATACCGTACCGAGGCCACTATATCTGATATTTCACGAGACAAGCTGAAAAAATTAAAGCTCGGCGGATAGCAGAAATCCACTTAATAGCAGACTATGGCACTAAAGTCAAGGCTATCCTCGACTAACATAACGAACCGTAACATAATCACACGTAAACAAACTCAACCTAACGCGCCGCGACCATTATTGCTGGCCTTCACAGAGTAAAGCAGAGCACGTCAGTGGAGAGCAGAACGCAGAAAACCCTATAATCGCTCTGTATATCGGAAAAGTCAAAACTATCCAAGCCAAACACAAACCAACCCAACATAACCCAACATGGCGTAACTCAACATAACGTGCCGAGACCGCCATTGCTATCCATCCCAGAGCCAAGCAGGTCATACAAGGGCACAGTAGAGCGGAGGAATCCACCAAAAAGCAGTGTACAGAGCAAAAGGCATAGCTATAATATCCAAACCTAGCCTATCCCGGCTTAACAGAAAGTAACCTGACACAACGTAACATGCCGAGAGCACTACTGCTAGCATTCCCAGAGCCAACATGGAAGTATTAGTGCACTGTAGGGCTCATAAATCTACCTAACGGCATGCTATAGCACTAAAGTCAAAGCTAGCCTCTCCTAACCTAAACAAACGTAACATCATAGAATGTATCCTAACTCAACCCGACGTGCCGCAACCACCACTGCTGGCCTCGTCAGAGCCAACCAGAAAATTTTTGTGGAGAGTAGAGTCCAGAAATCCATAAAATCGCAGTGTACATAAAAAAAGCCAAAGCTACCCAAACCTAACCCAAACCGAAAGGACATAACAAAATATAACCTAAGGCAACCTAACGTGCCGAGACCGCTATTGCTGGGCTCCGCATAGCAAGCTGAAAATATTAGAGCGCTGTAGGTCGCAGAAATCCAACTAGTAGCAGACTATAGCAGTAAAGTCAAAGCTACACTCTCCAAGTATAGCCAATCGTAACACAACCAAACGTAACATAACTCAACCTAACGTGCCGAGACCGCTATTCCTGCCCTCCCCAGAGCCAACCAGGACATGCTAGGGCACAGTAGAGCGCGGTAATCCTCGGAATAGCATAGTACTGCACAAAAGCTGGAGATATCCTACCCATACTTAGAATAACGCTCCCTAACCGAACGTAACCTGACGCGACATAACGTGCCAACGCCACT
Source organism: Eufriesea mexicana (assembly GCF_001483705.2). Lineage (NCBI taxonomy): Eukaryota > Metazoa > Arthropoda > Insecta > Hymenoptera > Apidae > Eufriesea > Eufriesea mexicana. The sequence goes on along the minus strand of NW_016908474.1, from coordinate 949,850 downwards.
ATTGCTGTCCTGCCCAGAGCCAAGCAGACCACATTAGTGGAAGGTAGGGCCTGCAGATCCATAAAATAGTGGTATATATCAAAAAAGGCAAAGCTACCCGAACTTAACCCGAACCAACATGACATAGCCAAGCATAGCATAACTCAAGGAAAAGGGACGAGACAGATATTGCTGCCCACCCCAGAACCACTACGGACATACTAGAGCACACTAGATCCCAGAAATCCAGCGAATAGTAGTGTGCGGCGCAAAAGGTAAAGCTATCCTGCCCAAACTTAGCCTAAGCCAATCTAACCGAACGTTACCTGTCTTAGCAAAACGTGCAGAGACCACTATTGTTGGCGTTCCAGGTGCCAAGCTGAAAATATTAGAGCACAGTAGGGTGCATAAATCCACCTAATAGCATACTATAGCACAAAATTCGAAGCTACCCTCTCCAAGCCTAGCCAATCGTAGCATGACCAAACGTAACGTAACTCAAACCACGGCGCCGCGGCCAGTGTTGCTGGCCTCCCCAGAGTCGAGCGGAACACGTTAGTGGGGAGTAGAGCGCAAAAATCCGTACAATTGCTGTATATATCCGAAAAGTCAAGCTAGCCAAGCCTAACCCAAACAAACAGGACATAACCAAACGTAGCGAGACTAAACCTATCGTACGTACACTGTCTTTGTTGCCCTTCCCGGGAGTAGCAGGACATACTAGAGCGCAGTAGGGCGCAGAAATCCGCTGAAAGCTGTGTACAGCACAAAACTTAGTGTTATTGTAGCCAAACTTGGCATAAGCCATCTGAAGCGAACGTAATATGACACAAGATAACGTGCCGAGGCCGCTATTACAGGCCCTCCTAGAGCCAGCTGAAGATTCTGAAGCGCTGTAGAGCGCCGATAACCTCCTAACAGCAGACTATAGCTAAAGTCAATGCTATCCTCTACTAACCTAACCAATCGTAACGTAAGCGACCGTAACGAAACTCATCCTAACGTGCCGACACCACTATTTCTATCCTTCCCAGAGCCAAGCTGAAAATATTAGGGCACTGTAGCGCGCGGAAATCCACCTGACATCAGACAATAGCACTAAAGTCAAAGCTATCCTCTCCTGACATAACCAACCGTAACATAACCGAACGTAACCTAACTCATCCTAACGCGCTGCGACCACACTTGCGGCCCTCCACAGTGTGAAGGGGAACACGTTAGGGGATTGCAGAACGACGAAAACCATATAATCCCTGTGTATATCAGAAGAGTCAAAAGTACACGTGCAAACCATAGCCAACAGGACATAACCAAACATAGCCAGACCAACCTAACGTGCCGACACCGTTACTGTTGCCATCCCCACAGCCAAGCAGGACAAACCAGAGCACACTAGAGCGCAGAAATCCCCCGACTAGATGCGTACAGTGCAAAAGTTAAAGCTATCTAGACCAAACATTTCCTAACCCAACCTAACCTGACGTTACTTGAACCAACATAACGTTCAAAGGCCACAGTTGCTGGCCTTCCCGGTGACGAGATTAAAATATTTAAGCGCTGTAGGGGGCCGAAGTGCACCTAATAGCAGGCCACAGCACTAAAGTAAAGCTCAGCTCTCCTAACATAACCAATCGTAGCATAACCAAACGTAACGTAACTCAACCTATCGTGCCGAGTCCACTACTGTTGCTCTCCCCAGAGACAAGCTGGACATTCCAGAACACAGCAGACTCGAGAAATCTACCGAGTAGCTGTGTACAGCACAAAGGTTAAAGCTGTCCTGACCAAACTTTGCCCGACCCAACCTAACCGATCGTAACTGGACTCTCCATAACGCCCCGAGACCACTAATGCTGGCTTTGCCAGAGCAAACCTCAAAATATTAGGGCGCCGTAGGGCGCAGAAATCCACCTAATGTCAGACTGTAGCACTAAAGTCCTAGCTATCCTCTTCTAACCTAGGGTATCGTAAAATAACCAAACGTATCCTAGCATACACTAACGTGCCGCGACCACTCCTACTTGCATCCTCAGAGACAAGCAGGAAATACTAGATCGCAGGAGAGCGCTGAAATCCACCGAATAGCAGTACACAGCACAAAAGTCGAAGATATCCTATCCTAGCCTATCCGAACGTAATATAACCAAACACAGCATTGCTCAACCTAACCTGCCGAGACCACTACCACTGGATTCCCCAGAGCCAAGCAGAATATGCTGGAACACAATAGAGCGTAGAAGGCCACGAAATAGCAGTGTATAACACAAGAGTCAAAGATATCCTAACCTAACCTGACCTAACCTAACATAGCCAAACGTAGAATAACAAAACCGAACGAGCCGAGAACCGTATTGCAGGCCTCTCCGGGTCCAAGCAGAACATATTAGAGTGCTGTAGACCGCAGGAATCTGCGTATAGCAGTGTACAACAGAAATGTCTATGCAATCCTAGCCAAATGTAACCTACTATAGGCTGACCGCACGTAAACTAACTCAGCCTGTCGTGCCACGTACGCTGCTGCTGGTCTCCACAGTGCCGAGCAGAGTATAGTAGGGCAACGCGGAGTGCAGGAACCCACGGAATAGCAGTGTATAGCACAAGAGTCAAAGCTACCCTGTCCTAACCTAACCAAACGTATCATAAGTGGTCGTAGCGTATAACAACCTGACGTGCCACGACCGCTACTGCTGGCCTCACGTGAGGTAAGAACTTTATAGTAGAGCAATGTTGAACGCTGAAGTCGTCGGGTTATCAGTGCATAGCACAAAGTATAGAATATCCTAACCAAACCTAACCAATCGTAACCTAGCCAAACGTAATATATCCCAGCCTAAGACGCCGAGGGCACTGCGCCTGACGTCCACAGACTCTAGCGGAGTGCGATGGTGCATGGAAGAGCGCAGAAGTCCATAGAATAGCAGTTTCTGGCACAAAAGACAAAGCTATCGTAGACTGACACAACGTAACCTAACCTAGCCAAACGTAATATACCGCAATCTCACGTGCTGCGACCACCATTTCTAGCCACCCCAGAGTCGAGCAGAGTATAGTAGAGCAATGAAGTGCGCAGAAAACAACCGAATGGCAGTGAATTGCACAAAAGTCGAAGCTACACTATCCTAACCAGACCAAACGTAACATAAGCAGACGTAACGAAACCCAAACTGGCGTGCCAGGACCGCTGCTGCTGACCTCACTAGAGCAAAGCAGATTAGAGCAGACTAATATAGAAAGCCGAAACCGTCCGTATAGCGGTGTATAGCGCAAAGGACGAAGCCATCCTTACCAAACGTAGCCAAAGATAGTCTTACCAAGCGGAACATAACTCAACCTAACGTGCCGAGAGCAGCATTCCTGGCTCCCACAGAGATAAGCAGAGTGTGGTAGCGGAAAGAAGTTGGCAAAAGTTCGTAGAACAGTAGTGTGTAGCACAAAAGTCGGCGCTATGCTAATCTTACACCACGTAACTTAAACTAGTCAAACGTACAATAAATAAACCCAACCTGCCGCGACAGCTGTTACTGGCCTCCGAAGAGATAAGCGGAATATGACTGAGCGCAGTAGAGCACAGAAGTCCATAGGACATCAGTGCCGAGCGCATATGTCGAAGCAATCCTAAAATAACCCAACCAAGCTTCACCTATCCAATCATAACCAATCCCAACCTAACGTACCGCAACTATTATTGCTGACCTGCAGAGAGCCAAGCAGAATACACTAGAACACAGTAGAGCGCGGAAAGGCACCAAATAGCAGTCCACAGCAAAAAATTCAAGAGTAACCTAACATAACCTGACCTAACCTAGCATAACCAAACGTAGAGTAACTAAGCCTGACTTGCCGCGACCACTATTGCTGGCCTCCCGAGTGCCAAGCAGAATATAGCAAAGCCATGTAGGGCGCAGGAATTCACCGAATTGCATTGTACATCACAAAAATCAAAGCTATACCGTTCCGACCTAACCAAACCTAACCAAACCAAGCGTCATCAAACTCAACGTAATATGCCGCGACCACTATTGCTGGCATCCCTGGCAATGTAGGGCATATTAGAGGAGAGTAGGGCGCAGAAATCCATTGAATCGCAGTGTATGGAAGAAAAATTAAAGCTACCCAAGCCTTACCCATGCTAACGTAAACTAGCCAAACGTAACCTAACTCAACCTAGCATCCCGCGGCCGTTATTTCTGGTATCCCCAGGGCCTAGCAGAGCATATAAAAATCAAAGCTACCCAAGCCTTACCCATGCTAACGTAAACTAGCCAAACGTAACCTAACTCAGCCTAGCATCCCGCGGCCGTTATTTCTGGTATCCCCAGGGCCTAGCAGAGCATGATAGAGTAGATCAGAGTGCAGAAATCCACAGAATCGCAGTGTACAAAGGAAAAGTCAAAGAAACACAGTCCTAACTCAAACTATCATACCTCCACCTGACATAGCAAACCCAACGTAACGTGCCGCGGTTACTATTGTTGACATACCCAGAGTCAAGCAGAGCATATTTGAGGAGAGCGGGACGCCGAAATCCTCAGAATCGCAGTTTGCGGTGGAAAAGTCAAATTTTTCCTAACCTAACACAAACAAGTATAACCTAGCTTAACGTAGCCAAGCTCAACGAAACGTGCCGCGGCCGCTACTTCCGGCCTACCCAGTATCTGGCAGATTAGAGAGGAGCGAAGTGGAGGGCAGAAATCCATCGAATAACTGCGTACAGCACAAGAGTCAAAGCTACCCTGTCCTATCCAACAAATCGTAGCATTACCAAACGTAGCATATTTAAAACTATCTTGCCATGACCACTATTGCTGGCCTCCCCAGAGTCGAGCAGATTACAGCAGATTACAGCAGATCACAGTAGCGCGCAGAAAGCCAGCAAATAGCAATGTATAGCACAAAAGTCAAACATACCCAGACCTATTCACACCTAACCCATCCTACCCAAACGTAGGGTAACTAAACCTAACGTGCGGCGAACGCTATTGCAGTCATCCACAGAGCCAGGCGGAGCCAAATAGAATAGTGCAGGACGCAGAATTTCATAGAATCGCAGTGCACAGCAGAAAAGTCGAAACAACGCAAATCTAACGAGAGCTAACGTAACCAAACCAAATGTAGAATATGTAAACGTAGCGAGCCGTGACCTCTACTGCTGGATTCCTCAGAGACCAGCAGAACCTACCAGACCACAGTAGAGCGCAGGAATCCACCGAATAGCAGTGTACTGCACAAAAGTCAAAGCTATCCTGTCCCAACCTAGCAGAACGTAACAATACCAAACGTAACCTGACTCATCCTAACGTGCCGAGACCTCTATTGCCGCTGTCCTTGGAGCAAAGAAGAACGTATTAGAGGACAGTAGAGAGCAGAAATCCGTAGAGCCGCAGTGCATAGCACAATGGCCGAAGCTACCCTATCCTAACATAGACAAACGTACCGTAATCGAGCGTTGTCTAGCTCTTCCTAATGTCCCGAGATCATTATAGATTGTCTCTCCAGACCCAAGCAGAATATGCTAGGGTAAACCAGATCGCAGTAATTCACCGCATTGCAGTTTATAGCACGAAGGTCAAAGATGCCCTAACCTAACCATACCAAGCGTAACATGACCAAACATAAACTAACTCAACCTAACGAGCCTCGGCCACTGTTGCTGGACTCCCCGTCCCCAGGCCGAACCGATTAGAGGAGAGCAGAGCGCAGAAGTCCATTAGGTGGCTGAGTACAACACAAAAGTCAATGATATTCCAAACAAACCCAAACACACTTAATCTAACGAAATGTAGCTAAACAGAAACTCATGCGCCGCGGCCAATATATCCAGCTTCCTCGGTGTAAAGCAGAGAATATTAGATCACTGCAGAGGACAGAAATCCACCGAAAAGCAGTGCATAGCACAAATGTCAAAGCCACCCTTAACAAACCAGGTATAGCCTAACCAAGCCAACGGAGAATAACTAAACCAATAGCGGCGAGATCTGTATTGCTGGCCTCCACAGATCCAAGCAGAGCATAGTAGAGCAGAGTAGAGCGCAGAAATCAACCGAATGTCTGTGCACAGCACAAGAGTCGAAGCTACCCACTCCCAACATAACCAAGCGTAATACAACAGTACCTAACGTACCTCAGCCTAACGTGCCGAGACCACTATTGCTGGCCTCCCCGTAACCAAGCAGAGTATGCTAGAGCGCAGTAGAGCGCAGAGAGGCACCGAAAAGCGGCGAGTAGCACAAATGTCGGATCCATCCTAACAAAACTTATCTTACCTTAGCCTAGCCAAACGTAACCTAGCAGAACCTATAGTGCCATGTCCGCCATTGCTGGCATTCGCAGACCAAAGCAGCGATTATTAGATCTCAGAAGAGCGCAGAGACCCACCGAAGAGCAGTCTATAGCACAAGCGGCAAAGCTATAATATGCTAACCTAAGCAAACGGACGTAACGTAACCCATACTGACATTCCACGACCGCTATTGCTGGCTTCACGAGAGCTGAGCAGAATATAGCGGAGCGACGTAGAACCCTGCAATCGTACGAACGGCAGTGTATAGCACAAAGGTCAGAGCTACCCTAACCAAGCCTAACCATACCTAACCCAATGAAACGTAACATGACAAAACTTAACCTGCCGAGAGCAGTATTCTTGGCGTCCACAGCGACAAGAGGAGTACGATAACGCGCAGAAGAGCGCAGAAGTCCATGCAGTAGCATCGCGGTGCACAAAAGTCAATGCTATCCAAACACAACACAACGTATCCAAACATCACCAAACGCAACATAACTCAATCTAACGTGTCGATACCACAATTCCTTGCATCGCGAGAGAGGAGCAGACCATAGTAGATCAACGTAGAGCACAGAGATCCACCGAATAGCAGTTTATAGCGCTAAAGTAAAAGGTATCCTGGCCTAACCTGACAAAACGTGCCATAACCAGACGCATCACAACTCAGACTAACCTGCTGAGGCCAATACCGCTGGCTTCCCCATAGCCGAGCAGAATATAATAGGGTGCAGTAGAGCGCAGGAATCCACCTGATAGCAGTGTATAGCACAATAGTCAATGCCATCCTGGCCAAACTTAGCCCACCCTATCCAAGACAAAAGCAGCGTAACACAAAGGAACGTGCCACGACAACTATTGCTGGCCTCCCCAGAGACAAGCTGATGCTAGTACAGCAACGCAGAGCGCGGATATGAGCCGAATCGCTGTGTATAGCGCAAAAGTCAAAGTCGTCATATCCAAACTTAACATAACATGTCCTATCCGAACGCTACTTATCTAAGCCAAACGTGCCACGGCCGCTACTGCTGGCGTCCCCAGGGCCAAGTAGTATATACTAGAGCGCAGTAGAGCGCAGAAAGCCACCAAATAGCTGAGCATAGAACAAAAATCAATGATATCATAGCCTAACCTGACCTAACCTAGCCTAACCAAACATAGAATAACAAAACGTCACATGGCGAGACCTCTATCGGTGGCCTTCCCAGAGACTAGCAGGACATATTAGAGCACCGTAGATAGCAGTTATCCACCGAACAGCAGTGTACAGCACGAGAGTCAAAGCTATCCCAACCAAACATAGCCTAACCTAAAATAAGCAAACGTAACCTTACTCAACCTAACGTACGACGACCGCTATTGCTGGCATCCCGAGATTCGAGCAGAGTTTATTCGAGCATTGTAGAGTGCAGAAGTCCCCCGTGTAGCAGTGTGTGGCATAAAGGTCAAAGGTATCCTATCCCGACCTAGCCAAACGTGACGTAACAAAACGTAGCGTAACTCATCCGAACGTGCAGATACCACAGTTGCTGCCCTCCTGAGAGAAAAGCAGCACATATTAGAGGAGACTAGGGATCAGAAATCTATAGAGCCGCAGTGCATAGCACAATAATTGATGCCACCCTATCCTGACATAGCCAAACGTAACATAACAGAACGTAGCCCAGCTCGACCTAACGCGCCGAGACTACTATTGATTGCCTTTCCAGAGCTAAGCAGAACATACTAGAGCAAAGTAGAACGCAGTAGTCCACCTCATTGCAGTGTGTGGCACAGATGTCAAAGATATCCTAACCTAATCCAATATAACATAACATAACCTGACATAGAGGAACACAACCAAGCCTGCCGAGACGCACTACAGCTGTGCTCCACATATACAAGCCGAATATACTAGAGCTCAGTTGTGCGTTGAAATCCACCGCATAGCAATTTATAGCACAAAAGTCAAAGACATCCTAACCGAACTTATCCTATCCCAAGCAAACCAAACGTAACGTAGCTGAACCAAACGTGCCACGAACACAGTTGCCGTCCTCCACAAGCCATGCAGTGTATATGGGAGCACTGTAGAGCGCAGAAATTCACCGAACAGCAGTACACAGCGCAAAAGTAGAAGCTATACAATCCTAACCCAACCAAACCTTACACAACCATACGTAGCATAACAAAACCTAACGTGCCGCGACCACCATTTCTTGCGTCCACTGATACGAGCGCAGTGCGATAGCGCACAGAAGATCCAAGAAGCCCATAAAATAGCAGTGCGTAGCATAAAGTCCAAGGTTTCGTAGCACAACACAACGTATCCTAGCCTAACGGAATATAACCTAATTCAACCTAACGTGGAGATACCGGTATTACTGTCCTCCCGTGAGCGGAGCAGATCTTAGTAGAGCAGCGTAGAGCGCAGAAGTCCGCCGAATAAAAGTGAATAGCACAAAAGTCAGAGATATCGTAAATACCCTGACATACCCTAACCTAACCAAACGTAGAATAACTACACGTAACGATCCGAGACCTCTATCGGTGGCCTCCCCAGAGCGAAGCAGATCACATTACAGCACCGTAGAGCGCAGATATCCACTGAGCAGCAGTTTATAACACAAAGGTCAAAGTTATCCTATCCATACGTAGCCTAACCTAACCTAAGCAAACGGAACGTGACACAACCTATCGTGCCACGACCACTCTGCTGGGCCAACAGAGCCGAGCAGGGAATAGTAGTGCAATGAAGAGCACAGAGAACCACAGAATAGCAGCGTATAGCGAGAAAGTCTGAGTGACCCTATCCTAAACTAACCAACAGTAACCTAACCAAACGTAGCTTAACTTAACCTAACGTGGCGAGACCATCCTTGCTTGCATCCCCAGAGCCGAGCAGAGAATGCTACATCACAGCAAAGCGAAGAAGTCCACCGAAATCAGCCTATACCACTAAAGTCAAAGCAATCCATACCTAACCCAAACTAGCACAACCTCACCGAACGTAGACTATCTCAACCTAACGTGCGGAGACAATCATTACTGGCCTCCACAGTGCCGAGCAGAGTACAGTAGAGCAATGTAGAGCGTAGAAACCCTCCGAACAGCGGTGCATAACACAAAAGCCAATGCTATCCTTTCCTAACCTGACCAATCGTAAAACAAGCGGAAGTAACGTAACGTATACTGTCGTGCCACGACCGCTATTGCTGGCCTCACGAGAGCGAAGCGGAGAATAGCAGAGCTATGTGGAACGCTGAAATAGTTCGAACAGCAGTGCATAGCTCAAAACTCAAAGCTATCATAACAAAGCCTAACCAAACGTAGCATTACCAATCATAGCCTAACAATGCCAATCGTGACATTACCAATATTGCAGGCCTCCCCAGAGCCACGCACAATATACTGTAGCACAGGAGAGCGCAGAGAGCCACCAAATAGCAGTAAATTGTAGAAAGATCAATGATATCGTAACCTAACCTAACCAAACCAAACGAAACATAACTCAACTTATCGTGCCACGACCGCAATGGTTGGTATCTGCAGAGGCAAGCAGGGAGTAGTAGAGCACAGTAGAGCGCAGAGCTCCACCGAATAACAGAGTACAACGCGGAAGGCAAAGGTATAAGTATCTAGCCCAAACTAGCGTAACATAATCAAACATAGCATAACTTAAAGTAACGTGACGATATCACCTTTACTGGCCTCCACTGAGTCGGGCAGAGTATAGTAGAGCTTTGTAGATCGTACAAGTCGACAGAATAGCAGTGTATAGCTCACAAGACAGCCCTACCCTAACCTAACCAATCCAAACTTGGTATAAGCGAACGTAACAAAACATGACCAAACGTACCCAGACCACTATTGCTGGTCGCTCCAGAGTCGAGGAGAGTATAGTAGAGCAACGAAGAGCACAGAAACCACCAAATAGCTGTTTGTAACACGAAAGTCAATGCAATTCTATCAGAAATTAACCAAGGGTAACATAAGCCGGCGTAACGTAACACAACCTGACGTGCAACGAAGGTTACTGCTGACCGCGCGAGAACTAAGCAGAGTATGGCAGAGCAGTGTGGAACGCTGAAATCGCCTGAATAGTAATTTATAACTAAACGTAGGTGGTACCCTAGCCCAATCTGACTTAGCCTAACCTAAGCAAACGTAACCAATACCAACCTAACGTGCCTAGTCCGCCATCGCTGACCTCTCCACCGCCAGGCAGGGCAAATTCCAGGTGAGTGGACCGCAGAGTTCCATTCAGCGGAAGTGTAACGCACGAAGTTCAAGGATATCCTAACCCACACCAAACAATCCGAACGTAACCGAGCATAACCAAGCACAACCTAACACGCCGCGGATACTATTGCAAGCATTCCCAGTTCGAAGCAGGGAATACTAGATAACAGTAGAGCCCGGGAATCCACTGAATAGCAGTGTACGGAAAAAAGTCGAAGTTGCCCTATCCTACCCGAGCCAAACTTACCATAGCCGTACGTAATCTGTCTCAAACTAACATGCCGAGATCGATATTTCTGGCTTCCCCAGTGTAAAGCAGAAAATACTTGATCACGGTAGACCGCAGAAATCCACCGAAAAGTAGTGTACACCGCGTAAGTCAAAGTTATCCATACCTGACCGAGCCTAACATAACCTAACCGAACGTAGCTTTACTCAACCTCACGCGCGGAGACCGCTATTGCTGGCCCCCAGCGCCAAGCAGAACACGTTAGGGCGTAGCAGGGCGTAGAAATCCAGAGAATATCAGTTTATAGCAAAAAAAAAGCCGAAGGTATCCTGCATAACCTAAGCAAGCGTAACCTAACCAATTGTATTCTAACTAAAGCTAACGTGCCGACACCACCATTGCTGTCCTCCATAGCGACAAGCAGAGCTTATTATAGCACAGCGGAGCGCGAAAATTCACGGAATAGCAGTGTATAGCGCGAAAGTCGAAGTCATCCTGACCAAACATTACCTAACCTAATATAGCCGAACGTAACCTAGCACAACCGAACGCGCCACACCCGCTATTGCTGCCCTCCCCAGAGTCTCGCGGATGCTAGTAGTGCTATGCACAGCGCAGATATCGACCGAATAGCCGTGTATAGCACAGAAGTCGTAACCAGCCTAACCAAACCTTGCCTAACCTAGCCAGGTAAAACGTATCATAACTCAACTTAGCGCCCCGAGACCACTATTTCTGGCCACCATGGAGCCAAGCAGAACATATTAGAGCGCTGTGGAGCCCAGAAATCCACCGCATAGCAGTGCACAGGCAAAAGTCAAAGCCATCCCATCCAAACTAGACCTGGCCTAACCTAACCAATTGAAGAATAACTAACCGTAACGGGCCGAGACCTCAATTGCTGGCATCCAGGGAGTCGAGTAGAGTTTAGTAGAGCATCGTAGAGCGCCATAATCTACGCAATAGCAGTGTATAGCACAAAAGTCAAAGCTGCCGTCTCCTAACAGAGCCAAATTTTACACAACCGTACTTAGCACAACTCAACCTAACGTGCCGCGACAGCCATTCCTGGCGTCCCTAGAGGAAATCAGTCTGTGATAGCGCATAGAAAAGCGCAGAGGTCCACAGAATCGCAGAGTATATCAGAAAAATCGAACCCCACAAACCTAACCATGGCAAACGTAACATATCCAAACGCATCCTATGTCAACATAACGTACCGCGGCCACTATTGCTGGCCTCTCCAATATCATGCAGAGTACATTAGAGGAGAGTGGGGTGCAGAACTCCGTAGATTATCAGCGTACAACTGAAAAGCCATAGAGATCCATGCCAAAACCATACTAACGTAACACAAACTAACGTAGTCAAGCTCAGCGTAACGTGCCGCGACCACTATTGCTGACATCCACAGAGTCTAGCGGATTAGAGTACAGTACAGTGGAGCGCAGGAATTCGCCGAATAACTGTGTATGGCACGAAAGTCAAAGCTACCATAACAAAGCCTAGCCAAACCTAACGTAGCATAGCTGAAACAAACGTGCCATGACCACCGTTGCTGTCATCCGCAGAGAAATGCAGATGCAAGTACAGCAATGCGGATCGCAGATATCGGACGTATATCAGTCTACAGAACAAAGGTCAAAGTTATCCGATCCTAACCAAACGAAACGCAACCAAACCGAACGCAGCCTGTCTCAACCTGACGTATCGAGCCCGCTGCTACTGGCCTCCACACAGCCAATAAGAGCATATTACAGGAGAGTGGAGTGCAGAAATCCACAGAATAACAGTGTATAGCAGAAAGGTCGAAGCGATCGAAACGAAATCAAGGCTAACCTAACCTACCCAAACGTATCCTACCTCAACTTAACGCGCCGAGACAACAATTGCTGCCCTCCTCGTAGCCAAGCGGGGCATATTAGAGGAGAGTAGGGCGCAGAAATCTATACAATCGCAGTGTACAGCAGAAAGGTCACAGATATCCGAACCTAAACCGAACTAACGTAACCTAACCTAACGTGGGCAAACACAACGTAATCTGCCGCGTCCACCATTGCTGGCCTCCACAGAGTCTAGCAGATTAGTGTAGAGCACAGTGGAGCGCAGGAATCCACCGAATAACTGTGTATAGCAGGAAAGTCGCAGCTACCATAACCAGACCTTACCTAACCTAACACAACCAAGCGAAGAATGACACAATCTATCCAGCTGATACCTCTATTGCTGGCCTCCCCAAAGCCTAGCAGAAGACATTAGAGAACAGTAGAGCGCAGAAATCTCCGAGTAGATGTGTATAACACAAAAGTCAATGCCATCCCAACCAAACGTAACCTGTCATAAGTTAACCAAACGTAACATGGCTAAATCTATCGTGCCACGACCACTATTGCTAGTTTCCACGGAGTCGTGCAGAGTAGAGTAGAGCAATGTAGAGGGTAGAAATACGACGAAGAGCAGTGTGTAGCGCGAAAGTCGAGGGCAACCTGACAATACCTTACCTAACCTAACCTATCCGAAAGTGACATAACACAACCTAATGTGCTGTGACCACTATTGTTGGCGTCCCCAGGGACAGACAGAATATGATAGAGCACAGTAGAGCCCTGAAGTTCAGAGGATAGCTGTGTTGAGCACAAAACCGGTGCTATCATAACCCAACCCAAGGTAGCCGAACTATGCCGAACGTAATCTAACACAACCAAACGAGCCGCGATCAGTACTGCTGGTCTCCAAAGTGACGAACAGTGCATAATAGAGGAGAGTAGAGCACAGAAACCCATAGACTCGCAGTGCAAAGCAGAAAAGTCGAACCCACCCAAACCTAACCATAGCCGACCTAACCTAGCCAAACGTAGCATAAATATACCTATCGTGCCAAAACCACTATTTATGGCCTCCTCAGATACCAACAGTGCATATTAGTGCACATTAGATCGCAGAAATCTACCGAACGGCAGTTTATGGCAAAAAGTCGAAACTATACTGACATAACACAACGAAACGTAACTTAACACAACCTAACTTGCCTAGACCACAATTGCTGACTTCCACAGAGTCCCCCAGAATATACTAGAACACAGCAGGACGCAGAAATCCGCGGCGTTGCAGTGTACAGCAAAGGAGTCAAAGATATCCTAACGTAAGCTGACGCAACATAACCCAAACAAACGTAACCTAACAGAGAATAACGTGCCTTGACCACTATTGCCGTCCTTTCGAGGGCAAGGTTGAACATATCAGATCACAGTAAGGCGCAGGAATCCACCCAATAGCAGTGTATGCTACAAAATTCGAAGCTATCCTCTCGTAACATAATTAATCGTTACATAGCCAAACCTAACGTAGCTCAATATAACGCGCAGCGGCCACCATTGCTGGCCTCCCCGGAGGCGAACAGAGTATAGCACGGTACAGTAGAGCGCAGAAATCCACCGGATAGCAGAGCTTAGCACAGAAGTCAAAGCTGCCATCCCCTAACCTAACCTAACATGACATGACCAAACGAAACCGAAATAATCCTTTCGTGTCACGACCACTACTGCTGGCCACGGCAGAGTCAAGCAGAGTAAAGTAGAGCTCAGTAGAGCGCAGAGATCCAACGAATAGCAGTGTATAGCTACCCTATCCTAATCTAACCAAACGTAACATAACCAAGCGCAACATCATCCAACCTAACGTGCCCAGGGCACTATTGCTGCCCTCCCCAGTACAAAGCGGATTTTACCGGAGCTCAGTAGAGCGCAGAATTCCAAAGAATAGCAGTGTATGCCACGAAGGTCAGAGCCACGCAGACCTACCCATACCAAACATAACCTACCCAAACGTAACCTAACCCACATAAGATGCCTTAACCAATATTGCTAGCACCGTAATAGCCACGCTGAGCGTATTAGAGAACACTAGAGCGCAGAAATACACAGAATAGCAGGGTAAAGCACAGAAGACAAAGCAACCCATACCTAACCCTACCAAACCCAACCTAACCAAATGTAATCTAATCCAGCGAAGCGTGCCGCGATTCGAATCGTAAGGCACCCAAACGTACCCAAGACAATCTATGGAGCCCCGACTGCAATTGCTGGCCTTCCCAGAGTCGCTCAGAGAATAGTAGAGAGCAGAAGACCACCGAATAGCAGTGTATCCCACGAAAGTCAAAGCTACCGTATGCCAACCCACACTTACATAAACTAGGCAAGCGTTGGCTAAATGAACCTAGCGTGCCGAGACCATCATCTCAGACCTCCCCAGAGCCAAGCAGAGCGTATTGGAGCACAGCAGAACGCATACATCCACCGAATAGCGTTGTACAGTAAAATAGTCATACCTATCCTTGCCTAGCCTAACCAAACGTAACATAGCCAAACGTAACACAACCCGACCTAACGTGCGTACACCACCGTGGATGACTTCCACAGAGGCAACCAGAATATACTAAGAGAAGAGCTCAGAAATCCACCGCATTTCAGTGTACAGCGCAAAAGTCAAAGATACCCTATCCTAGCCGAAACAAACGTATCATAACCAAGCGCAACGTAATCGAACATAACGTGCCTGGCCCACTGTTCCTGACATCCACAGTGCCAAGCAGAACATGCCAGAGCAGAGTAGAATGCAGAAATCCAACGAAAAGCAGTGTGTACCACGAAAGTCATAGCTATGCGAACAAAACCCAATCTAACCAAACCTATCCGAACTTAGCA
Organism: Eufriesea mexicana; assembly: GCF_001483705.2. Lineage (NCBI taxonomy): Eukaryota > Metazoa > Arthropoda > Insecta > Hymenoptera > Apidae > Eufriesea > Eufriesea mexicana. The sequence continues at coordinate 934,438 of NW_016908474.1, read as the reverse complement.
TAACAGGAACTATCGCTCAGCGGACGCCATTGCTGACCTGCCCAGAGTCGAGCAGAGTGAAGCTATCCAAAAGTAACCAAAACAAGCATAACCTAACCAAACGTAACCTAACTCAAACTAACGTACCGTGACCACTATTACTGGCATTCGCAGAGCCAAGCAGAGCATACTAGAGCACAGTAGAGCGCAGAAATCCACCGAATAGCAGAGTAAATGACCCGCTCTCCTAACCAAACCAGTCGTAACATAACCAAACGTAGCCTAACTCAACTGAACGCGCAGCTGCCGCTATTGCTGACCTCCCCAGGGACAAGCAGAACATATTAGATCACAGCAGAGCGCAGCAGTTCACTCTATAGCAGTGTACTGCACAAATGTCAAAGCTACCCTATACTAACCTAAACAAATGTAACGTAACCGAACGTTAACCATCTCAACCTAACTTGCAGAAACCGCTTTTGATGGCATCCCCAGAGACAAGCAGAATATACTAGTGCACAGTAGAGCGCAATAATCCATCGCATTGCGCGTATAGCAGAAGATATACCCTAACCCAACCTGTCCAAACATAACCCAACCGAACGTAGCACAACGAAGCGCAACCTGACCCAGGCATACGTGCCCGGACCGATACTGCTGGTCTCCCCATAGCCAAGCAGAATATACTAGAGCCAGGCACAGCGCACAAATCCACCGAATGGCGGTTTATAGCAAAAAAGTCAATACCACCCTGTCCTAAGCTAACCGACCGTAAAATAGCCGCACGTAATGTAACACAATCTAACGTACCGAGACCACTACTGCTGGCCATCACAGAATTCGAGCAGATTATAGCGGAGCATAGTAGAGCCAGAAATCCGCCGAATAGCAGTGTATACCGCGAAAGTCAAAGCTTCCAAGCCTAACCCATAGTAGCATAGCACAACCAAACGTAGCCTAATATAACCTAACGTGCCGATACCACCATTACTGGTATCCACAGAGAGAATGAAGGCAAATTCGAGCACAGTAGTGCGCAGAAATCGTCCGAATATCTGTGCATAGCACAAAAGTGATAGCTATCCTGGCCAAACTTAGCCCAACCTAACCTAACCGAACGAAACGTGTCACACCATAACGAGCGGAGACCACTATTGCTGGCCTTCCCAGTGTCAAGCTGGGCACATTAGAACACAGTAGATCGCTGAAATCAACCGAATAACGTTGTATAGCACACTAGTCAAAGCTATCCATTCCTAACCTGACCAATCGTTGCATAACCAAACGTAACGTAACACAACATGGGATGTCACAACCACTATTGCTGGCATCACGAAAGCCAAGCAGAGTATAGCGGACCAACGTAGGACGCCGGAATCGGCCGAATAGTATTGTATGGCACTAAAGTCAAAGCAACCCCAACCAAACATAACCAAACATATCCTAACCCAACGTAATGTAACCCAACCTAACGTGCAAGGGCATTATTCCCGGCGTCCACACAGACAAGCGGAGTGCGATAGCGTACAGGACATCGCACGTGTCCATAGAATTGGCATGCGTATCACAAAAGTCGAAGCTAACCAATTCTAACCTAACCGATCGTATCATGAGCGGACGTTACGAACCCCAACCTGACGTGGGACGACCAGAGTTGCTGGCCTTCACAGAGACAGGAAGATGCTAGTACAGCATTTTAGAGCGCAGATACCGACCAAATAGCAGTTTATAGCGCAAAGGTCAATGCCACCTTAAACTAACTTGACCTAACCTAGCCTAACCGAACGAAACCTGACACAGCCAAACCTGTCACGACTGCCATTTATGGCCTCCCCGGAGAGAAGCAGATGCTAGTAGAGCATTGCATTGCACAGATATCGACCAAAGAGCAGTGTATAGCACAAAAGACAAAGATATCCTAACAAAACATATCCTAACCTTGCCAAGCCACGCGCAACTTACGCCAACCTAGCGTGCCGGGACCACAATTGTTGACATCCGCAGAGGCAAGCAGAATATACAAGATCACGGTAGAGGGCAGTAATACACCGCATTGCCGTGTATGGCACAAATGTTTAAGATATCTTAATACAGCCTGTCCTAACCTGGCCAAGCCTAGCGTGATATATCTATACATAGCGTACCGAGAATAATATGGCTGGCCTCCCGAGAGATATGCAGAGCGTACTAGATCGATGCACAGCACCGAAGTCCGAAAAATAGCGGCGCATATCATAAAAGTCAAAGCTACACTATCCTAACGTAACCAAGCGTAACGAAACCGAACTCTACCCATTTGAACTTAACCTGCCGAGACCACTGTTGCTGGCATCCCCAGAGCCAAGCAGACCATACTAGAGCACTGTAGAGCGCAGAAGTCCACCGAATAGAATTGTATGCCACGAAAGTCAAAGCTATGCGGACATAACCCAAATAAATATAGCCTACCCCAGTTTATCCTAACTCGACCTGACGTGCCGAGACCACTATTGCTGGCCTCTTCAGTGCCAAGGGGAGCATATTAGATGGGAGTAGGGCGCAGCAGTCCATGGAATCGCGGTGTACAGCAGAAAAGTCGAAAATATCCAATCCCAACCAAAGCTAGCATAACATGATCAAACGTTCGGTATCTCAACCTGATGCGCCGAGGCTCCTAGTACCGGCCGCCCCACAGTAGAGTAGAGTATAGTAGAGCTGTGTAGGGCGTAGGAGTCCAGCGAATAGCCGTGTACAGCACGAACGTCGAATCTACCATGTCCTAACCTGTCCAAACGCAATAAAGCCAAACGCAACATAACTTAACCTAACGTCCCGGGACCTCTGTTACTGGAGTCCCCAGAGCCCAGCAGAATACACTATCGCAGAGTAGGTCGCAGAAAGCCACCAAATAGCAGGGAATAGCACAGAAGTCGGAGGTATCATCTCCTAACCTATCCAAACGTAATATAACCAATAGTACCATAACTTAAACTGACGTAACGATTCCACTATTGCCGGAATTCCCTGTGTCAAGCAGAATATACTAGGGCACAGTAGTAGGCAGGGAGACACCAAATAGCAGCGCATAGTACTAAAATCGGATATACCGCAACGTAACGTGACCTAACCTTACCTAACCAAACGTAGAATAAATAAACTTAACGAGTCGAGACCAACAATTTTGGCCTCCCTAGTGCCAAGCAGAACATATTATAGCATAGTAGAGTGCAAAGATACGGCGAATTGCACTGTATAGCGCAAATGTCAAAGCTTTCCCCCCTAACCTATCCAAACGTAACGTAACCGAACGTAACATAGCTCAAGTTAAGGTGACGCGACCACTATTGCTGGTCTCCCGAGAGTAGAGCAGAGTATAGTAGAGCAGTGTAGAGCACACAAATACACGGAGCAGCAGTGTATGACATAAAAGTCAAAGCTAGCCACTCCTAACCTAACCAATCGTTGCTGGCCATCACAGAATTCGAGCAGATTATAGCGGAGCATAGTAGAGCCAGAAATCCGCCGAATAGCAGTGTATACCGCGAAAGTCAAAGCTTCCAAGCCTAACCCATAGTAGCATAGCACAACCAAACGTAGCCTAATATAACCTAACGTGCCGATACCACCATTACTGGTATCCACAGAGAGAATGAAGGCAAATTCGAGCACAGTAGTGCGCAGAAATCGTCCGAATATCTGTGCATAGCACAAAAGTGATAGCTATCCTGGCCAAACTTAGCCCAACCTAACCTAACCGAACGAAACGTGTCACACCATAACGAGCGGAGACCACTATTGCTGGCCTTCCCAGTGTCAAGCTGGGCACATTAGAACACAGTAGATCGCTGAAATCAACCGAATAACGTTGTATAGCACACTAGTCAAAGCTATCCATTCCTAACCTGACCAATCGTTGCATAACCAAACGTAACGTAACACAACATGGGATGTCACAACCACTATTGCTGGCATCACGAAAGCCAAGCAGAGTATAGCGGACCAACGTAGGACGCCGGAATCGGCCGAATAGTATTGTATGGCACTAAAGTCAAAGCAACCCCAACCAAACATAACCAAACATATCCTAACCCAACGTAATGTAACCCAACCTAACGTGCAAGGGCATTATTCCCGGCGTCCACACAGACAAGCGGAGTGCGATAGCGTACAGGACATCGCACGTGTCCATAGAATTGGCATGCGTATCACAAAAGTCGAAGCTAACCAATTCTAACCTAACCGATCGTATCATGAGCGGACGTTACGAACCCCAACCTGACGTGGGACGACCAGAGTTGCTGGCCTTCACAGAGACAGGAAGATGCTAGTACAGCATTTTAGAGCGCAGATACCGACCAAATAGCAGTTTATAGCGCAAAGGTCAATGGCACCTTAAACTAACTTGACCTAACCTAGCCTAACCGAACGAAACCTGACACAGCCAAACCTGTCACGACTGCCATTTATGGCCTCCCCGGAGAGAAGCAGATGCTAGTAGAGCATTGCATTGCACAGATATCGACCAAAGAGCAGTGTATAGCACAAAAGACAAAGATATCCTAACAAAACATATCCTAACCTTGCCAAGCCACGCGCAACTTACGCCAACCTAGCGTGCCGGGACCACAATTGTTGACATCCGCAGAGGCAAGCAGAATATACAAGATCACGGTAGAGGGCAGTAATACACCGCATTGCCGTGTATGGCACAAATGTTTAAGATATCTTAATACAGCCTGTCCTAACCTGGCCAAGCCTAGCGTGATATATCTATACATAGCGTACCGAGAATAATATGGCTGGCCTCCCGAGAGATATGCAGAGCGTACTAGATCGATGCACAGCACCGAAGTCCGAAAAATAGCGGCGCATATCATAAAAGTCAAAGCTACACTATCCTAACGTAACCAAGCGTAACGAAACCGAACTCTACCCATTTGAACTTAACCTGCCGAGACCACTGTTGCTGGCATCCCCAGAGCCAAGCAGACCATACTAGAGCACTGTAGAGCGCAGAAGTCCACCGAATAGAATTGTATGCCACGAAAGTCAAAGCTATGCGGACATAACCCAAATAAATATAGCCTACCCCAGTTTATCCTAACTCGACCTGACGTGCCGAGACCACTATTGCTGGCCTCTTCAGTGCCAAGGGGAGCATATTAGATGGGAGTAGGGCGCAGCAGTCCATGGAATCGCGGTGTACAGCAGAAAAGTCGAAAATATCCAATCCCAACCAAAGCTAGCATAACATGATCAAACGTTCGGTATCTCAACCTGATGCGCCGAGGCTCCTAGTACCGGCCGCCCCACAGTAGAGTAGAGTATAGTAGAGCTGTGTAGGGCGTAGGAGTCCAGCGAATAGCCGTGTACAGCACGAACGTCGAATCTACCATGTCCTAACCTGTCCAAACGCAATAAAGCCAAACGCAACATAACTTAACCTAACGTCCCGGGACCTCTGTTACTGGAGTCCCCAGAGCCCAGCAGAATACACTATCGCAGAGTAGGTCGCAGAAAGCCACCAAATAGCAGGGAATAGCACAGAAGTCGGAGGTATCATCTCCTAACCTATCCAAACGTAATATAACCAATAGTACCATAACTTAAACTGACGTAACGATTCCACTATTGCCGGAATTCCCTGTGTCAAGCAGAATATACTAGGGCACAGTAGTAGGCAGGGAGACACCAAATAGCAGCGCATAGTACTAAAATCGGATATACCGCAACGTAACGTGACCTAACCTTACCTAACCAAACGTAGAATAAATAAACTTAACGAGTCGAGACCAACAATTTTGGCCTCCCTAGTGCCAAGCAGAACATATTATAGCATAGTAGAGTGCAAAGATACGGCGAATTGCACTGTATAGCGCAAATGTCAAAGCTTTCCCCCCTAACCTATCCAAACGTAACGTAACCGAACGTAACATAGCTCAAGTTAAGGTGACGCGACCACTATTGCTGGTCTCCCGAGAGTAGAGCAGAGTATAGTAGAGCAGTGTAGAGCACACAAATACACGGAGCAGCAGTGTATGACATAAAAGTCAAAGCTAGCCACTCCTAACCTAACCAATCGTAACGGAACTGCACGCAACATAACTCAACCTAACGAGACGCGACCACTATTTCAAGCCTCCCCAGAGTCAAGCGGAGCACGCTAGTGTTAGTAGAGAGCAGGAATACATATATTCGGCGTGTAGAGCAGACAAGTCGAAGCTATTCAAGCCTAACCATAGCTAACATAACCTAGCCAAACGTAGCATAACTCAAAAATGCGAGCCTCAACAACTATTGCTGGACGCCACAGGGCCAAGCAGAATGCAGTAGAGCACAGTGGAATGCAGAAGTCGACAGAGTAACAGTGTATACCACAAAAGACAAAGCTGTCCTTACCTAACACAAACAAGCGTGACCTATCCAAACATAGCCTAAATCAACTATCGTGCCGGGAACACTATTACTGGCCTCCCCAGGGTCGCGCAGAGAATACTAGAGCAGTATAGAGCGCAGAAATACTCCGAATAGCAGTGTATAGTACAAAAGTTATAGCAAGCCCATCCTAACCTATCCGAACGTAGTATAACCAAACGCAACCAAACTTAACCTAAAGTGCCGAGATCACTATTGTTGGAAACCGCTGAGCAAAGCGGCATGTACTAGGGCACAGTAGATCTCAGGGTGCTGCCAAATAGCAGCGCATTGTGGAAAAGTCAAATACATCACAACTTAGCGTGACCCAACCTTACACAGCCAAATGTAGGCTAACAAAGCTTACCGCGCCAAGGCCACTATTCTTGGCATCCCCTGTGCAGTGCAGAACATACTAGAGCACAGCAGAGTGCCGAAATACGCCGAATGGCAGTGTATAGCGCAAGAGTCAAAGCCATCTTGACCAAACCTGACCAAAACTCGCATAACCATACATAACATATCCCAACCTATGGCATCGCGACCACTATTGCTGGCGACCCCAAAGTCGGGCAGAGTATGGCAGAGCAATGTACAGAGCAGAATTCCATCGAATAAAAGTGTACAGCTAATGGTCAGAGATATGCAGACCTAGCATATCCTAACCTAGCCTAACTAAACGCAACATGCCACAACCTAACGTGCCGAGACTATTCCTTGTGCCCGCAGAGACAATCATAATATGATAGAGCACAGTAGATCCCAGAAGCCCATAGGGTAGCAGTGTTGGGCTCAAGGGTCTATGCTTTCCTAACCTAACCAAAGCTGAAGTAACCAAACCAAGCGTTTCGCATCTCAACAAAGATTGGCGAGACCATGACAACTGTGGCCCCCAGAGCCAAGCAGAGTATACTAGAGCACAGTAGAGCTCAGAAATCCACCGCATTTCAGTGCACAGCGCAGAAGTCAAAGATACCCTATCCTAACACAAACGAACCTAACCTAACCAAACGCAACATTACTGTACATAACAAGAAGCGGCGACTTGTTCTGGGCTCCCCAGGACAAAGAAGACCATATAAGATCACAGCGGAGCGCAGGAATCCACAGAACGGCAGCGTATAACACAAAAGTCAAATCTGCCCTAGCATACCGTAGCCAAACATAGCATAACCGAACGCAACCTAACTCCACTAAGACTGCCTACACCAAAATTGCTGTGCTCTCCAGAGATAAGTGGAATATACTATGGTACAGCAGATCACAGAAGTCCGCGGGGATGAATTGCAAAGCTTAAATGACAAAGATAACCTAATATGGCCTAACCTATCGTAACCTAAACGAACGTAGGCTAACTCGGCTCAAGGTGCCGATACCACTATTGCTTCTTTCCCAGAGCCAAACTGAAGATATCAGACAACAGTGGAGCGCAGAAGTCCACCGAATAGCAGAGTATAGCACAAAAGTCTATGCTACCCTCTCTAATCTAACCAGTCGTACCATAAAGAACGTAACCTAACACAACCTGACGTGCAGCGACCGCTGTTGCTGGACCGCCACAGTCGTGCAGAGTATCGCAGACTGCAGTGGAGCGCAGAAATCTACCTTTTAACAGCATACGCCAAGAAAGTCAAAGATATCCGAAACAAAGCCAAACAAGCATAACTTAACCAAGGAGGACATTATAGCGCAGTAGTCCACCGAATAGCATTATATAGCACAAAAGTCAAATTTATCCTCTCGAACTTATCCAAGCGCAGCATACCCAAATGAAACCCAGAAAAACCTAACGAGCCTAGACCAATGTTGCTGGCCTCCGCATCGCCAAGAGGAACATATTGGTGGAGAATGGAGCGCAGAAGTCAATAGAATGGCAGTTTATAGCAGAAAGATCAAAGCTATCCAAACGTAACCCATGCTAGCATAACACAACAAAACGTAGAATATCTAAACCTAACGAGCCGAGACCTCTATTGCAGGCCTCCCCAGAGCCACGCAGAACACACTAGAGAAGAGTAGAGCGCTGAAATCCACGAATAGCAGTGTATAACAGAAAAGTCAATGACATCCAAGCCTAACGTAAACTACCATAACCTAACCAAACATAACCTAACTCAACCTACGGTGCCATGACTGCTATTGCTGGTGTCCCCAGGTTCGAGCAGAGGGTAGGAGCGCGACATAGAGCGCAGATGTTCGCCCAAGAGCCGTGTACAGCACAAAAATCAAGGCTACCATAGACTAACCTAACGGAACGTTGCATAACCAAACGTTATCTATCTCAACCTAGCGTGCCGAGAACAATATTGCTGGCTTCCACAGAGCCAAGAAAAAAATACCAGAGCCCAGCAGACGCAGGAGTCCACCGTACATCTGTTTATAACACGAAGGTAGAAGCTACCCGGACCTAAACAGAGCTATTGTAATCGAACCACACGCATCCTATCTCAACATGTCGCGCCGAGACCACTAATACTGGCTTCCCCATATCCAACCAAAACGTACTAGAGTACAGCAGTTCGCTGAACGCCACCAAAAAGCTGTGTATAACGGAAAAGTCAATGCAACCCTAACGGAACGCAACCTAACCTAACCAAGCCAAACGTAATCAAACACTACCTACCGTGCCACGACCGCAATTGCTGGTGTCCCGAAAGTCGAGCAGCGTATAGTAGAGCAACAAAGAGCGCAGAATTCCACCGAATAGCATTGTGTAGCTCTAAAGACAACGTCATCCTATCCCAACATAACCAAACGTAACATAAGCAGACGTAACGTAACACAGACTGTCGTGCCGCGAAAGGTATTGCTGGCCGCACTAGATCTAAGCAGAGTATATCAAAGCAATGTAGAACGCAGAAATCGCCCGAATAGCAGTGTATAGCAAAAAAGTAAGAGATAAAATATACTAACCTGATATAGCCTGGCATAATAAAACGTAACCAATCCCAACCTCACGTGCCTATCACACAACTGCTGGCCTCGCCACCTCCAAGCAGGGCATATTAGCGGAGACTGGAGCGCTGAGGTCCATAGAATGGCAGAGTATAGCGCGAAAGTCAACGATATCCTAACCACACCCAGACAAACTTAACCTAACCAAACGTAACATAACACTGCCTAACGCGCCGCGGACACTATTTCAATCTTTCCCGGATCAAAGCAAGGATAATTGGATCACAGTAGAGCGTAGAAATCCACGGAATGGCAATGTATAGAGCAGAAGTCGAAGCTACCCTCTCCTAACATAGCCAAGCGTAACCCAACCGAACGCAGCATAACTCAACCTAACGTGTCGAGACCACTATCACTGGCATCCCCTGAGTCAAGCAAACTATGTTAGGGCAATATAGAGAGCAGAAATGCACAGAATAGCATTGTATAGCACAGAAGTCAATGCTATCACAACCAAACCTAACCTAACCTGTCGTAACCAAACGTAACATGGCACACCCTATCGTGCCACGGCCGCCAATTCTGGCCTCCCCAACGTCGAATAGAGTAAAGCAGAGCCATGAGGAGAGCAGAAATCCGCCGAATATTAGTTTATAGCGCAACATCCAAAGCTACACTTCCTAACCTGGCCAAATGTAGCATAACCAAACGCAACGCAGCACAGCCTGTGGTGCCAAGACCACTACTGCTGGCCTCAAGTGACCCTAACAGAGCATAGCATTGCACTGATGGACGCTGACATCAACCTAGGCTCGTGTATAGCAAAAGAGGTATCCCAACCAAACTATGCCAATCCTAGCCTAAGCGAACTGAAAATTGCTCAACCTATCGAGCAGCGGCCACTATTTCTGGCCGCCCGGTAGTCGAGCAGAGTATTTTGCAGCAATGTAGGGAGCAGAAGTCCACCAGATAGCAGTGCATAACAGTGTATAGCACAAAACAGGAAGTTACCCTGTCCTATCCTGACCAAACGTAACGTAACCAAACGTAAACTACCTCGTCCTAACGTGCCGAGACCACCATTTCTGCCTTCCGCAGACTTAAGTGGATCGTATTAGAGGAGAGTAGGACGCATAAATCCACGAAATAGCAGTGTACAGCAGAAAAGATAAATTTATCCTGACCAAACTTAGCCTAAACCAACATAACCGGACGTAACCTGACACAACATAACGTGCCGAGACCACTATTGCTGGCCCACCCAGAGACAAGCTGAAAACGATAGAGCGCTGTAGGGCGCAGAAGTGCACCTAATAGCGTAACGTATCCAAGCGTAACATATCACAACCCAACGTGCCGCGACCACTATTTCTGTCCTCCCCATAGCCAGGCAGGACACACCAGTGGTGAGTAGAATTCAGGTATCCATAGAATCGCAGTGTATGTCAGAAAAGTCAAAGCTGCCCAAACCTCACACATACCAACAGAGCATAACCAAACATATCCTAACCCAGCCTAACGCGCCCAGACCGCAATCTTGTTGCCATCGCCAGGACCAGGCAGGACATACTACAGCATAGCAGAGCGAAGAAGTCCATCGACTAGCCGGAGCCAAGCATAAAATATTAGAGCACTCTGGTGCTCAGAAATCTGCCTAATAGCAGAATATACCACTAAAGTCGCAGATATCCTCTCCTAGCCTAGCCAATCGAAACATAGCCGAACGTAACATTGGTCAACCTAACGAGCCGCGGACACTATTGCTGCCCTCCTCAGAGCCCAGCAGGGCATACTGGAGCCCAGCGGAGGGCAGAAATCTAACGAATAGCAGTGTACTGCACAGAAGTTAACGCTACCCTAATAAAGCTTAGCCTAAGTCAACCTACCCGAACGTAACCTGTCTCAACATAACGTGCTTGAGCCACTATTGCTGGCCTTTCCAGAGCGAAGCTCAAAATATTGGAGCACTGAAGGACGCAAAAATCCACCTACAATCGGACTATAGCACTAAAGTCAAAGCTCTCCTGGCTAAACCTAACCAATCGCAACATAACTCGACCTGACATCCCAGGAAAACTATCGCTGGCCTCCTCAGAGCCAAGCATAACACATTAGCGGTGAGTAGAACGCAGAAATCCATAGAAGCGCAGTTACATCAGAAAAGTCAATGCTACCGAAGCCTAACCGAAACAAACAGAGCATATCCATACATAGTATAGCTCTACCTAACGTGCCAAGACAGCAATTGCAACGATCCTCAAAGCCAAGGAGGGCGTACTAGAGCAGAGTAGAGTGCAGGAATCCACCGCATAGCAGTGTACACTAAGAAAGTAAATGCTATCCTAACCAAACTTAGCCTAACCAAACCGAGCAGAGCGTAACCTGACACAACGTAACGTGCAGAGACCACTATTGCTGGCAATCCCAGAGGCAAGCTAATACATTAGAGCACTGTATGTCGCAGAAGTCCACCTAACGGCAGACTACATCAGTGAAGTGAAGGCTATCCTCTCCTAACCTAACCAACCGGAACATAAACAAACACAGCGTAACTCAACCTAAAGTGCCGTGACCGCCCTTGCTGCCTTCCCAGAGCCAAGCAGTACTTACTAGGGCACAGTAGTGCGCAAAAATCCATCGAATACCAGTGTACAGCACAGAAGTTATAGCTATCGTGTCCAAACTTAGCCTAAACCAACATATCCGAACTTAACTTGACGCACATAAAGTGCCGAGGCCACTATTGCTGGCCGTCGCAGAGTCATGCGGATGCTAGTAGTGCAATGCGGAGCGCAGGTATCGACAGAATAGCAGTGTATAGCATAAAAGTCGAACCTACCCTAACGAAACCTTTCCTAACCTAGCCAGGTCAAGCGTAACATAGCTCAACCCAGCCTGCCGAGAACACTATTGCTGGCCACGATGGAGCCAAGCAGAACATATTAGAGCGCTGTAGAGCGCAGAAATCCAACGCATAGCAGTGTGCAGGCAAAAGTCATATCTGTCCTATCCTAACCTAGCCAAGCATTACATATCCGAACCTACCATAAATCAACCTAACGTGCCGCTGTCACTATTCCTGGCGTCCCCGAAAACAGGCAAAATGTGGCAGCGCACAATATGGTGCAGAAGTCCATAGAATTGCCGTGAGCAGCATAAAAGTCTTAGCTATCGCAGCCTAACCAAACGTAACATAACCAAACCTAACATACCGCGACCACTATTTCTGGCCTCCCCATTGCCAAGCAGAGCACATTAGTGGAGAGCAGGGCGCAAAAATCCATAGAATCGCTGTGCATAGCACAATAGTCGGAGGTAACCCATCCAAACGTAGCCAACCGTAACACTTCCGAGCGTAGCTTAACTCAACCTAACTTGCCGATACCATTATTTCTTTCCTCCACAGCGCCAAGCTGAATATACTAGACGACAGTGGAACGTATAAATCCACCGAGCAACAGGCTACACCACGTAAGTCAAGGCTGTCCAAACAGAAGCCAGACAAACGTATCCTAACCAAACGTAGCCTAACTCAACCTAAAGTGCCGAGATCACTATTACTGGCCTCGCCATAGTGGAGCAGTGTATAGTGCAGCAATGTAAAGCGCAGAAATCCACCTGACAGCAGCGTATAGCACAAAAGTCTATGCGATCCTATCCTGACCTATCTAAACGTAACATAACTGAACGTAGCCTAACGCAACCTTATGTGGCGAGTCCACCAATACTGCCCCCCCCCCCCAGAGCCGAGTGGAGCATAGTACAACAACGTAGGGCGCAGAAATCCTCCGGAGAGCAGTGTATTGCACAAAAGTGAACTTTACCGTGTCCTAACCTGTCCAAACTTAATAGTACCAAAGGTAACGTAACCTAACACAACGTGCCTGGACCACTATTGGTGGCCTCCAAAGAGACAAGCAGAATATACTAGAGCACAGTAGACAGCAGAAAGCCACCAAACTGCAGTGAATAGCACAAAAGTCGGAGTTATCCTAAACTTACCTAACCTAAGACAACCTAACCAAATGTAGACAGACTGAACTTAAAGCGCGGCGACCGCTTTTGCCGGTCCTCCAAGCGTCGAGCAAAGTATATTAGAGCAAAGTAGAGCGCGGAAATCTACAGTATAACAGTGTATACCACGAAAGCCGTATCTAGCCAGACATAACAGGGGCAACGTGTCATAACCAAACGTAGCACAACTCAACTTAACGTGACGTGACCGCTATTGCTGGCCTGCCTAGAGCCAAGCTGATCATATTAGAAGAACGTAGGGCGCCGAAATCCACATAATGGCAATCTACAGCCGAAACGTCAAAGGTATCCTAACCTAACCCAGACTAACCTAGCATAACCAGGCGTAACATAACTCAACCTAACGTTCCGAGACCACTATTGCTGGCCTCCCCAGAGCTACGTGTCGCATATTAGAGCACAGCGCAGCGAAGAAGCCGACCGCATTGAAGTGTATAGCGCAAAGGTTAGAGACATGCAGACCAAACATAGCGAAACCTAACCTAGAGAAACGTAACATAACCGAAACAAACGTACCGCGACCGCTATTGCTGGCCTCGAGAGACAATCATATGCGAGCAGAGCAATGCAGAGCGCAGATATCGATCGAACAGCAGTGTATGGCACAGAAGTCAAAGATATCCTGGCCAAACATATCCTACCCTTGCCAAGCCAAACGTAACATAACCCAACCTAACGTGCGGAGACGGCTATTGATGGCATCCCCAGAGACACGCTGAATATATGAGAGCACAGTAGAACGTAGGAACTGATCGTATGGCATTGTATAGAGCAAAAGTCAAAGCTATACTTCCAAACATTACCATACATAACGTAAACAAGCGCAAATGACCCATCCTAACGTGCCAAGACAAGTATTACTGCCCTCCCCAAAGCCACGCGGAATATGCTAGAGCACAGTAAAGCGCAGCAATACACCGGATTGCAATGAATATCACGAAAGTGTTAGATATCCTAACCTAACCAGTTCTAACCTAACATAACCGAACGTAGCCTAACTCAACATAAGGTTCCGGGACTGTTATAGCTGGCATCCACAGAGCCAAGCAGAACATATTAGAGCAATCTATATCACAGGAATCCACCAAAGAGCTGTATATAGCTCAGAAGTCAAAGCTAGCCTGTCATAACTTAGCCAAATGTAACATAAACATACCTAGTCCATCTCAAACTAACGTGCATAGACCACTACTACTGGCCTGCCCAGAGCCAACTAGAACACACTAGGACACAGCAGAGCAATGAAATACATCGAAAATAGTGTATACGGCTTAAGTCATAGCTACCCATGACTAGCCCAGGCTGACACAACCTAACCAAACGTAGCCTAACTCAACCTAACGTGTCGAGGCCACTATTAATGTCCTCCCCATAGACGAGCAGAGCGTAGTAGAGCAATGCAGAGCGCAGAAATCCACCGGATGGCCGAGTATATCACAAAAGTCTATGCCAACCTCTCCTAACCTATCCAATCGAAACACAGCCAAACGTAACTTAACTGATCATATCGCGTCACGGCCTCTGTTGCTGTCATCCCTACAGTCGGGCAGATTATACTAGATCACAGCAGAGCGCAGAAATTCACCGAATAGCAGTGTGCACCGCGAAACTCAAAGCTATGCGGACATATCCCAAACAAATATAGCCTAACTCAACGTAGCCTAACCCGACATGACGTGCCGAGACCGGTATGGCTATCCTCCCCGGAGACAAGCGGATGCTAGTAGAACAACGCAGTGCACAGATATCGATCGAAGTGCAGTGCATAGCACAAAAGTCAAAGCCATACTAACCAAACATATCAGAATCTAGCCAAGCCCTGCGTAACCTAACTCAACCTTGCGTGCCGAGACCACCATTTCTGGTCCCCCATAGGCAAGCAGACCATACTGAGGTACAGTAGAGCGCAGAAAATCGACGAATAGCATTGTATAGCATAAAGTTCAAATCAATTCAAACCTAACCCAAACAAACGTATCCTAGCCAACCGTAGCCTAACTGAATATGACATGCCGAGCTCACAGTTACTGCCGTCCCCAGTGTCGAGCAGAGTATAGTAGGGCACAGTAAAGCACAGAGGTCCATAGGATATCATTGTTGTGCACATGTGTCAAAGCTATCCCAACCTAAATAAACCAAACCTAACATAACCAATCGTAATCTAACTCCACCCAACGCGCCGCGACCAATATTGCTCGTCTCCACAGAGTCAAGCAGAGCATAATAGAGGCGAGTTGTGCGCAGGAATCCCTACAATCGCTGCCAATAGCAGAAAAGTCGAAGCCATCCTAACCGTACCAAAGATAAATAACCTAACCAACCGTATCCCACCTCGACCTAACGTGCCGGGACAACTATTGCCGAAAACCACAGTGCAAGGCAGAATATACTAGAGCACAGTGGAGCGCAGAAATCCGCTTCACTGGAGCGTAAAGCACAAAGGTCGGAGATACCCTAATCTACCCGTACATAGCCTAACATAAGCAAAAGTAGCTTAACTCAACCTAACGTGCCGAGGCATCTCCCGCTGGTCGCCACAGAGTCAAGCAGAACATATTAGAGAACAGTAAAGCGCAGAAATTCAACGAACACCGGTGTATAACGCAAACGTGTAAGCCACTCTAACCAAACCTAACCTAACGTAACCTAACAAATCGTTACGTAACTAAACATATCGCGCCGCGACTAGTATTGCTGGCCTCCACAGAGCGAAGCAGAACATATTAGAGAAGAGTAGAGCGCAGATATCAATGGAATCGCAGTGCATAGAGCAATAGTCGGAGCTACCATATCATATCCAAGCGAAACGTAACATAGCCAAACCTACTATAACTCAACCTAACCTGTCGAGAACGCTATTGCTGGCCTCTCCATCACCAGGTAGGACATATTAGAGGAGAGTTGAGTGCAGAAGTCTATAGAGTAGCAGTGTATAACGGAAAGGTAAAAGATACGCATACATAAACTATGCTATCTTAATCTAGCCATACGTCAGCCCAACTCAGACTAACGTGTCGCGGCCGCGATTTCCGCCACCTCATCGCCAAGCAGAACATACTAGAGCACAACAAAGCGCTGAGACACGCACCGAATAGCAGTTTCTGGCACAAGAGCCAAAGCTACCCTAACCAAACCTCAACCAACCTACCCTAGCCGAACGTAACATAACTGAACCTAACCAGCCGCGACCACTATACTTGGCATCCACAATGCCAAGCATAGTAGGTCTCAGCAGAGCGCAGAAACGCACCGCAAGGCAGTGGATCGCACGAATCTCAAGGCTACCATGACCACGCCTAGCCTAAGCTAACTTAACCGAACGTAACATAATTCAACATAACGTGCCGCGAACACCATTCTTTTCCTATCATGAGCCAAGCAGAATACAGTAGTGCACAGTAGAGCGCAGAAAGCCACAGAATAGCTGTGTATTGCACAATAGTCTAAGATATGCTGACCTAACCGGACCGAGCCTAACACAGCCAAACGTAACCTAACGCAAACTTACGTGCCGCGAACACCATTGCTGTCGTCCCGTGGGCCAATCGTGATATAATAGAGCACAGTGCAGAATAGGAGTGTATAGCACAATCGTCAAAGATATCCCAACACAAATCGACCTAACCTCACCTAACTGAACGTAGCACGTGTCACGCTATCCTGCAGCGAAGGTCACCGATGTCCTCCACAAAACCAAGCAGAATAGTGTTGTGCACTGTAGAACGTAGTTGTCTTCCGAAAAGTAGTGCATGGCACAAGAATCTGAAATATCCTTACCAAACATTGCGTAACGTTCCCTAACCAGACGTAACACAACACAACCTAACGTGCCGCGACCACTAATACTGGCATCCGCGGAGCCAAACTGATTATAGCAGTGCAAGTTAGAGCGCAGAAATCCACGGAATAGCAGTGTATATCAGAAAGGACGAGGCTATAACTGCCTAACCCAACCTAACTGACCCAAACAAAACGCAACTTAACTCAAACTGACGTGCGGCGAACACTATTCTTGGCCTCCACAGAGCCAAGCAGAGAATAGTAGCACACAGTTGAGCGCAGTGATCTGCCCAATCGGAGTGTACAGCACTGATGTCAAAGCCATCCATACCCAAATTAGCCTAACCTGCCACAACGAAACGTAACCGATCTCAGTACATCGCGCAGCGGCCACTATTGATGTCATCACAGAGCCTTGCAGGATACTCTGCAGCACTGCAGAGAACAGAAATCTACTGAATTGCTGTGTATAACACAAAAGTCAATGTTATACTGTCCCAACCTATCCAAACGTACCATAACCAAATCTAACCTGACAGAACCTAACTTGCCTAGACCAATGTTGCTGGCATCCCCATCGCCAAAAAGGGCATGTTAGAGGAGATTAGAGCGGAGAAGTCAATAGATTGTCAGTGTATAACACAAAAGTCAAAGCCATCCTAGCCAAACATAGCCAAATCTAACGAAACCAAACGTGCCAAGACCATTATTGCTGGCCTCCCCAGAGATAAGCAGATGCTAGTACAGCAACGCGGAGCGCGGATTTCGACCGAATAGCAGTGTATAGCACAAAGGTCAAAGCAAGGCGGACCAATCTAAGCCTGACCTTACCTAACTAAGCGTACCATAATTCAACCTGCCTTGGCGGGACCGCAGTTGCTGTCCTCCACAGAGCCATACAGAGCATATTATAGCACAGTAGAGGGTAGAAATCCACCGAATAGCGGTGTACAGCGCAAGAGTCATAGCTAGCCACTCCTAACCGAACGAATCGTGACGGAACCGAACGTAACATAACTCAACCCAACGTGCAGCCACTTATATCACTCGGCAGCCCAGATTCGGGCAGAGTACAGTCGAGCGCAGTAGAGCGCAGAAATCCACCGAATAAAAGTCTATGCCTAGAAGGTCAGAGCTATCCAAACCGAACGCAAGCTTGCATACCCTTACCAAACGTAACCTAACCAAACCCAACGTGCTGTGACCACTATTACTGGCCTTCCCAGGGTCGGGAAGATTATACTGGAGCAGTATAGAGCGTCGAAATACGCCGAATAGCAGTGTATAGCACGAAAGTCATAGCTACCCTATCCTAACCCGCCCGAACGTAATATAACCAAACGAATCCTAACTAAACATAGCGTACGGCGACCACTATTGCCGGAAACCCCTGAGCCAAACAGCATATACTAGGGCACAGTAGATTTCAGGGAGCTGCCAAATAGCAGCGCATAGAGGAAAAGTCAAATACAACACAACATAACGCGACCAAATCTAACCAAACCGAACGTAGACTAACAAATCTTACCGTGCCGAACCCACTATTTTTGGCACCCCAGTGCCGTGCAGAACATACTAGAGCACATTAGAGTGCACTAATACGCCGAGTAGCAGTATATAACACAAAAGTCAAATCCATTGTAACCAAACCTGACCAAAACTGACCCAACCAAACATAACATATCTCAACCTGTCGCAACACGACCACTATTGCTGGCGACCCCAGAGTCGGGCAGAGTATAGCAGGGCAATGTGGAGCGCAGAAATCCATCGAATAGAAGTATATAGCGCATAGGTCAATGATTTGCATACCAAACCTAACTAAACCTAATCTAACCAAACGCAATATGCCACAACCTATCAGGTCGAGAGCACTATTCCTGGCATCCGTAGAGACATTCATAATATGATATAGCACAGTAGAACCCAGAAGTCTATAGGAAAGCAGTGTTGAGCACAAGAGTCTAAGCTATCCTAATCTATTCCAGAATAGCCTAACACAACCAAACGCAACTTAACTAAACATAACCTGCCACGGCCAGTATTTCTGGTGTAGGAAGAGCCAAGCAGAGCATAGTAGAGGAGAGTAGAGCGCAGAATAAGATATAATCGCAGTGTATAGCAGAAAGTTCGAAGCTGTCCAAACCTAACCGAAGCTAGAATAACCGAACGTAACGTATCGTATCTCAAGCTATATTGGCAAGACTGTTATTACTGCGGACACCAGAGCCATGCAGAATATACTAGAGCACATTAGAGCTCACAAATCCACCGCATTTCAGTGTACAGCGCAGAAGCCAAAGATACTCTATCCTAACACAAACGAACCTAACTTAACCGAACGCAACTTAACCCTACATAACGGGAAGCGGCCACTGGTTCTGGCCTCCCCTGCGCAAAGTGGAGCATATAAGATGACAGTAGAGCGCAGGAATCCACTGAACAGCAGTGTATACCACAAAAGTCAAATCTGCCCTAGCATAACATAGCCAAACATGGCATATCCAAGCGTAACCTGACTCCACCAAACCTACCTACTCCACAATTGCTGTCCTCTCCAGAGCTAAGCAGATTATACTTGAACACAGCTGATCACTGAATTTCGCGGCGTTGAATTGCAAAGCACAGATGACAAAGGTAACCTAATCTAGCCTAACCTAAACTAACCCAAAGGAAGGCTAGATTAGGCTAGCACGACATAAGGTGCCGACAATACTATTGCTCTCTTGCAGAGCCAAACTGAAAATATCAGACAAAACTGGAGCGTAGAGAACCTCCGAATGTCAGAGTATAGCACAAAAGTCTGTGCTATCCTCTCCTAACCTAACCAATCGTACCATAAAAAAGCGTAACCTTACACATCCTAGCGAACAGCGATCATTATTGCTGGCCCCCCAAGGTCGTGCAGAGTATCGTAGGCCGCAGTAGAGCACAGAAATCCTCCTTACAACAGTGTATGCCAAGAAAGCCAATGATATCCGAAACAAAGCGAAACGAACATAACTTAACCAAACGTAACATAACTCAACCGACTGTGCAGAGACCGCTACTGATGGACTCCCCAGAGCCAAGCAGGGCATACTAGGGCACTGTATAGCGCAGAAATCCACCGAAGAGCAGTGTACAGTACAAAAGTTAATGCTGTCCCGTCAAAACATAGCCTAACACAACCCAACCGAACGTAACCTGACACAACATCCCGTGCTTAGACAGCTTTTGCTGGCCATCCCTGAGCCAAGCTGAAAATATTGAAGCACTGTAGGCAGCAGAAATTCAACTAATAGCAGGCTATACCACCAAAATCAAAGCTATCCTCTCGTAACCTAACCAACCGTATCTTAACCGAACGTACCTTGACTCACCATAGTGTGCCAAGACCACACTTGCTGGAATTTCCAGGGCAAAGCTGAAAACATTAGAGCACTGTAATGTGCAAATATCCACCAAATAGCAGAATACTGTACTAAAGTCAAAGCTATACCCTCCTAACCTAACCAAACTTAACATAACATTACGTAAACTTTACAAACCTAACGTGCCGCCACATCTATTGCTGGCCACCACAGGGCCAAGCAGATCACATTACTGGAGAGTAGAATGCAGAAATCCATATAATCGCTGTGTACGTCAGGAAAGTCTAAGCTTCCGAAGCTTAACGCAAACCAATTGAACATACCCAAACATAGCCTGACTCAAACTAACGTGCCCAGACCGCTATTGCTGCCCCACTCAGAGACCAGCAGGACATACTAGAGCACAGTAGATCGCTGAAATCCACCGAATAGGAGCGTACAGCACAAAAGTTGAAGCTATCCTGACCAAACGTTCTCCAACCCAACCTAACCGAACGTAGCCTGATGCAACATAACGTGCCGAGACCACTAGTGCTGGCCTTCCCAGAGGCAAGCTGAAAATATTAAAGCACTGTAGGGAGCAGGACTCCACCTAATAGTAGGCTATTGGTGTAGAGTCAAAGCCATACTCTCGTAACCTAACCAACCGTATCGTAACCAAACCTAGCGCTACTCAGCCTAACGTGCCGCGACCACAATTGCTGGCCTCCGCAGAGTCAAACGGAACACGTTAGTGGAGAGTAGAACGCAGAAATCCATATAATCGCAGTGTATATCATAAATCTAGAAGCTACCCAAGCCTAACCAAGGCAAACAGAACATAACCGAACGTATCCTAGCTTACACTACCCTGCCGCGACCACTATTACTGTACTCCAGACAGCCAATCAGGACATACTAGAGCACAGTAGGGCGCATAAGTCAACAGGGCAGTTGTGTCCAGCCCAAAAGTTAAAGCTATCCTGACAAACCTTAGCCTGACTACCTAATCGAACGAATCCTGTCACTGTATAATGTGCAGGGGCTACTATTGCAGGCCATCGGAGAGCCAAGCTGAAGGCATTAGACCACTGTAGGGAACAGGGATCCACCTAATAGCAGACCACAGCACTAAAGTCATAGCTATCCTCTCTTAGCCTATCCAAACGTAACATAATTCAACCTAACGTGACGCGACCACCATTGCTGTCCTCCCCAGTATCAAGCGGAGCATGTTAGTAGAGCGCAGAACAAAGGAAACCATATAATCGCCGTGTATATCGGAGAAGGCAAGGCACCCCATGCCTAACCTAAGCCAACTGAACATAACCAAACATAGCCTGACTCAACCTAACGTGCCGAGACTTCTTTTGTTGCCCTCCCCAGAGACGAGCAGCACATAGTAGAGCACAGTAGAGCGCAGAAATCCACAGAATAACACCGTACAGAACAAGAGTTAAAGATATGCTGACCAAACTTGGCCTGACCCAACCTAAGCGAACGTAACCTGACTCAATATAACGTGTCGCGACCACTATTGCTGGCCTCCCCAGAGCCGAGGCGCCAATACTAGAACACTCTATGGCGCTGAAATCCGCCTTTTATGAGGCTACAGCAATAAAGTTAAGGCTATCCCCTCCAACCAAACCAATCGCAGCACAACGGAACGTAACATAACTCAACATAACGTGCCGCGAACACTATTGCATGCCTCCATAGAGCAAAGCATATCACATCAGTGGGGAGTAGAACCCAGAAATCCATAGAACCTCAGTGTATATCGGAAAAGTCAAAGCTACACGTACGTAAGCCAGACCAACGGAACATATCCAAACATAGACTAACTAAACCTAGCGTGCTGGGACCACTATTAGTGTCATTCCCTTAGCCAAGCTGAAGACATTAGAGCACTGTAGGGCGCAGAAATCCATCTAATAGCAGACTATAGCATTCAAATCGAAGGAATCCTCTCCAAACATAGGATATGGTAACAACCAAGCGTAACATAACTCAACATAATGTGCTGACACCACTATATCTTTCCTTTCCAGAGCCAAGCTGAAAATATTAGCGGACCGTAGGGCGCAGAAATTTGCCTAATAGCAGATTATATCACTAAAGTCGCAACAATCCTCTCCTGTCCCAACCAACCGTAGCATTACCGAACGTAACATAACTCAGCCTACAGTTCCGGGACCACCATTGCTGGCCTACCTAGAGCCAAGCAGAACACATCAGAGGAGAGTGGAAGGCAGAAGTCTAAATAATCGCAGTGCAAATCAGAAAAGTGGTAGCTGAACGGACCTAATCCAAACGAACACAAGATGTCCAAGGATAGCCTAACACAACCTAACGACCCGAGAAAGCAATTGCTGCCGTTCACCCAGAGACAAGCCGGACACACTAGAGCACTGTAGAGGGCAGAAATCCACCGAAGAATAGCGTACAGCACAAAAGTTGATGGTACCCGAATCAAGCTTAGCCAAACCCAACCTAACCGAACGAAACCTGACTCAACATAACGTGCCGAGACCACTATTGCTGTCCTTCCCAGGGAGAAGCTGAAAATATTAAAGCAATGTAGCTCGCAGGGATCCATCTAATAGCGGACAATTGCACTGAGGTCGAAGCTATCCTCTCCTTACCTTATCAAACGTAACATAACCAATCGTAACGTAACTCATACTGGCGTGCCGCGACCACTATTGTTGGCATCCCCAGAGCCAAGCAGAACACATTAGCATAGAGTAGAACGTAGAAACCCATAGAATTGTAGTGTATATCAGAAAAGACAAAGCTACACATGCCAAATACAAGCCAACAGAGCATAGCCAAACATAGCCTAACACAAAATTACGAGCCGAGACCGCCATTGCTGCTCCACGCAGAGCCTAGCAGGACATTCTAGAGCACAGGAGGACGCAGAAATCCACCGAACAGCAGTGCACAATACAAAAGTTAAGACTACCCTGGCCAAACTAAGCCTGACCAAACCTAACCTAACGTTACCTGGCTCAACATACCGTTCAGTGACCACTATTGCTGTTCCTCCCAGAGCCAAGCTGAAAGCATTAGAGTACTGCAGGGCGCAGAAATCCTCCTAACAGCAGACAATAGCACTAAGGTCAAAGCTACCTCTCCTAACCTAACCAATCGTAACATAACCAAACGTAACTTAACGAAATGTAACGTAACTCTACTGAACGTGCCGCGACCACTATTGATGGACTCCCGAGGGTCAAGCGGAACACGTTAGCGGAGAGTAGAACGCAGTGATCCATATAATCGCAGTGTGTTTCAGAAAAGTCAAAGCTACTCAAGCCCAACCCAAACCAACGCAACAAAACCCAAAATAACCTGACTCAGCCTAACGTTCCGAGACCGCTATTGTTGCCGTTCCAGAGCCAAGCAGGACGTACTACACCGCAGTAGAGCGCAGAAATCAACCGAATATCTGTGTGCAGCACAAAAGTTGAAGCTATCCTTACTAAACCTAGCCTAACCCAACCTAGCCGAACGTAACTTGACTAAGCATAACGCGCAGAGACCACTATTGCTGGCCTTCCCTATGCCAAGCTGATAATGTTGAAGCACTGCAGGTAGCAGAAATTTACCTAATAGCAGACTGTATCACTACAGTGAAAGCCATCTTATCCTAACCTAACCAATCGTAACATAACCAAACATAATCTAACACGACCTAACGTGCCGCGACCACTACCGCTGGCCGCCCCAAAGCCAAGCAGGACACATTAGTAGAGAGTATAACGCGGATATCCATATAATCGCAATTTATATCTGAATTTCAATGCTACCCAAACCTAACCCGCACAAACAGAACAGAACCAACGTAGCATAAATCAACCTAACATGCCGAGACCGCTATAGCTGCCCTCCCCAGAGCCCAGCAGGACATAGCAGAGCACAGTAGAGCGCAGAAGACCACCGAATGGCAGTGCACAGCGCAAAAGATCAGATTATTCCAACCAAACTTAGTCTAACCCAACCTAATCGAACGTAACTTGACCCACATAATGTGTCGTGAACACTATCGTGTGCCCTGCCAGAGACAAGCTGAAAATATTGGAGCACTGTAGGTCGCAGGTATCCACCTAATGCCAGACTACATCACTAAAGGCAAAGCTATTCCCACCTAACGTAACCAATCGTAACATGACCAAAGCTAACATAACTCAACCAAACGTGCCGCGACCACTACTTCTGGCCTTCTCAGAGTCAAGCGGAACGTATTAGTTTTGTGTGGAACGCGGAAATCCATAGAATCGCAGTGCATATGGTTCTCAGAGACAAGCGGAACGTATTAGTTTTGTGTGGAACGCGGAAATCCATAGAATCGCAGTGCATATGATTAAAGCCAAAGCTACCGGTGCCTAATCCAAAGCAACAAGACGTAACAAAACATAGCCTAACTCAACCTAACGTGCCGAGACGGCTATTGCTGCCCTCCCCAGAGCAAATCGGGACACACTAGAGAACAGTGGAGCGCAGAAATACCCCGAAAATCTGTATACAGCACAAAAGTTGAAGCTATCCGTACCAAGCTTAGCATAACCCAACATAATCGAACGTAACCTTACCCAGCATAACCTGCCGAGACCACCATTGCTGGCCATCCCGGTGCCGAGCTGAAAATATAAAAGCAGTGTAAGTTGCAGGAATCCACCCAATAGCAGACTATATCACTAAAGTCAAAGCTATCCTCTCCTAACCTATCCAAACCTAACATAAACGAAGGTAGCGTAATTTAACCTAACCTGCCGAGGCCGCTTTTGCTGGCCTTGCCAGAGCCAAGCTGAAAACATTAGAACACTGTAGGGAGCAGAAATGCGCCTGATATCAGACTATGGAACTAACGTGAAAGTTTTCCTCTTCTCACATAACCAACTTTAAAGTAACCGAACGTAACCTAACTCATCCTACCGTGCCTCGACCACAACAGAAGGCCTCCCGAAAACCAAGCTGACTATACTAGAGCTCGGTAGAGCGAAGGAATGCACGGAATAGCAGTGTATAGCACAGAAATCAAAGCCACCTTGACCAAACATACCCTAACTGAACCAAAGCGAACAGAACCTGTCAAAACCAGTAGTGACACGAATAATATTGCTGGCCGCACCAGGGACGAGAAGAATATATTAGAGCACAGTAGAGCGCAGACGTCCACCGAATAGCAGTGCATAGCGCAAAAGTTAAAGCCGTGCTTTCCTAACTTAACTGCTGGTGACTTACCCGAGCGTAAACTATCACAAAGTAACGTGCCGAGACGGCAATTGCTGTCCTCTACAAAGCCAAGCAGAGCACATTAGAGCGCAGCAGAGCGCAGAAATCCGCCGAATAGCTGTGTATCGCACAAAAGTAGAAGCCATCCCGTCCTATTCTAGCCGAATCTATCCTAACAAAACGCAATACGACTAAACCTAACGTGCCGCTACCACTATTGCTTACCTCCACCGGTCCATGCAGGACATATTAGTGGAGAGTAGGGCGCAGGAATCCATAGAAGCGCAGTGTATATCAGAAAAATCGAAGCCATCCAAACCTTACCCATGCTAACATATACTATCCAAACGTAACATTACGTAACCTAACTTGCCGCGGACACTGTCTCTGACCTCCCAGAGCATGTTAGAGCACTTTAGTGCAAAGTAATACGGAGAAATCCAAGGAAAAGCAGTGTGTAGCACAAAAGTCAAAGGTAACCTGTCGTAATCTATCCAAACGTGACGTAGGCAATCGTATCCTAACTATTACTAACATGCCGAGACCTCTATTGCCGTCCTTCTCTGAGCCAAGTAGAACATGTTAGAAGAGAGTAGAGCGCTGAAGTCCATACAATCGCAGTGCATAGCAAAATATTCGAAGCTACACTATCCTAACATAGCCATACGTGACATAACCGAACGTAGTCTAACTCAACCTAACGAGCCGATGCCACTCCTGCTTGCCTCCCCAGAGCCAATCAGTACATGCTATAACACAGTAGAGCACAGAAATCCACCGAAGAGCCGTGTATAGCGCAAAAGACAAAGCAATTCTTTCCTATCCTAGCCAAACGTTTCGTCATAAAGCTCAACCTATCTCAGTCTAACGTGCCGAGACCAATACTGCTGGCCTTACCAGAGCCAAGCGGAATATACCAGAGCATAGTAGAGCACAGAAAGTCACAAAATGGCAGTGTATAGCACTAACGTCCAAGGTACCCTAACCTAGCATGTACTATGCTGACCCAACGAACGTAACTTAAATCTGCCTCTAGTGCCGCGACCGCTATTGCAGGTCTCTCCAGAGGGGAGCAGACTGTAGTAGATCAATGAAAAGCGCAGAAATCCGCCGAATAGCAGTGTATATCACAAAAGTCGAAGTCATGCTATCCTACCCTAACCAAACGTAACCGAACCAAACGTAACATAACTCAACCTAACGCGCGGAGAGCACCATTGACGGCCTGCGCAGCGCCAAGCAGTGCATATTTGAGAACAGTAGGGCGCTGAAGTCCACGGAAAAGCAGTTTATAGCACAAAGGTCAAAGCTAACCAAACGTAACGCAACGTAACCTAACATAACCAAACGTAATATATCTCAGTCTAGCGTGCCGCGAACACTATTGCTGGCTTCCCTAGAGACGTGCAGAACATGATAGAGCGCAATTGGGCACGCAAGTCCATATAATATCAGTGTTGAGCACATTTGTCAGAGCTATCCCAACCTAACCCAATGCCACCTAACATAACCAAACGTAATCCAACTAAACCTAACATGTCGTGACAAGTACTGCTGGGCTCCACAGAGCCAAGCAGAGCATAATCCCTTGAATCGCAATGTCCAGCAGGAAAGTCGAAGTCATCCAAACCTTACCAAACCTAACGCAACTTAACCAAACGTATCCCACCACGATCTAACGTGCCGGGGGAACTGTTGCTGGCCGCCCTGACGCCAACCAGGGCATATTAGAGGAGAACAGAGCGCTGACGTCCATAGAATGTCATTGCATATCACGAAAGGCAAAGGTATCTCATCCTAACCCAAACAAACCTAACCTAACGAAACGTAACCTATGTCACCCTAAGACGCCGCGGCCACGCTTTCTGAAATTCCCAGAGCAAAGCAGGGAAAACTAGGTCACAGTAGGGCGCAGAATTCCACCGAATAGCAGTGCACAGCAGAAAAGTCGAAGCTATCTTGGCCTCACATAACCAAGCGTAACACGGCTAAAGGTAACATAACCCAACCAAATAGGGTGAGTTTGGTTACGTTCGGTTAGGTTACGTTAGGTTAGGTTTGATTGGGATGGCATTGACTTTTGTGAAGCACATTGCCATTCGGTGGATCTCTCCACTCTACTGTGGTATAATATGATCTGCAGGGCTTTGAGGAGCCAAGAGATATAGGTCTTGTATCCTTAGGTGTAGTTATTCTACGTTTGTATGGGCTAGGGTTGATCAGGTTAGGTACGGATATCTTTGACTTTTTTGCTATACACTGCTATCTGGTGGCCTTCTGCGCCCAGCTGTCCTCTAGTATATACTGCTTGGCTCTGGGGAGACCAACAGTAGCGGTCGCGGCACGTTTGTCTGAGTTATGTTACGTTCGGCTGTGTTGGGATAGGTTACCTTTGGTTAGGTCAGGTTGGGTTATGTTTGGTTAGTGTAACATTGACTCTCATGCTATACACATTTGCGCGGTTGATTTCTGCCCTCCACTGTACTCTACACTTATCTGCTACTCCCTGGGGAGGCCAGCAATCGTGGTCGCGGTACGCTACGTGGAGTCCTTCTGCGATAGGTTAAATTACGTTAGTCTGTGTTACGTTTGGATGCCATTCACTTTTCTGCTGTACACTGCGATCCTATGGATTTCTGAACCCTACTCTCCTCTAATATGTTCTGCTTGACTGTATGGTGGCGGCACGTTAGGCTCAGTTAGGGTATGTTCGCTTAGGTACGTTAGACTGGGTTGGGTTTGGAAAGCTTTGTCTTTCGTGTCGCCCATGTTATTCGGTGCGATACTGCGCTCTACATTGCTCTACTATACTCTGCTCGAATGTGCGGATGTCAGCAATAGTGGTCGCGGAACGTTATTTTGTGTTATCTTACGTTCGGCTGTGTCACGATTTGTTAGGTTAGGAAAGGATAGCTGTGACTTCTGTGCTACACACTGCTGTTCGGTGGATTTCATCGCTTTACTGAGATCTAATATGTTCGGCTTTTCACTGTGAAGGCCAGCAATAGAGGTCTCGACTCGCTAGGATTAGTTATTCTACGTTTGGTTAGGTTAGCTTAGGTCAAGTTAGGTTCGTATATCTTTGACTCTTGTGCTATACACTGCTATTCAGTGGCACTCCGCGATCTACTGTGCTTTAGTGCATACTGCTTGGCTCTGTCGTGGACAGCGATATTGGTCTCGGCACGATGGGTTAGTATATCTACTGTACATTTGTATATCTACTGCTAGGGCAGCTCTGACTTTTGTGCTGTACACTGTTATTCCGTGGATTTCTGCGCTCTAGATAGCTCTACTATACTCCGCTCGACTGGCGGGATGCGAGCAGTAGTGGTCGCGGCACGTTAGGCTGTGCTATGTCTCATTTGGCTAGGTTAGGTTATGTTTGGATTAGTTAGGGTAGCTTTGACTTGCGTACTATAGACAGTTGTTCGGTGGGCACCTGCCGTTCACACTGTTCCACCCTAATCTTCTAGACCCTGGGAAACCAGTAATAGTGGTCGCGGCACGTTACTCTGAGTTTGACTACGGTATGCTTGGTTATGTTAGTCTGGGTTAGGTTTGGATATTTTTGACTTCTCTGCTGTACACTGCGATCCTATGGATTTCTGCACCCTATTCCCACCTAGCATTTCCTGCTTCTCTCCGTGGACGCCAGGAATAATGCTCTCGGCACGTTAGGTTGAGTTATCTTACGCTTTGTTAGGTTATGTTTGGTTAAGTGTGGCTGTGACAGCTTTGACGTTTGTGCTGTACACTGCTATTCGGAGGATTTCAGCGTTCTACGCTACTCTGCTATATTCTGCTTAGCTCCCGTGTGGCCAGCAGTAGCGGTCGTGGCACGTAGGTTTGGATAACGTTACGTCTGCTTATGTTGCGTTTGGTAAGGGTAGGATAGGATTGCTTTGCCTTCTGTGCTATACACTGGTATTCGGTGGAGTCATGCGCTCTACTCTGCTCATATATCCCCTGATTGGCGCTGTGGATTCCAGTAGTAGTGGCCTCGGCACGTTCCGGTGAGGTAGGCTGCGTTTGGTTAGGTTACACTTGGCTAGGTTAGGGACGGATAGCTTTGACTTTCGCGCTATACACTGCTATTCGGTGGATTTCTGCGCTCTACTGTAATATAATCCTCCCTGCGTTGATCTGGGAATGCTTGAAGTGGTGGCCGCGGCGCGTTAGGTTGAGCAAGGTTACACTTAGATAGGAGAGGTATATCTTGGTTTGGTTGGGATGTGTTTGACATTCGTGCTATACACTGCCATTATACGGACATCTGCGCTCTACTCTCCTCTGATATGTCCTGCTTGGTGATGGAGTGGCCAGTAATAGTGGGATAGGCAAGTTCGATTTGGTTACGTTTGGTTTTGTTAGGTTATGGCACGTTTCGTTAGGATATCTTCTACTTTTCTGCTTTACACTCCAATGCTGCGGATAGCTGCAGACCACCGTGCTCTACAGCATTCTGCTCGTCCCTGGGGAGACCAGTAATTGTAGTCTCGGCACGTTTGGTTCAGTCATTCAACGCTTGGTTAGGATAGGTTAGGCCCGTTTAGGTCAGGTTATTTTTTACTTCTGTGCTATTCGTTAATATTTGGTGGCTTTCTGCGCCCTACTCTGCTGTACAGTACTCTGCGCGACTCTGTGGAGGCCAGCAATAGGGGCAAAGCACGATAGGCTTTGTTAGGCTGCGTTTGGTAAAGGCACGAGTGGTTAGGCTATGTTAGGGCAGCTTTGACTTTGTGTTGCACACAGCTATTTGGAGGATATCTGCGCTATACATTACTCTACTGTACTCTGCTTGGCCCTGGGAAAGCCAGTAATGGTGGCCTCGGCGCGATAGGATTAGAGAGTGTACGTTTGGATGGGTTACGTTTTCCCTTGTTAGGTTTAGATAGCTACGACTTTTCTGCTATACACTGCGTTTCCATAGATTTCTGCGCTATAGTCTCCTCTATTATGCTCTGTTTGGTTCTGCGGAGTCCAGCAATACTAGTCGCGGCGCGTTAGCTTGGGATTGGTTACGTTTGGATTGGTTAAATTTGTTTGGGTTTGGTAAGGATGGCCTTAACATACGTGCTCTACACGGATGTAATATGGACTTCTGCACTCTACTGTGCTCTAGTATATTCTGCTTGGCTCTGTGTAAGCCCGCAGTCTTGGCCTCGGCACGTTAGTCCGCGTTAGGTTGCGTTCGGTTATGTAACGTTTGACTAGGTTAGGATAGGATACCTTTGACTTTTGTGCTATACGCGGCTATTCGGTAGATTTCTGCGCTCTACTGTATTCTAATATGCTCTGATTGCCTCTGTGGAGGCCGGTAGTGGCGCCATTGGCACGTTAGGTTGAGACAGGCTGCGTTCGGTTTGGTTACACTTGATTAGGTTAGGAATGGATAGCTTTGACTTCTGTGCTATACACTGCTATTCAGCGTATTTCTGCGCTCGACTGCGATCCAATACTCCTTGCTTTGGTCTGGGAATGCTTGAAATGGTGGCCGCAGCGCGCCATGTTTGGTTAGGTTACGCCTGGCTAGGATAGGTTTATTTGGGCCTGTTTTGGATATGTTTGACACTCGTTCTATACACGGCCATTCTAAGGACCTCTGCGCTCTACTCACCTCTAATATGCCCTGCTTGGCGATGGGGAGGCAAGCAAGAGTGACCTTGGCGCCCTAGGTTGAGATACGCTACGTCCAGTTCTGTTAGGTCGCGCTGTGTTAGGATAGCGTAGCTTCGACTATAATGGTATGCACTCCGATACGATGGACTACTGCGCTCTACTCTCCTCCAATCTGTTCTGCTTGGCTCTGTGGAGGGCAGCAGTACTGGTCTCGGCACGTTAGTCTGAGTTGGGATGTGTTCGATTATGGTACGTCTGGTACGGTTAGGATAACTTAGCTTAAACTTCTGTGCTGTACTCTGCTATTCGGTGGACTTCTGCTCTCTACATTGCTCTACTATTCTCTGCCCGACTCACGGGTGTCCAGGCATGATGGTGGCGGCACGACAGGTTGAGGTATATTAGGTTAGGTTTGGTTGGGTTACGCTGCGTTAGGTTAAGGTAGCTTTGCCTTTTGTCCTACACACTGCCATCCTATGGACCTCTGCACACTAGCGTGCTCTATCACAATCTGCTTGTGTCTGGGGACGCCAGGAATGGTGGTCGCGGCACGGTAGGTTGAGTCACCTTCAGATTGCTTAGGCTAGGTTTGGAGAGGTTTTTTAGGGATTGATTTGCCTCTTGTGCTGCACACTGCCACGCGGTAGATTTCAGCGTCCTACATTGCTCTGCTACACCCGGTTTGTCTCTCGTGAGGCCAGAAATATTTGTCGTATCACCACAGGTTGTGTCACGTTACGTTCGGTTATGTTACGTTTTGTCAGCTTAGGAGGGTATAGCGTCGACTTGTGTGCTGTACAATGTTCTTCTGCGCTCTACTTAGATCTAAAATTCTCTGCTTTGCTCTCGGCTTGCCGGCAATGGTTGTCTCAGCACTTTAGGATGTGCTAAGCAACGTTCGGTTACGTAACATTTGTTTGGGCAATGTTTGGATAGCTTTGACTTTCATGTTATAAACTGTTATTCTGTGCAATTCTGCGCGCTACTGTGCTCTACTATACTCAGCTCGAATCTGGGGTGTTCAGCAGTAGTGGTCGCGGCACAATACTTTGTGTCATGTTACGCTTGGTTATGTTACGATTCGTTTGGTTAGGATAGCGTAGCTTTGACTTTTGCGCTATAAAATGCCATTCGGTGAATTCCTGCGCTCTACTGTTTTTTAATATGTTCTACCTTGCTCTGGGGAGCCCTGCAATAGTGCGGTAGGCGCGTTAGGTCCAGTTAGGCTACGCTTGATCAAGTTATTATAGCATGCGTTATGTGTGGATATGTTTGACATTTCTGCTATACACTGCCATTCTATTGACTTCTGCTCTGCCCGTTCCTCCTATAGCTTCTGCTTGGGAACATAGAGACCAGCAGTAGTGCCTTGGCACATAAGGTTGTGTTAGGTTACCTTTCGTTATGTTACGTTTGGTTAGGTTAGGAAAGGATATCTTCGACTTTTGTGCTGCACACTGCTATTCGGAGGTTTTCTGCGCTCTTCGTTCCTCTACTATGCTCTGCTCGACACTGGAGAGACCGGCAATAACGGTTGTGGAACGATAGGTTGAAATAAGTTACGATGGGTTAGATAACGTTAGGTTACGTTTGGCTAGAATGCCATTGCCTTTTGTGTTATTCACTGCTATTCGGAGATATCTGGGCCCTACTATTCTCTAATCTGTTCTGCTTGGCTCTGTGGAGGCCAGCAATAAAGTCCTCGTCACGATAGGCTTAGTTATTCTAAGCTTGTTTAGGTTAGGTTAGGTAGGGTTATGTTAGGATTTCTTTGACTTTTTTGATATGCGCTGCTATTTGGTGGCCTTCTGCTCTCTACTCGGCTCCAGTATGTTCTGCTTGGCTCTGGGGATGCCAGGGATGGTAGTCTCTGGACGTTATGTTAGGTTAGGTTGCGTTTTGTTATATTACGTTTGGAAATGTTAGGATATGATTGATTTGCCTTTTGCGCAATACACTGCTATTCTGTGGATTTCTGCGCTCTAAGTTGCACTACTATACTCTGCTAGTCCCTCGGGAGGCCAGCAACAGTGTCCGCGGCACGTTACATTGGGTTTGGCTACGATAGGTTAGGCTATGTTAGTTTGGGTTAGGTTTGGATATCTTTGTCTTTACTGCTTTACACTGCGATTCTATACATTTCTGCGCCCTACTCTCCTCTAATACGTTCTGCTTTGCTCTTGGGATATCAGCAAAGGAGTTCTCGGCACGTTTGGTTCAGTTACTCTACGCTTCGCTATGTTAGGTTAGGCCTAGTTAAGTTATGCTATGTTCGACTTTTGTGCTACACACTGCAATACGGTCGATCTCTGAGCTTTACTGTGACTTAATCTTATATGCTTGACCCTGGGAAGAACAGCAACAATGATTTCGGCGCGATAGGTTGAGTTAGGTTAAGCTTGGTTAGATTAGGTTTGGTTATGTTTGGTTGGGATGGCTTTGCCTTTGTGCCTTGCACTACTGTTGGGTCGATACCCGCGTCTTGCTTTGCTCTATTAGCATCTGCTTGTCCCTAGGGTGGCCGGCTGTAGCGGTCGTGGCTCGTTTGGCTGAGTTATGTTTCGTGTGGTTAGGTCAGGTTAGGTTAAGTTTCGTTAGGATGCCATTGACTTTTGTGCCATATACCGCCATACGGTGGATTTCTGCTCTCTACTGTGCTCAAATGCTCCCTGCTTGGGCCAGGGGAGGACAGAAATTGTGTTCTCGGCACGTTAGGTTGTATTAAGCAGCGTTTTGTTAGGTTACATTTTGTTAGGCTAGTGTGGCGCAGCTTTGACTTTTGTTCTATACACTGCTACTTGGTCGCTTTTTGCGCTCTTCTAGGACCCAGTATATTCTGCTTGACTCTGAGGAGGCAAGCAACTCTGGTCTCGGCACGTTATGTAAAGTTAGGCTATGCTTGTTTATATTACGTTTGGCTAGATTAGGGCAGGATAGAGTTGACTTTTGTGCTATAGACAGCTATTCGGTGGTCTCCAGCGCTCCATTGTGCGCTAACACGCTGTACTTGTTTCTGCGGACAGAAGGCATGGTGGTCGCGGCACGCTGGGTTGAGTCATGTTACACTTGGTTAGGCTTGGTTTGGTTATCTATGATTAGGATAGCTTTTACATTTATGCATTACTCTGCTATTTGGTGGATTTTTACGCTCCACTGTGATCAAATATTGTCCTCTTTGCCCTCGGGAGGCCAGTAGTTGCGGCTGCGGCGCGTTAGGTTGGGTTAAGTTACGTTTGGTTAGGTAAGGATTCTTTGGGTTCGTTTCGGATATCTTTGAACTTTGTGCTATGCACCGACATCCTAAGGACTTCTGCGCTCTCCTCTCTTCTAACATGCACTGCTTTGCGATTGGGTGGCCAGCAATAGTGGTCTAGGCACGTTAGGCTGAGTTAGATTACGTTTGGTTATGAGGAGTTTGGTAAGGTTAGGGAAGGATACCTTTGTCTTTTGTGCAATAAACTGCGATGCGGCGGATTTGTGCGCTCTACTTTGCTGTAGTGTATTCTGCTTGGCTCTGGAGAGGCAATCTATAGTGGTCTGGGCACTATAGGTAGAGCTATGATACGTTCGGTTGTGTTACGTCTGGCCATGTTGGGATGTGGTAGCTACGGCTATTCTGCTATGCACTACGATGTTATGGACTTCAGCGCTCTACTCTCCACTAATATGCTCTGCTTTGCTCTGAGGAAGACAGCAATACTGGCCTCGGCACCTTGTGTTGGGTTAGGCTACTTTCGGTTCGGTTCGGTTCGGACTGGTTGGGTTAGGGTATCATTCACTCTTGTGCTATACACTGCATTGCAGTGGATTACTGCGCTCTACTGTACTCTAGTATATTCTGCTTGGCTCTGGGGCGGCTAGAAACAGTGGTCCGCACGCTAGGTTCAGTTAGGCTACGTTTTGTTATGTTATGAGTATTTGGGTAAGGTTAGGATAGGTTCGTCCTTCGTATTGTACACTCATATTCGTAGGAATTCCGCGCTCTGCTGTACTCCACTATAATCTGCCCCAATCTGAGGAGGGCAGCAATAGCGGTCTCGGCACAATAGATTAATTTATGCTATGTTTGGATATGTTCTGTTGGTTCGGGTCAGACATGGGTAGCTTTGACTTCTCTGATATACACAGCGGTTATATGGTTTTCTGCGTTCTATACTCCACTAGCGTGTTCATCCTGACTCCGGGGTGGGCAGCAATTGTGGTCTCGACTCGTTATTATGAGTCAGGTTACGTTCGGTTGGGTTGGGTCAAGCTTAGTTTGGCCAGGGTAGCTTTAGCCTTTGAGCTGCACGTGCTATTTGCTCGATTCCTGCGCTCTGCAGTGCTATAGTATGACCAGCTTGGCTCTGGGGTGGACAAATATAGATGTCTCTGCACGTTAGGCTGAGTTATGTTACGCTTGGCAATGTTACTTTTGGTTAGGTTAGGGGGGGGGTAGCTTTGAATTTAGTGCTATTGTCTACCATAAGGCGGATTTATGCACCCTAGTGTGCTTTAATGTTTCCAGCTTGGCTCTGGGAAGGCCGGCAATGGTGGCCTCTGGACGTTATGTTGAGTCAGGTTACGTTCGAATATTTATGGTTAGGCCATGATTGGTTAGGGTAGCTATAACCTTTGCGCTGTACACTGCTGTCCGGTGGATTTCTGCGCTCTGCTGTGCTCCAATATGCCCTTCTTAGCTCTGGGCAGGGCAGCAATCGCCGTCTCGGCACAATAGGTTCATTTATGCTATGTTTGGCTCTGTTCTGTTGGTTTTGGTCAGGCATGGGTGACATTGACGTTTCAGCTATACGCTGCGATTATATTTACACCTGAGTTCCACTCTCCACTAACCTGTTCCGCTTGAACCTGCGGAGGCCAGCATTAGTGGTCGCGGCACCTTAGTTTGAGTTGCGTTACGTTTGGTGACGT
This sequence comes from Eufriesea mexicana, assembly GCF_001483705.2. NCBI lineage: Eukaryota > Metazoa > Arthropoda > Insecta > Hymenoptera > Apidae > Eufriesea > Eufriesea mexicana. The sequence continues at coordinate 898,250 of NW_016908474.1, read as the reverse complement.
TATGGTTGACTTGGTTAGGAGAGGATGTCTTTGACTTTAGCGCTTTAGTCTGCTATTAGGTGGATTTCTGCATCCTACTGTGCTCTAGTGTGTCCACGTTGACATTGGCGTCGCCGGAAATAGTGGTCGCTGCACGTCAGGGTAAGTAAGGATGCGGTCGGCTATGTTACGTTTCCCTAGGTTAGGAGGGGACAGCCATGCAATTAGTGCTATATTCTGCTATTAGGTGGATTTCTGCGCCCTACAGATATCTAATGTTTTTAGCTTCGCTCTGGCAAGCCAAGCAATATTGGTCTCACCACGTTATGATGAGTCAGGTTTAGTTCGGTTAGGTTAGGTCTGGCTAAGTTTGGTCAGGATAGCTTTAACTTTTGTGCTGTACACTGCTATTCGATGGATTTCTGCGCTCTACTCTGTTCTAGTAAGTCCTTCTTGGCTTTGGGAAGGGCAGCAAGAGCTGTCTCGGCACGTTAGCTTGAGTTTATGCTCTCTTTGTTTCGGTTAGGTACGGGTAGCTTAGTCTTCTCTGATGTAACTGTGATTCTAAGGATTTCTGTGTTCTCCTCTGCACTAATGTGTTCTGCTTGGCTCTGTGGAGGCCAGCATTGGCCGTCGCGGCGCCTTAGGTAGAGATATGTTACGTTTGGTTATGCCACGTTTGGTTACGTTGGTTGGGGTAATTAGGCCTTAGCGCTATAGTCTGCTGTTATGTGGACTTCTGCGCCCTACAGTGCTGTAGTGACTTCAGCTTGGCCCTCGGAGGGCCCGGAATAGTGGCCTTGGCACTATACGTTTGGTCTGGTTACGTTCAGTTGGTTTGGGTTGGGCCAAGTTTGGTTAGGAGAGCTTCAACTTTTGAGCTCTATACCGATATTCGGTGGTTTCTGCGCTCTACTGTGCTCTAGTATGGACTGCTTGGTACATGGGCGGCAGAAATAGCGGCCTCGTCATGTAAGGCTGAGTTAGGCTACGTTTGGCTATGTTCTGTTGGTGTGAGTTTGCTTTGGGTAGATTTGACTTTTCTGGTGAACACCGCGATTCTGTGGATTTAAGCGTACCAATCTCCACTAATATTTCCAGTTTGGCTCTGGGAGGGCCAGTAATAGTGGTATCGGCCCCTTTTGTTGTGTCAGTTTGCGCTCGTTTAGGTTGGGACTGGCTTGGTTTGGAGAGGATAGCTTTAACTTCTGCGCTGAACGCTGAATTTCGGTGGATTCCTGCGCTCTACTGCGCTCTGGTATGTCCTACTTGGCTCTGGGGAAGGCAGCAACAGCGGTCTCGGCACGTTAGCTTGAGTTATGTTATGTTTGGCTATGTCCGGTTGGGTTGAATTTGGTCCTGGTAGGTTTGTCTTTTCTGATGTACACTGCGATTCTATGGAGTTCTGCGCCCTACTCTCCACTAATGTGCTACGCTTGGCGCTGTGGTACCGGCAGTGGTGTTCGCGGCACCTTAGGCTGAGTTACGATACGTTTGGTTATGTTACGATTGATTAGATTAGGAGGGGGTAGCTCTGCCTTTAGAGCTATAGTCTGATATCAGGAAGATTTTTGCGCCCTACTGTGCTCTATTATTTTCTGCTTGGCTCTGGGATGGCCAGCAATATTCGTCTCGGAACGTAATGTGTCAGGATACGATCGGTTGGGTTAGGCAGGCATAGTTTTGGAAAGTGTACATACCACTTATGTGCTGTGCAATGTTATTAAGTGTATTCCGGCGCTCTACTATGCTCTAGTATGCCCCGCTTGGCTCTGGGGATGGCAACAATAGCGGGCTCGGCACGTTAGGCAAAGTCATGGTATATTTGGTTTCGTTCTGTTGGTTTGGGTTAGGTTTGGGTAGCTTTGACTTTTCTAATGTACACTGCGATTCTGTGGATTCCTGCGTTCTTCTCTCCAATAAAGAGTTCTGCTTGGCCCTGTGGGGGACAGCTATAGTAGACGCGGCACGTAAGGTTGAGTTATGTTGCGTTTCCTTAAGTCAAGGTGGGTTAGGCTAGGAGAGGTAGCTTGATATCTAATGCTTTCTGATTGTAACTGGGAAGGCCAGCTATAGTGGTCTCTGCAGTTACGTTGGGTCAGGTTACGTTCGGTTAGGCTATGTCGGGCTAAGTTTGGTCACGATAGCTTTAACATTTGTGCTCTATACTGATATTCGGTGTATTTCTGTGCTCTACTGTGCTCTAGTGTGTCCGGCTTGGCTCTGGGACGGGCAGCAATAGCGGTCTCGGCATGGTAGGTCGAGTTAGGCTTTGTTTGGATATGTTCAGTTGGTTTCGGTTAGATTTGGATAGCTTTGACTTTTCTGATATACACTGCGATTCTATGGATTTGTGGCATCTCCTCTCCACTAGTGAGCTCAGCTTGGTTCCGTGGAGGCCCGCAAGAGTGGCCTCGGCGCGTTAGGTTCTGATATGTTACATACGTTTTTGTTACGTTGGGCTAGGTTCGGATGCGGTAGCCTTGACTTCTGCTCTGTACACTGCTATTCGGAGAACATATGATTTCTACAGTGCTCTAATATTTTCAGCTTGGCTCTGGGGAGGCCAGCAATAATGGTCGCGTCAGGTTATGTTGTGTTTCTCTAATATTTTCAGCTTGGCTCTGGGGAGGCCAGCAATAATGGTCGCGTCAGGTTATGTTGTGAAATAGTACGGTCGGTTAGGCGGGTTTGCGTTACGTTTGGTAAGTGTGGCTTGGACTTTGGTGCTATACACAGCTATTCCGGCGATCTCGACGCCCCACGTTGCCCTACTGCACTCTGCACGACTCTGGGGAATCCAGTATCAGTTGCCACGGCCCGTTATTTTGAGTTACGCTGCGCTTGCTTACGTTACGTTATTTTGGGTTAGGCCGGGATAGGTACGACCTTCGTGGTACACAATGATATTCGGTGGATTTCTGCGCTCTACCGTGCTCTACTATTTTCAGCCTGGACGTGGGGAGTTCAGCAACGCTGGCCGTGGCACGTTATGTTCAATTATGCTACGTTTGGTTAGGTTATAGTGGTATAGCTTTGACTTTTGTGATATTCACCACCACTCAGTGGATTTCTGCGGATACATCGCTCTAATATGCTCTTCCTGACTCTCGGAAAGCAATACTGGCCTCGGAAAGTTACTTTGAACTGTCTTACGCTTTGTTATGTTACGGTTTACTAGGTTAGGAAATTGTGGCTGTAACTTTTGTGCTATACAAGGCAATTCGGTGGATTCCTGCCTTCAACTGTGCTCTGATATGTTCTGCTTTGCGCTTGGGTGTTCAGCAATGGTGTTGTAGGCACGTTAGGTTGTGCTACGTTACGTTTGGTTGTGTTACGTTTGGTTAGGTCGGGACAGTATAACTTCGACTTCTGTGCTGTACTCTGCTCTTCGGTGGATTTCTGCGCTCTCCGTTGCGCCACTATACTCTAACCGACTCTGGAGTGTCCAGCATTGGCCGCCCTCGCACGAGAGGTTGTGTAAGGTATCGTTCGGTTAGGTTAGGTTGGGATATTTTCGGTTAGGATGGCTTAAACTTTTGTACTATACACAGCTATTAGGTGGATTCCTACACTCTGAATTGCTGTACTATACTCAGTTCGCCTGCAGGGAGGCCGGTAATAGTTGTCTTGGCGCGTAGGTAAGTGTTAGTCTACGTTTGATGGAGGCACGTTAGTCTGACTTAGGTTAGGATAGCTTCGACTTTCGTGGGGTAAGCTGTTCTTCGGTGGATTTCTGCGCTCTCCGTTGCGCCACTATACTCTAACCGACTCTGGAGTGTCCAGCATTGGCCGCCCTCGCACGAGAGGTTGTGTAAGGTATCGTTCGGTTAGGTTAGGTTGGGATATTTTCGGTTAGGATGGCTTAAACTTTTGTACTATACACAGCTATTAGGTGGATTCCTACACTCTGAATTGCTGTACTATACTCAGTTCGCCTGCTGGGAGGCCGGTAATAGTTGTCTTGGCGCGTAGGTATGTGTTAGTCTACGTTTGATGGAGGCACGTTAGTCTGACTTAGGTTAGGATAGCTTCGACTTTCGTGGGGTAAGCTGTTCTTCGGTGGATTTCAGCGCCCTACTCTCCTCTAATAACTTCTGCTCGACTCTGGGGAGGCCGGCAGTAGAGGCAGCGGTGCATATGGTTGAGTTTGGATACGTTTGGCAATGTTACGGTTGTTATGGTTGGGACAGGATAGCTTTGACCTTTGCGCTATACGCAGCTTTTCGGTGGATTTCTTGGCTCTACTGCGCCTTAATATGCCCCGCCTTTCTCTGTGGAGTCCATAAACAGTGGTCACGGCACGTTAGGTTGGGCTAGGTTACGTTTGGTTAGGTTATGTTAGCATGGGTTATGTTCGGGTAGCTTCGACCTTTCTGCTATACACTGCTATTCTATTGACCTCTGCGCCCCACTCTCCTGTTATATGTGCTGCTTGGCGGTAGGGATGCCGGCAATTGTGTTCTACGCACGTTAGGTTGTGTTAAGTTACGTTAGGTTAGGTTTGGATATGGCAACACTGACTTTGTGCTATACACTGCTATTCAGTGGATTTCTGCTGTCTGCATTGCTCTGTTCACTCTACTCGACACTGGGGAGGCAAGCAATGGCGGTCGTGTCTCGATAGGTTGAGATAGGTTACGTTTGGTTACCTTGGGTTAGGATAAGCTCGTTTCGGGTAGCTTATTCCATCGTGCTATACACCGAAATTCGGTGGATTCCTGCCCTTCATTGTGCACTGCTCTAATCTGCCAGACTTTGGGTTTTTTGAAAGAGTGGTCGAGGCATGTTCCGCTGAGCTTGTCTACGTTAGATTATGTTACGTCAGTTTGGATTAGGTTAGGATATCTTCGACTTTTCTCCTGTACATTGCCATTCTATGGATTTCTGCGCCCTACTCTCCTGTAGTATGTTCTGCTTGTCACTGTGGAGGCCAGAAATATTGGTGGCGGCATGTTAGTTTGAGTTAGGCTACGTTCGGTTACGTTATGTTAGTCTGGGTTAGGTACGGATAGCTCTGGCTGACGTGGCGTACAGTGTTGTGCGGTGGGTTTCTGCGTTCCACTGTGCTCTAGTATATTCTGCTGGGCCTGGGGAGGTAATTAGTAATGGTCTTTGCACGTTGGGTTGGGGTAGGGTACGTTTTGTTATGTTATGTTAGCGCGGCTTTGGTTGTACACGGCGATTGTACGGATTTCCGCTCTCTACTTCCCTCTAATATGCTCCTCTGGGCTCTAATGCGGCCAGCAATTGTGGCGGCGGCAAGTTAAGTAGAGTTTTGTGACGTTTGGCGCAGTTGCGGTTTGTTTGGTTAGGAGAGGGTAGCCATGACTTTTGCGCTACACACGGCTTTTCGGTGGATATCGCCGCCCCGCTCTGCTCTAATATGCACTGCTTTGCTCTGGGGAGACAGGAAATTGTGGTTGCGGTACGTTAGGTTGAGTCAGGTTACGTTGGTCTATGATAAGCTAGCATGGGTTAGGTTTGGATAGCTTCCACCTTTCTGCTATACACAGCCATACTATTGACTTTGGCCCACACTCTCCTCTAATATGTGCAGCTTGGCGATGGGGAGGTCAGCAATAGTGGTCTAGACACGATAGTTTGAGTTCAATTACGGTTGGTTTTGGTAAGTTTGGCTAGGTTAGAATTGGGTAACTTTGACTTCTGATCTATGCATTGCTATTCGGTTGCTTCCTGCGATCCTCGTTGCTCTACTATAGTCTACCGGCTCTGGGGAAGCCGGCAATGGCTGCCGTGGCATTAAAGGTTGAGACAGGTAACGTTTCGTTAGGTTAGGTTAGGTAAGGTTAGGTTCGGTTAGGATGACTTTGACTTTTGCGCTGTGCACGGATATTCGGGGAGCTTCTGCGCTCTACCGTGTTCTAATATGTTCTGCTTGGCTCCAGGGTGGCCAGAGGTAGAGGTCTCGGTTCGATAGGTTTAGATATCATACGTTTGGCTAGGTTTGGTTATGCATGGCTTGGTTTGGATGGCTTTGACTTTGCGCTATATACTGCTGTTCGGTGTAATCCTGCGCTTTGTTGTGATCTAATATCCTCCGCTTGGAGATGTGGGGGCCAGAAGAAGTGGCCGCGGCACGTTAGGCTGCATTTGGTTGTGTACGGTTATGACAAGTTTTGTTATGTTAGGAGAGGGTAGCTTCGTCTTTTATGCTATACACTGATAATCGGTGGATTTCTGCCCTCCAAATGGCTCTAGTATACCCTGCTCGACACTCGGGAGGTCAGCAATGGTGGTGTAGGCGTGTTATGCTGTGTTATGTTCGTCTGGCTTTGTTTCGTTTCGTAACGCTAGGACTGTAAAACTGTGGGTTTTGCACTATACACTGCTATTCGGAGGATTTCTAGACTCTACATAGCTCTGCTATACCCTACTCGACTCTGGGGTGGACAGTAATAGTGGTGTCGGCACGTTAGCTTGTATTAGGTTACGTTTGGCTAGGTTAGGTTCGCATTGGTTAGGTGTGGATAACATTGACCTTTCTGCTATACACTGCCATCCTATTGACTACTGCAATTCACTCTCCTATAATATGTTCTGCGTGGCGATGGGGAGGCCAGCAGTAGTGGTCTCCGCACGTTAGGTTTTGTTTTGTTACTTTCCGTTTGGTTACAATTGGTTAGCTTAGGAGAGGGTAGCTTTGACCTTTGCGCCATGCACTGCAATTCGGCGGACTCCTGCACTCTAGTGTGCTCTAATATGATCACTCTGGTTCCAGGAAGGAAAGCAATAGTGGTATCAGCTCGTCATGTTGTGTTAGGCTTCGTAGTGTTAGGTTGGGATAGGCCAGGTTGTGTTAATTTGTCTTTGACGTTTGTGCTTTACACTGTAGTTGCGGCGCATTTCTGCGCTGTACTGTGCTCTGCTGTATTGTGATAGGGTCTGTGGAGGCCAGCAATCCTGATCTCGGCGCCTTAGGTTGAGTTACTCAACGTTTGTGTAGGTTAGGTTAGGCCGAGCTAGGTTAGGGTATCTTTCACTTTTGTGCTTTACGCTGCAAGGCGGTTGACTTCTGCGCTTTACTGTGCTCCAGTATATTCTGCTTGGTTCTGGGGAGAGGAGAAATAGAGGTCGAAGTGCTTTATGTTGAGATGGGATACGTTTGGTTGTGTAACGATTATTAATGTTAGGATATGTTTGGGCTTGACTTTGTGGTATACAGTGCAATGCGGCGGATTCCTTCTCTCTACTCTGCTCTAGTATATTCTGCTTGGCTCTGGAGATTGCAGCAATAGCGGTCTCGGCAGGTTAGGTTGGTTTATGCTGTGTTTGGTTATGCTCTGTTCGTTTCGTTCAAGCATGGGAAGATTTGAGCCTCTCTGATATACACAGCGATTATATGGTTTTCTGCGCACTAAACTCCACTAGCGTGTTCCGCTTGACTCTGTGGAGGGCAGCAATACTGGTCTCGGCTCGCTATGATCAGTCAGGTTACGCTCGGTTAGGTTGTGTCAGACTATGTTTGGTCAGGATAGCTTTAACTTTTGAGCTGCACGCTTCTATTCGCTGCATTTCTGCCCTCCGATGTGCTATAGTACGTCCAGTTTGGCTCTGGTGAGGACAAAAAAAGCGGTCTCGGTACGTTGGGTTGAGTTATGTTACGTTTGGTTATGTTACGGTTGTTTAGGTTAGAAGGGGATATCTTTGACTTTAGTGCCATAGTCAGCTATTAGGAGGATTTCTGCGCTCTACAATGCTGTAATGCATTCAGCATGACTCTGGCAAGCCCAGCATGTGAGGTATCCGCACGTTATGATGAGTCATGCTACATTCGGTTAGGTTGGGTTAGGCTACGTTTGGTAAGTATAGCTACAACTTTTGTGCTCTACACTGATATTTGATGGGCTTCTGGGCTCTACAGTGACCTAGTATGTCTTGCTTGGCTCTCGGGCGGCCAGCAATAGTGGTCGCGGCACGTTAGGTTGTATCAGGTTATGTTCGGTTATGTTGGATTGGGCAATGTTTGGTCAGGATAGCTTTTACTTTTATGCTATACGCCGCACTTCTCTGCACTTCTGCGCTCTACTGTGACCTAATATTCCATGCTTTCCTCACGTAATTCCAGATATAGCGGCCGCGGCACGTTAGGTTGTGTTTGAATACGTTCGGTTGGGTTAGGTTACGTTGCCTTTGGTTGCGATAACTTTGACGTTCGTGTTATAAACTGTTATTGGGCGGAATTCTGCGCTCTTCTCTGCTGTACCGTACTCTGCTCTTATCTGTGGAGCACAGCAATAGTGGACGCTGCACGTAGTCCTGAGCTATGTTGCGTTTGGTTATTTTAAGGTTTGTTACGTTATGAAGCAATAGCATGAGCTTTTCTGCTCTATACTGTTATATGGTGTATTTCTGTGCCCTACTGTGCTCTAATACGTTCTGCTTTGCCGTGAGAGCTCAGTAATCGTGGTCTATGCACGTTAGTTCTCGTTACGATACGTTTGGTCATGCAATCCTTGGTTATGTTAGACAAGAGTAGCTTCGACGTTTGTGCTATAAACTGCTATTCGTCCGATTTCTGCGCTCATCGCTGCTCTATTATACCCTACTCGGCTCTGTGGAGCCCAGCCATTGCGGCCGCGGCACGATTGGTCCTGTTATGTCACGTTTGGTCAGGTCACGATCAGCTAGGTTAGGAGGTGATAGCACTGACTTTCGAGCAATACGCTGCTATTCGGTGGATTTCTGCGCTCTACGTTACTCTAATATGCTCTGCTTGTCTCCGGGAAGCCAGAAATGGTAGACTCGGCACGTTATGTTGTGTCAGGTTACGTTCGGTTACGCTACGTTTGGCCACGTTTGAAAGGGATATCTTTGACCTTTGTGCTCTACGCTGCTACTCGAACGATATCTGCGCTCTGTATTGCCCTACCAGTGATTGCTCGACACTCGCGATGCCAGTAATTGTGGTGGCGGCACATTAGGTTGTGTTAGAATGCGTTCGGCTTGGTTAGGATACGTTGCGCTAGACAAGGATAGATTGACTTTCGTGTAGTAAACTATTATTAGGAGGACTCCATCGCTATACTATGTTCTACAATACTATGCTCGAATCTGTGGAGCCCAGCAATAGTTGTGGTGTCACGTTGCTTTGAGTCATATTAGGTACAGTTAGGTCAGGTTTGTTAGGTTAGTATATGATACCTTTGACTTTTGTGCTACACAGTGCTATTCGGGGTATTTCTGCGCTCTACTGTGCAATAGTATGTTCTGCTTTGCTCTGGGGATGTCAACAACAGAGGTCTAGGGACGTTGGGTTGAAAAGGTTACGTTTGGTTATACTATGCTCGGTTATGTTAGGCCAGGATAGCTATGACTCTTGTGCTGTACACTGCCATTCGGTGGGTTTCTGTGCTCTACTGTTATCTAAAATTCCATGCTTTGCTCTGGGAATTCTAGAAATGGTGGCCGCAGTGCTTTAGGCTCTGTTAGGTTCCGTTTGGTCGGGTTATGTTTGTTTGAGATAGGTTAGGATATATTTGACCTTCGTGCTCTACGCTGCCATCCAATGGACCTGCGTGCTCTACTGTATTCAATCATATTCAGTTTGCATCTGGGGAAGAAGGCAATAGTGATCGCGGTGCGTTAGGTCTAGCTACTCTAAGTTTGGATAGATCAGGTTAGGCGTGGCTAGGTTAGGGTATGTTTGACTTTTGTGCTGTACATAGCTATATGGCGGCGTTCTGCGCTCTACTGTGATCTAGTATGTTCTGCTTGCCTCTGGGGAGGACAGCAATAGTGGTCTCGGCACGTTAGCATCAGACAGATAACGTTCGGTTATGTTAGGTTCGTTCTGGTTATGATGGGGCTGCTTCGACTTTATGCTTTACACTGCTATTCGGTAGATTTTTTCACCCTCCTGTTATCTAATTTTCTCTACTTTGCTTTTACGAGGCCATAAATAGTGTCCGCGGCGCGACACATCCAGTTAGGGTACGTTTGTCTACGATAGGATAGGATATCTTTGACGTTTGCCCTATACACTTCTGTTCGGCAGATGTCTCTGCCGTTCATTGCTCTCCTGTGCCCTACTCATCTCTGGTGAGGCCTGCAACGGCGGACGTGTCACGATAGGTTTAGACTGGTTACGTTTTTTTATGTTAGGTTTGGTCATGATTGGACAGGATGGCTTTGACTTTTCAGCTATACTCTGCTCTTCAGTGAATTTCTGTGCTCTACTGTGCTCTAATATGTCCTGCTTGGCACTGGGAAGCACAGCAATAGTGGTCTCGGCAAGTTATGTTTAGTTATGTTACGTATGGTTTTGTCATGTTTTGTCAGGTTAGGATAGGATATCTTTGACTCGTGAGCTATACACTGCTATCCGGTGGATTTCTGCGCTCTATTGTGCTCAAGTATGTCCTACTTGGCTCTCGGGAGGGCAACAGCCGCTGTCTCGGCACGTTAGGTTGAGTTAGGTCATGTGTGGCTATGTTCTGTTTGTTTGGGTTAGGCATGGGTAGCTTCGACTTTTCTGATAAACACTAAGATTATATGGATTTTTGAGCTCCATCCCCACTGACGTGTCCGGCTTGGCTCTGGGGAGGCCAGCAATAGTGGTCGCGGCACATTAGGTTGAGTTGGGCAATTCTTGGTTATGTTACGGTTGGTTAGGTTAGGAGATGGTGGCTCCGACTTTGGTGCCATAGTCTGCTATTAGGTAGATTCCTGCGCCATAGTGTACTCTAATGTCACCAGATTCGCTCCCTGAGGGCCAGATATAGTGGCCTTGGCACGGTACATCGTGTCAGGTTATATCCGGTTATGTTGGGCCAGGCTAAGCTTTGTCAGGATTGTTTTAAGTTTTGTGCTGTACACTGCTGTTCTCTGGATTTCTGCCATCTGCAGAGCACTAGTATGCCCTGTTTGGCCCTGTGGAGGGCCACGATGGCGGGCTCACACGTTAGGTTATATCGAGCTATATTTGGTTTTATCCTGTTCGTTTGGGTTAGGTAGTTATTAATTTTCAGATACACACTGCGATTACGTGGTATTCTGCGGTTTACTCTCCACTAACGGGTGCCGCTTGACTGTGGGCAGGGCAGTAATAGTGGTCGCGGCGCGTCAGTTTGAGTTAGGTTACGTTTGGTTATGTTACGATTGGATAGGTTAGGAGGGGATTGCTTTGTCTTTAGTGCTGTATTCTGCTGTTAGGTTTGATTAGAGCGCCCTACAGGGCTCTAATGATTTCAGCCTGTCTCTGGCAAAAGCCAGCATGGGTGGTATCGGCACATTATGATGAGTCCGGCTACGTTCGGCTAGGTTCGGTTAGGCTACGTTTGGTAAGGGTAGCATTAACTTTTGTGCTGTACGCTGCTATTCGGTGAATTTCTGCGCTCTACAGTGCTCTAGCTTGTCCTGCTTGGCTTTTGGGAGGGGAGCAGTATTGGTCTCGGCACGGTTGTGTAAGGTATGGCGCGTCTGGCTATGACACGTTTGGTTAAGTTAGGATGGGGTAGCTTGGGCTCATGTGCTATACACTGCCATCCGTTGGACTTCTCTGCTCTACTGTTCTCTAATATGCTCCCCGTGGCTCTGTGTAGGCCCGCAATAGTGGTCTCGGAACGTTACGTGTAGTTCTACTGCGATATGTTAGGTTACGTTAGTTTGGGTTGGGCTTGGATAGCTTTGACTTTCGTGTTGTACAGTAATATTCGGTGGGATTCTGCACTCTACATTACTGTACTATACTCTGCTCGAATGTGGGGATGTCAGCAATAGTGGTCACGGGACGATATTCTGTGTTATGTCAAGTTTGGCTATGTGACGATTCGTTCGGTTAGGAAAGGATGGCTTTTATTTCTGTGCTATGATCTGCTGTTCGGTGGGTTTCTGCGCTCTTCAAAGATCTACTATGCTATGCTCGACTCCAGGGGGACCAGCAACAGCGGTCGTGGTGGATATGATGTGATATGTCGCGTCTGGTTAGGTTAGGTTATGCTACGTTTTGTTAGGATGGCTTCGATTTTTGTGTTATACACTGCTGTTCGGTGAATTTCAGCGCTCTGCTCAGCTCTGATATGTTCGCTGGGCACTGCGTATGCCTGCAATAGAGATCTCGTCTCGTTAGGATTAGTTATTCTACGTTTGGTTAGGTTAGGTTAGGTTAGGTTTGGTTAGGGTCGCTTGGGCTTGCATGCTATACACGGTTATTCGGTGGGTTCCTGCCCTCCACTTTGCTCCACCCTAATATGCTAGACCATGAGGAGGCCAGCAATAGTGGTCGTGACACGTTACGTTGGGTTTGCCTACGTTAGGCTATGTTATGTTAGTTTGGGTCAGGTTTAGACATTTTTGATTTTTCTGCTGTACACTGCGGTCCTATAGATTTCTGCGCCCTGCTCTCCTCTAATATGTTCCGCTTGTCTCCACGTGCGCCAGGAACAGTTCTCTCGGCACGTTAGGATGAGTTATGCTACGTTCTGTTAGGTCATGTGTGGTCAAGTTTGGCAGAGGCAGCTTTGACATTTATGCTGTACACTGCCATTCGGACGATTTCAGCGCTCTATATTGCTCTGCTATACTCTGCTTAGCTCTCGAGAGGCCAGCAGCAGCGATCGTGGTACGTAGGTTAGGATAACGTTACGTCTGCTCATCTTGCGTTTGGTAAGGATAGGATAGGATAGCTCAGTGTTCTGTGGTATACACTTGTATTGGGAGGATTTCCGCGGTCTGCCGAGCTCTGGTATATTCTGCTTGGCTCTGAGGAGGCCAGCAAGTTTGGTCTCGGCACGCTACACTGTGCTACGTTACGGTCTGCTTGGCTAGGTTAGTATACGTTTGGTTTGGATAGCCTTGTCTCTTGTGCTTTACACTACTACTCGGCCGATATCTGTGCACTGCATTGCTCCACTAGCGTCTGCTTGAATCTGTGCAGACCAGCAATAGCGGTCGAGACACGTTTGTTTGTGATAGGTCACGCTTGGTTAGGCTAGGATAGGTAAAGTCTGGTTAGGATGTATTTGACTTTTGTGCTATATACTGCTATTCGGTCTATATCTGCGCTCTGAATTGCCGTACTAGCATCTGCTTGTCTGTCGAGAGGACAGCAATCGTGGTCATGGCACGTTAGCTGTAGTTAGGCTACGTTCGGTTGGGATATGTTTGTTTGTGTTAGTTCTGGGTGGCTTTGTCTTTTGTGTTATACACTGTTATACGTTGAATTTCTGGACTTTACTGTGCTCTAGTTTTTCCGGCTTGGCTATGGGGTTGCCAGCAGTATTGGTCTCGGCCCTGAAAGAGTGGTCGAGGCATGTTCCGCTGAGCTTGTCTACGTTAGATTATGTTACGTCAGTTTGGATTAGGTTAGGATATCTTCGACTTTTCTCCTGTACATTGCCATTCTATGGATTTCTGCGCCCTACTCTCCTGTAGTATGTTCTGCTTGTCACTGTGGAGGCCAGAAATATTGGTGGCGGCATGTTAGTTTGAGTTAGGCTACGTTCGGTTACGTTATGTTAGTCTGGGTTAGGTACGGATAGCTCTGGCTGACGTGGCGTACAGTGTTGTGCGGTGGGTTTCTGCGTTCCACTGTGCTCTAGTATATTCTGCTGGGCCTGGGGAGGTAATTAGTAATGGTCTTTGCACGTTGGGTTGGGGTAGGGTACGTTTTGTTATGTTATGTTAGCGCGGCTTTGGTTGTACACGGCGATTGTACGGATTTCCGCTCTCTACTTCCCTCTAATATGCTCCTCTGGGCTCTAATGCGGCCAGCAATTGTGGCGGCGGCAAGTTAAGTAGAGTTTTGTGACGTTTGGCGCAGTTGCGGTTTGTTTGGTTAGGAGAGGGTAGCCATGACTTTTGCGCTACACACGGCTTTTCGGTGGATATCGCCGCCCCGCTCTGCTCTAATATGCACTGCTTTGCTCTGGGGAGACAGGAAATTGTGGTTGCGGTACGTTAGGTTGAGTCAGGTTACGTTGGTCTATGATAAGCTAGCATGGGTTAGGTTTGGATAGCTTCCACCTTTCTGCTATACACAGCCATACTATTGACTTTGGCCCACACTCTCCTCTAATATGTGCAGCTTGGCGATGGGGAGGTCAGCAATAGTGGTCTAGACACGATAGTTTGAGTTCAATTACGGTTGGTTTTGGTAAGTTTGGCTAGGTTAGAATTGGGTAACTTTGACTTCTGATCTATGCATTGCTATTCGGTTGCTTCCTGCGATCCTCGTTGCTCTACTATAATCTACCGGCTCTGGGGAAGCCGGCAATGGCTGCCGTGGCATTAAAGGTTGAGACAGGTAACGTTTCGTTAGGTTAGGTTAGGTAAGGTTAGGTTCGGTTAGGATGACTTTGACTTTTGCGCTGTGCACGGATATTCGGGGAGCTTCTGCGCTCTACCGTGTTCTAATATGTTCTGCTTGGCTCCAGGGTGGCCAGAGGTAGAGGTCTCGGTTCGATAGGTTTAGATATCATACGTTTGGCTAGGTTTGGTTATGCATGGCTTGGTTTGGATGGCTTTGACTTTGCGCTATATACTGCTGTTCGGTGTAATCCTGCGCTTTGTTGTGATCTAATATCCTCCGCTTGGAGATGTGGGGGCCAGAAGAAGTGGCCGCGGCACGTTAGGCTGCATTTGGTTGTGTACGGTTATGACAAGTTTTGTTATGTTAGGAGAGGGTAGCTTCGTCTTTTATGCTATACACTGATAATCGGTGGATTTCTGCCCTCCAAATGGCTCTAGTATACCCTGCTCGACACTCGGGAGGTCAGCAATGGTGGTGTAGGCGTGTTATGCTGTGTTATGTTCGTCTGGCTTTGTTTCGTTTCGTAACGCTAGGACTGTAAAACTGTGGGTTTTGCACTATACACTGCTATTCGGAGGATTTCTAGACTCTACATAGCTCTGCTATACCCTACTCGACTCTGGGGTGGACAGTAATAGTGGTGTCGGCACGTTAGCTTGTATTAGGTTACGTTTGGCTAGGTTAGGTTCGCATTGGTTAGGTGTGGATAACATTGACCTTTCTGCTATACACTGCCATCCTATTGACTACTGCAATTCACTCTCCTATAATATGTTCTGCGTGGCGATGGGGAGGCCAGCAGTAGTGGTCTCCGCACGTTAGGTTTTGTTTTGTTACTTTCCGTTTGGTTACAATTGGTTAGCTTAGGAGAGGGTAGCTTTGACCTTTGCGCCATGCACTGCAATTCGGCGGACTCCTGCACTCTAGTGTGCTCTAATATGATCACTCTGGTTCCAGGAAGGAAAGCAATAGTGGTATCAGCTCGTCATGTTGTGTTAGGCTTCGTAGTGTTAGGTTGGGATAGGCCAGGTTGTGTTAATTTGTCTTTGACGTTTGTGCTTTACACTGTAGTTGCGGCGCATTTCTGCGCTGTACTGTGCTCTGCTGTATTGTGATAGGGTCTGTGGAGGCCAGCAATCCTGATCTCGGCGCCTTAGGTTGAGTTACTCAACGTTTGTGTAGGTTAGGTTAGGCCGAGCTAGGTTAGGGTATCTTTCACTTTTGTGCTTTACGCTGCAAGGCGGTTGACTTCTGCGCTTTACTGTGCTCCAGTATATTCTGCTTGGTTCTGGGGAGAGGAGAAATAGAGGTCGAAGTGCTTTATGTTGAGATGGGATACGTTTGGTTGTGTAACGATTATTAATGTTAGGATATGTTTGGGCTTGACTTTGTGGTATACAGTGCAATGCGGCGGATTCCTTCTCTCTACTCTGCTCTAGTATATTCTGCTTGGCTCTGGAGATTGCAGCAATAGCGGTCTCGGCAGGTTAGGTTGGTTTATGCTGTGTTTGGTTATGCTCTGTTCGTTTCGTTCAAGCATGGGAAGATTTGAGCCTCTCTGATATACACAGCGATTATATGGTTTTCTGCGCACTAAACTCCACTAGCGTGTTCCGCTTGACTCTGTGGAGGGCAGCAATACTGGTCTCGGCTCGCTATGATCAGTCAGGTTACGCTCGGTTAGGTTGTGTCAGACTATGTTTGGTCAGGATAGCTTTAACTTTTGAGCTGCACGCTTCTATTCGCTGCATTTCTGCCCTCCGATGTGCTATAGTACGTCCAGTTTGGCTCTGGTGAGGACAAAAAAAGCGGTCTCGGTACGTTGGGTTGAGTTATGTTACGTTTGGTTATGTTACGGTTGTTTAGGTTAGAAGGGGATATCTTTGACTTTAGTGCCATAGTCAGCTATTAGGAGGATTTCTGCGCTCTACAATGCTGTAATGCATTCAGCATGACTCTGGCAAGCCCAGCATGTGAGGTATCCGCACGTTATGATGAGTCATGCTACATTCGGTTAGGTTGGGTTAGGCTACGTTTGGTAAGTATAGCTTCAACTTTTGTGCTCTACACTGATATTTGATGGGCTTCTGGGCTCTACAGTGACCTAGTATGTCTTGCTTGGCTCTCGGGCGGCCAGCAATAGTGGTCGCGGCACGTTAGGTTGTATCAGGTTATGTTCGGTTATGTTGGATTGGGCAATGTTTGGTCAGGATAGCTTTTACTTTTATGCTATACGCCGCACTTCTCTGCACTTCTGCGCTCTACTGTGACCTAATATTCCATGCTTTCCTCACGTAATTCCAGATATAGCGGCCGCGGCACGTTAGGTTGTGTTTGAATACGTTCGGTTGGGTTAGGTTACGTTGCCTTTGGTTGCGATAACTTTGACGTTCGTGTTATAAACTGTTATTGGGCGGAATTCTGCGCTCTTCTCTGCTGTACCGTACTCTGCTCTTATCTGTGGAGCACAGCAATAGTGGACGCTGCACGTAGTCCTGAGCTATGTTGCGTTTGGTTATTTTAAGGTTTGTTACGTTATGAAGCAATAGCATGAGCTTTTCTGCTCTATACTGTTATATGGTGTATTTCTGTGCCCTACTGTGCTCTAATACGTTCTGCTTTGCCGTGAGAGCTCAGTAATCGTGGTCTATGCACGTTAGTTCTCGTTACGATACGTTTGGTCATGCAATCCTTGGTTATGTTAGACAAGAGTAGCTTCGACGTTTGTGCTATAAACTGCTATTCGTCCGATTTCTGCGCTCATCGCTGCTCTATTATACCCTACTCGGCTCTGTGGAGCCCAGCCATTGCGGCCGCGGCACGATTGGTCCTGTTATGTCACGTTTGGTCAGGTCACGATCAGCTAGGTTAGGAGGTGATAGCACTGACTTTCGAGCAATACGCTGCTATTCGGTGGATTTCTGCGCTCTACGTTACTCTAATATGCTCTGCTTGTCTCCGGGAAGCCAGAAATGGTAGACTCGGCACGTTATGTTGTGTCAGGTTACGTTCGGTTACGCTACGTTTGGCCACGTTTGAAAGGGATATCTTTGACCTTTGTGCTCTACGCTGCTACTCGAACGATATCTGCGCTCTGTATTGCCCTACCAGTGATTGCTCGACACTCGCGATGCCAGTAATTGTGGTGGCGGCACATTAGGTTGTGTTAGAATGCGTTCGGCTTGGTTAGGATACGTTGCGCTAGACAAGGATAGATTGACTTTCGTGTAGTAAACTATTATTAGGAGGACTCCATCGCTATACTATGTTCTACAATACTATGCTCGAATCTGTGGAGCCCAGCAATAGTTGTGGTGTCACGTTGCTTTGAGTCATATTAGGTACAGTTAGGTCAGGTTTGTTAGGTTAGTATATGATACCTTTGACTTTTGTGCTACACAGTGCTATTCGGGGTATTTCTGCGCTCTACTGTGCAATAGTATGTTCTGCTTTGCTCTGGGGATGTCAACAACAGAGGTCTAGGGACGTTGGGTTGAAAAGGTTACGTTTGGTTATACTATGCTCGGTTATGTTAGGCCAGGATAGCTATGACTCTTGTGCTGTACACTGCCATTCGGTGGGGTTCTGTGCTCTACTGTTATCTAAAATTCCATGCTTTGCTCTGGGAATTCTAGAAATGGTGGCCGCAGTGCTTTAGGCTCTGTTAGGTTCCGTTTGGTCGGGTTATGTTTGTTTGAGATAGGTTAGGATATATTTGACCTTCGTGCTCTACGCTGCCATCCAATGGACCTGCGTGCTCTACTGTATTCAATCATATTCAGTTTGCATCTGGGGAAGAAGGCAATAGTGATCGCGGTGCGTTAGGTCTAGCTACTCTAAGTTTGGATAGATCAGGTTAGGCGTGGCTAGGTTAGGGTATGTTTGACTTTTGTGCTGTACATAGCTATATGGCGGCGTTCTGCGCTCTACTGTGATCTAGTATGTTCTGCTTGCCTCTGGGGAGGACAGCAATAGTGGTCTCGGCACGTTAGCATCAGACAGATAACGTTCGGTTATGTTAGGTTCGTTCTGGTTATGATGGGGCTGCTTCGACTTTATGCTTTACACTGCTATTCGGTAGATTTTTTCACCCTCCTGTTATCTAATTTTCTCTACTTTGCTTTTACGAGGCCATAAATAGTGTCCGCGGCGCGACACATCCAGTTAGGGTACGTTTGTCTACGATAGGATAGGATATCTTTGACGTTTGCCCTATACACTTCTGTTCGGCAGATGTCTCTGCCGTTCATTGCTCTCCTGTGCCCTACTCATCTCTGGTGAGGCCTGCAACGGCGGACGTGTCACGATAGGTTTAGACTGGTTACGTTTTTTTATGTTAGGTTTGGTCATGATTGGACAGGATGGCTTTGACTTTTCAGCTATACTCTGCTCTTCAGTGAATTTCTGTGCTCTACTGTGCTCTAATATGTCCTGCTTGGCACTGGGAAGCACAGCAATAGTGGTCTCGGCAAGTTATGTTTAGTTATGTTACGTATGGTTTTGTCATGTTTTGTCAGGTTAGGATAGGATATCTTTGACTCGTGAGCTATACACTGCTATCCGGTGGATTTCTGCGCTCTATTGTGCTCAAGTATGTCCTACTTGGCTCTCGGGAGGGCAACAGCCGCTGTCTCGGCACGTTAGGTTGAGTTAGGTCATGTGTGGCTATGTTCTGTTTGTTTGGGTTAGGCATGGGTAGCTTCGACTTTTCTGATAAACACTAAGATTATATGGATTTTTGAGCTCCATCCCCACTGACGTGTCCGGCTTGGCTCTGGGGAGGCCAGCAATAGTGGTCGCGGCACATTAGGTTGAGTTGGGCAATTCTTGGTTATGTTACGGTTGGTTAGGTTAGGAGATGGTGGCTCCGACTTTGGTGCCATAGTCTGCTATTAGGTAGATTCCTGCGCCATAGTGTACTCTAATGTCACCAGATTCGCTCCCTGAGGGCCAGATATAGTGGCCTTGGCACGGTACATCGTGTCAGGTTATATCCGGTTATGTTGGGCCAGGCTAAGCTTTGTCAGGATTGTTTTAAGTTTTGTGCTGTACACTGCTGTTCTCTGGATTTCTGCCATCTGCAGAGCACTAGTATGCCCTGTTTGGCCCTGTGGAGGGCCACGATGGCGGGCTCACACGTTAGGTTATATCGAGCTATATTTGGTTTTATCCTGTTCGTTTGGGTTAGGTAGTTATTAATTTTCAGATACACACTGCGATTACGTGGTATTCTGCGGTTTACTCTCCACTAACGGGTGCCGCTTGACTGTGGGCAGGGCAGTAATAGTGGTCGCGGCGCGTCAGTTTGAGTTAGGTTACGTTTGGTTATGTTACGATTGGATAGGTTAGGAGGGGATTGCTTTGTCTTTAGTGCTGTATTCTGCTGTTAGGTTTGATTAGAGCGCCCTACAGGGCTCTAATGATTTCAGCCTGTCTCTGGCAAAAGCCAGCATGGGTGGTATCGGCACATTATGATGAGTCCGGCTACGTTCGGCTAGGTTCGGTTAGGCTACGTTTGGTAAGGGTAGCATTAACTTTTGTGCTGTACGCTGCTATTCGGTGAATTTCTGCGCTCTACAGTGCTCTAGCTTGTCCTGCTTGGCTTTTGGGAGGGGAGCAGTATTGGTCTCGGCACGGTTGTGTAAGGTATGGCGCGTCTGGCTATGACACGTTTGGTTAAGTTAGGATGGGGTAGCTTGGGCTCATGTGCTATACACTGCCATCCGTTGGACTTCTCTGCTCTACTGTTCTCTAATATGCTCCCCGTGGCTCTGTGTAGGCCCGCAATAGTGGTCTCGGAACGTTACGTGTAGTTCTACTGCGATATGTTAAGTTACGTTAGTTTGGGTAGGGCTTGGATAGCTTTGACTTTCGTGTTGTACAGTAATATTCGGTGGGATTCTGCACTCTACATTACTGTACTATACTCTGCTCGAATGTGGGGATGTCAGCAATAGTGGTCACGGGACGATATTCTGTGTTATGTCAAGTTTGGCTATGTGACGATTCGTTCGGTTAGGAAAGGATGGCTTTTATTTCTGTGCTATGATCTGCTGTTCGGTGGGTTTCTGCGCTCTTCAAAGATCTACTATGCTATGCTCGACTCCAGGGGGACCAGCAACAGCGGTCGTGGTGGATATGATGTGATATGTCGCGTCTGGTTAGGTTAGGTTATGCTACGTTTTGTTAGGATGGCTTCGATTTTTGTGTTATACACTGCTGTTCGGTGAATTTCAGCGCTCTGCTCAGCTCTGATATGTTCGCTGGGCACTGCGTATGCCTGCAATAGAGATCTCGTCTCGTTAGGATTAGTTATTCTACGTTTGGTTAGGTTAGGTTAGGTTAGGTTTGGTTAGGGTCGCTTGGGCTTGCATGCTATACACGGTTATTCGGTGGGTTCCTGCCCTCCACTTTGCTCCACCCTAATATGCTAGACCATGAGGAGGCCAGCAATAGTGGTCGTGACACGTTACGTTGGGTTTGCCTACGTTAGGCTATGTTATGTTAGTTTGGGTCAGGTTTAGACATTTTTGATTTTTCTGCTGTACACTGCGGTCCTATAGATTTCTGCGCCCTGCTCTCATCTAATATGTTCCGCTTGTCTCCACGTGCGCCAGGAACTGTTCTCTCGGCACGTTAGGATGAGTTATGCTACGTTCTGTTCGGTCATGTGTGGTCAAGTTTGGCAGATGCAGCTTTGACATTTATGCTGTACAATGCCATTCGGACGATTTCAGCGCTCTATATTGCTCTGCTATACTCTGCTTAGCTCTCGAGAGGCCAGCAGCAGCGATCGTGGTACGTAGGTTAGGATAACGTTACGTCTGCTCATCTTGCGTTTGGTAAGGATAGGATAGGATAGCTCAGTGTTCTGTGGTATACACTTGTATTGGGAGGATTTCCGCGGTCTGCCGAGCTCTGGTATATTCTGCTTGGCTCTGAGGAGGCCAGCAAGTTTGGTCTCGGCACGCTACACTGTGCTACGTTACGGTCTGCTTGGCTAGGTTAGTATACGTTTGGTTTGGATAGCCTTGTCTCTTGTGCTTTACACTACTACTCGGCCGATATCTGTGCACTGCATTGCTCCACTAGCGTCTGCTTGAATCTGTGCAGACCAGCAATAGCGGTCGAGACACGTTTGTTTGTGATAGGTCACGCTTGGTTAGGCTAGGATAGGTAAAGTCTGGTTAGGATGTATTTGACTTTTGTGCTATATACTGCTATTCGGTCTATATCTGCGCTCTGAATTGCCGTACTAGCATCTGCTTGTCTGTCGAGAGGACAGCAATCGTGGTCATGGCACGTTAGCTGTAGTTAGGCTACGTTCGGTTGGGATATGTTTGTTTGTGTTAGTTCTGGGTGGCTTTGTCTTTTGTGTTATACACTGTTATACGTTGAATTTCTGGACTTTACTGTGCTCTAGTTTTTCCGGCTTGGCTATGGGGTTGCCAGCAGTATTGGTCTCGGCCCGTTAGGTCGTGTTAGCTTATGTTTGGTGGCGTTACGTTCGTTTGTGTGAAGTATGGATCGATTTGACTTTCGCGGTGTACGCAGCTGTTCGGTGGGTATCTTTGCTCCACAGTGGTCCAGTACGTTTCGGTTGACTCTGGAGAAGGCAGTAATAGTGGTCTCGGCGCGATAGGTTGAGATACTATACGTTTGGTTGGGTTATGTTAGCCTTTATTAGGTTTGGATAGCTTCGACATTTCTGCTATACACTGCGATTCCATAGATTTCTGCGCCCTACTCTCCTTTATCATGCTCTGCTCGGCTCTGCGGAGGCCAGCAATACTTGCCGCGGCGAGTTAGCTTGGGATAGGTTACGTTTGGAGAGGTAAGATTTGTTTGGGTTTGGTTAGGATATCTTTGGCATATGTGCTCTACACGGATATCCTGTGGACTTCCGTGCTCTACTGTCCTCTAGTATATTCTGCTTAGCTCTGGGGAGGCCAGCAGTCTAGGTCCCGGCACGTTGGTCTGAGTTACGTTCCGTCTGGCTATGTGACGTTTGGCTAGGTTCGGAAAGGATAGCTTTGACTTTTGTGTTATACACGTGTATTCGGTGGAGTTCTGCGCTCTACTGTAATCTAATGTTCCATGCTTTGCTCTGGGAATTCCAGAAATGGTGGCCGCGGCGCGTTACGTTGGGATATGTTACGTTTTATTAGTTTCGGTTTGTTCTGGTTAGGTTGTGATATCGTTAACTTTCGTGCTGTGCATTGGCTCTCTACGGACTTCAGTAGTCTATTATCCTCTAATATGCCCTGCTTGGCAACGGTGAGGCCAGCAATATTTGCCTCGGCACGTTAGGTCGGGAGAGGATACGTTTGGATGGTTAAGTTGGCTATGATTATGTTTGGGCAGCTTCGACTTTTCTGCCATACGCTGCGGTTCTATGTATTTCCGCGCTCTACTCTCGTCTATTATGCTCCGCACGGCTCTGTGGTTGCCAGCAATACTGGTCGCGGCACGTTAGGTAGGGTTAGGCTACGTTCTGTGGGGCTACGTTAGTTTGGGTTAGGCATGGATTGCTTTGTCTTTCGTGGCATAGACATCCTTCGGTGCACTTTTCCTCTCTGCTGTGCTCTAGCATGTTCTAGTTGGCTTTGAGGAGGGCAGCAATGGAGGTCACCGCACGTTAGTAGTGGTTAGGCTACGAACGCTTACGTCAGGTTCGGTTATTTTAGGACAGTATAGCTTTGACTTTTGTGCTGTACACTGCTATACGTTGAATTCCTGCGCTCTACTGTGCTCTACTATGCTCAGCTTGTCTCTGAGGAGGCCCGCAATAGCGGCCATGGCAGGTTTGTTTGAATTGTGCTACGTTTGGTTAGCCTAACATTGTTAGGTTTGGTTACAGTGTCTTAGACTTTTATGCTATACACTGCTATTCGGTGGAATTCTATGGCTATGGGGAAGCCAGCAGCATTGGTCTCGGCACGTTAGCCTATGTTCTGTTGCGTTTGGCTGCGCTACGTTTGCCTATGTTAGGATACTATGGCTATTACTTTTGTGTTATGGAGTGCTATTCTGTAGATCCGTGCGCTCTACGTTTCACCACTATACTCTGTCAGACTCTCGGGAGACCACCAACAGTGGTCTCGGCACGTTAGGTTGAGTTGGGCTACGTTTGGTTACCTTATGCTAGTTTGGGTTAGGTTCGGATAGATCCTGTTTACGCGGTATGCGCTGCAATTCGGTGGATTTCGACTGACTAGTGTGCTCTAATATGCTCTGCCTGGCTCTGGGAGGCCAGCAATAGCGGTCGTGGCATGTTTGTTTGAGTTATATTAAGTGCGATTAGGTTACGTTTGGTTAGGTTAGAATAGGATAACTTTGACATTTGTGCTATACACTGCGATTCTATCGATGTCTGCGCTCTACTCACCTCTATTAAGTTCTGCTCGGTTCTGTGGAAGCCAGAAATTCTGGCCGCGGCAAGTTAGGATGGGACTGGTTACGTTTGGCTAGGTTAGATTTGTTTGGGTTTGGTTAGGATTGCTTTGACATATGTGCTCAACACATATGTCCCATTGACTTCTGTGCTCTATCGTGCTCTACCATATACTCCTTGGCTCTGGGGAAGCCAGCAATAGTGATCGCGGCACGTTAGGTTTCGTTACTCTGCGTTTGGTTTGGTTAGGTTGGGGTACCTTCGACTTTTGTGCTGTACATTGCTATTTGGTGGCTATATGCGATCTAGTGTGCTCCATTACACTTTGCTCGACTCTGGCAAGGTCAGCTTTAGTGGTCATGGCACGATAGATTGCGCTAGGATACGTATGGTAGTGCTACGATTGGTTAGGTTATGATTGGGTAGCTTCGACTTTTGTGCTATACTCCGATTTTCGGAGGTCATCTACTCTCTGCATTGCTCAACAGTACTCTGCTGGACTTCGGTGATTCCAGCAATAGTTTCCTCGGTACGTTTAATTGAGCTAGACTGCGTTCGGTTGGGTCATGTTAGTTTTGGGTTAGGCTTGTATAGGTTTGACTTTCGTGGTGTATACAGCTTTTCGGTGGGTTTCTGCTCTCTACTGTGCTCTAGTATGTTTCGCTTGGTTCTGGTGAGGCGAGCGCTAGTATTACAGTCACATTAGGTTGGGATTTGCAACGTTTGATCATGTTTCGTTTAGTAAGGTTAGGATAGGATAGCTTTGACATCTATGCTACACACCAATATTTAGTGGACTTCGGCGGCCTACATTCCTCTAATACGCCCTGCTTGCCCGCGGCGAGGCCAGAAATATTATTCTCGGCAAGTTATGCTTAGCTGTGTTACGCTTGGCTTGGCCAGGTTAGTGCAGGTTAGATTAGGTCATCTTTGACATTTTCACCACACACTGCATTGCCGTGGGTTACTGCGATCGACTGTAATCTAGCATGTTCTGCTTGGCTTTGGGAGGGCCAGCAATGGTGGTCTCGGCACGTTAGCATGAGTTACACTGCGTTTGGTTAAGTTAGACCTGTTAAGGCTACGAGAGCATAGCTTGGGCTTTCGTGCTATTCACTGCTATTTAGTGGATTTCTGCCGTCTACTGTGATGACATATGCCCTGCCTTGATCTGGGAATCCTTGAAATAGTGGCCGCGGCGCGTTGGGTTGTGTTATGTTATGTTCGGTTTGGTTAGGATTGATTGCGTTGGGTAGGGATATCTTTGAATTTCGCGCAACACAATGCCGCTCTATAGAACTCTGCGATCTTCTCTCCTCTAACATGTCCTGCTTGGTGGTTGGGAGGGCAGCAATTGTGGGCTAGGCATGTTAGTTTGGGATTGGTTACGTTTGACTAGGTTAGGTAAAGCCAGATTAGGCTATGGCACCTCCTACTTTTTGCTATGCACTAATATTCTGGAGATTTCAGCGTTCCACATTGCTCTGCTATACTCTGCCAAGCTTTTGCGCGGACAGCAATGGCGGTCGTGGCACGTCGTGTTGGATTACGGTACGTCCGCACATATTACGTTTCGTCAGGTTAGGATAGGGTAGCTGCGGCTTTTGTGCTGTACGAGGCATCACGGTGTATTTCAGCGATCTACTGTGCTCCAATCAGCTCTGCTTGGAGCAGGGGAGGCCAGTAATAGTGATCTCGGCCCGTTATGATGTGTTATGTTACGTTTGATTACGTTATGTTGGTTTGGGTTAGGTTTAGATAGATTTGACTTTTGCGGTATACTCTGCTGTTCGGTGGATTTCAAAGCTCTACTGTTCTCTAGTATGTTCTTCATGTCTATGGGGAAGCGAGTAATAGGTAGCGGTAGGTTGAGATAGGGCACGTTTGAATCTGTTACGCTTGCTGTGGTTTGGTTTGGATAGCTTCTACTCTTCCGCAGTATACAGCGGTTCCATAGATTTCTGCGCATTACTCTGCTCTACTGTGATCTGCATGGCACTGTGGAGGGCAGCTATAATGGTCGCGGCGCGTTAGCTAGGGATCGGTCACGTTTGTATACGTAAGGCTTGGTTGGGTTTTGTCAGGTTAGCGTTGATTATCCTACACGAATATCCTACAGACTTCTGTGCTCTACTGTGCTCTATCATATTCTGCTTGCCCCAGCGGAAGCCTGGAATAGTGGCCGCGGCTGGTTCGTTTGCTTACTCTACGTTTGGATAGATTAGGATAGGTATGGATACGTCAGGGTGTCTTTGACTTTTGTGCTACTCGCTACTATTTGGAGACTTTCTGCGATCTACTGTGCTGTACTGTACCCTGCTCGACTCTGGAGAGACCAGCTTTAGTGGTCGTGACTCGACAGAATGCGCTAGGATACGTTCAGTAATGCTACGATTGGTCAGGTTAGGAAAGCGTAGCTTCGATTTTTATGCTAAACTCCTCTATTCGGAGGATTTCTACTATCTACATCGCTCTACTGTACTCTGCTAGACTCCGACTGTCCACTAATACTGATCTCGGCACGTTTGTTTGAGCTCGACTATATCAGGTATGGCTATTCTGTCTTTTGTTTGGCTTGGGTTGCTTTGACTTTCGTGGTATAGACTGCTGTTCGGCGGATTTCTGCGCCCTACTGTGCTCTAGTACGCTTTGCTTGGTTCTGGTTAGGCCGGCTACAGTGTCCTCGGCACGCTAGCTTGAGATAGATAACGTTCGGTTTTGTTACGTTTGATAAGGTTAGGATTGGACAGCTCTGACTTTAATGCGTCGCCGCCTTTCGGTGGATTCCTGCGCTTTACTGCACTCTAGCGTACTCTGTTTGGCACTCGAGAGGCCAGGAATAGTGGCCGCGGGGCATGAAGTTGTGGTAGGTTACGTTTGGTCAGGTTAGGTTTGTTTGGGTTTGGTTAGCGTATCTTTGACTTTCTTAGTATATACTGCATTCTATGGACCTCTGATCTCTGGTCACCTCCAATATGCCCGGCTTGGCAACGGGGAGGCCAGCAATAGTTTTCTCGGCAGGTTTGGTTGAGATAGGATGCGTTTGGCTAGATTAGGCGAAGTCGGATTAGGCTAGGGTACCTGATACTTTTTGCTATACACTAATACTCGGGAGATTTCAGCGTTCCACATTGCTCTGCTATACTCTGCCTAGCCCTTGTGCGGACAGCAATGGCGGTCGTGGCACGTCATGTTGGGTAACGTTACGTCTGCTTACGTTACGTTTAGTTAGATTAGGATGCAGTAGCT
Source organism: Eufriesea mexicana (assembly GCF_001483705.2). Lineage (NCBI taxonomy): Eukaryota > Metazoa > Arthropoda > Insecta > Hymenoptera > Apidae > Eufriesea > Eufriesea mexicana. The sequence continues at coordinate 871,356 of NW_016908474.1, read as the reverse complement.
CTGACTTCTCCGCTATTTACTGCCATTCGGTGGATCTCTACGCTTTACCGTGCTCTTATACGCTTCGCTTGGCGCTGGCCAGGCCAGCAATAGTTGTCCCGGTACGTTACGTTCAGTTAGGCTGCGTTTGGTTAGGTTACGCTTGGTCAGGTTAGGGCAGGGTAGCTTCGACTATTGTACTATAAACTGCACTTCGGTGGATTTCTGCGCCCTACATTGCTCTACTATACCCTGCTCGACCCTCGCGAGGGCAGCAGTAGCGGCCGCCGCACGTTAGTTTGAGTTATATTGCGTTTGGCTAGGTTACGTTACGTTGCGTTATTCCAGGATGGCTTTGACTTTGGTGTTAGACACTGCTTTTCCTTTGATTTCTGTGCTCTACATTGCGCTATCACACACTGCTTGTCTATGTGGACGCCAGGAAGAGTGCTCTCGGAAGTTAGTTTGGGGTATGTTACGCTTGGTTATGTCGTGTTTGGATATGCTTGGTCAGGATAGCTGTGGCTTTTGTGCTATACACTGCTGTTTCGAAGATTTCTGAGCTCTGCATTGCTATGCTGTTCTCTGCGCAGCTCTCGCGTGGCCAGCAATAGCAGTCGTAGCACGTCAGATTCGGTTTTGTAATTTCCATCTATGGCACACTTGGTTATGTTGGGACATGGTGGCTTTCACTTTTGTGCCATACACTGCTATTCGGCGGACTTCTGTCCTCTACTGCGAAATAATGCTCCCTGCTTTGATCTGGGAATGCCAGAGATTTTGGACGCGGCGCGTCAGTTTGCGATATGTTATGATTGTGTAGTTCAGGTTTTTATGGTGAGGTACGGGTGTCTTCGACTTTCGTGCTGTACACTGCCACTCTATGTACCTCTGCGTTCTGCTCTCCTGTAATATGCCATGGTTTGCTCTGTGGAGGCCGGAAATAGTGCTCTCGGCACGTTAGGTTGAGTTATGTTACGTTTCATTAGGTTGCGTTGGTCACGTAAGTATAGTGCAACTTCAACCTTAGCGCTATGCACTGCTATTCGGTGGATTTCTGTGCCCTTAGTTGCTCAGCTATATTATTCACCACTCTGGGCAGGCCAGCATTTGCGGCCGTGGCACGATAGATTGAGTTAGGGTACGTTTGGTTAGGAAGGCTTTGACTTTTGTGCAATACGCTGCTATTCGGTGGGTTTCTGTTCACTGCGTTGCTCTACTAGCCGCTGTTTGCCTCTCGGATGGCCAGCAATATCGGTCGTGGCAGGTTTGGTTGTGTTAAGTTACGCTTGGTTATGTTAGGTAAGGTTACGTTTGGTTAGGACGGCTTTGACATTTGTGCAATACACTGCTATCCGGTGGGTTTCTTCGCTCTACTGTGCTATAGTATATCCTGCTTGGCTGTGGGAGGCCAGCAGTATTGCTGTCGGCACGTTAGTATGAGTTATGTAGCGTTTGGTTATGTTACGTTTGGTTAGGCGAGGACAGGACAGCTTAGTCTTTTGTACTATACACTGCTACTCCTTGGATTCCTGCGATCTACTGTTCTCTAACATGCTCCACTTGACGCTTGTGAGGCCAGCAATAGTGGTCTCGGCAGGTTAGGTTGTGTTAGGCTACGTGTTGTTAAGTTATGTTATGTCTGGTGAGGTTAGAATATCTTCGACTTTTGTGCTTCACACGTCAGTGCGGCGGATTACTGCGGTATATTTTGCTCTGGTATATTGCGTTTGGCCTTGATGAGGCTAGCAATAGTAGCCTTGGCACGTTAGGTTGAGTTAAGCTACGTCCGGTTATGTTACGTATGGTTATGTATGGATAGGGTAGCTTCGACTATTATGCTACGCACTGCGATGCTATGGTCTTCTGTGTTCTAATCTACCCTAATATGCTGTGCTTGGTGATGGGGAGGCCCGCAATCTTGGACTCGGCACGTTAGGTTTAGTTAGTCTACGTTTGGTTAGGTTAGTTTAGGTCAGGTTGGTTCAGGGTTTCTATAACTTCTGCGCTATACACAGCTATTTGTTCGCTTTCTGCGCTATTCTGTTCTCCAGTATATTCTGCTTGTCTCTGGGGAGGCAAGCAACACTGGCCCTGGCACGTTACGTTAAGTTAGGGTACGTTTGCTTATATCACGTTTGGCTAGGTTAGGTTATTATAGCCCCGACTTTTGTGCTACGCAGTGACATTCTATGTGTTTCTGCGCTTTTCATTGCGCGATCTCACATTGCTTGCATCGGTGGACGCCAGGAATAAAGCTCTCGGCACTTTAGGCTGTGTTACGTTACGTATGGTTATGTTAGGTTCGGCTGTGTTTGGTGAGGTTAGCATTGACTTTTGTGCTATACACTGCTAGTCGGCGGATTTCTCGGCTCTTCGTTGCTCTCCTATACTCTACTCGACTCTGGGAAGGACAGCAATTGCAGTTGTGGCACGCCAGGTTTTGCTCTGCCTGGATTGTTAATGTCACGATTGGATAGGTTACGAGAGGATAGCTTAGACTCGTTCGCTACACTCCGCTATTCCGTGGACCTTTGCGATCTACTGTGCTCCAGTATATTCTGCTTGGCTCTTGGGAGGCCTGCAATACTGGTCTCGGCACGTTAGTTTATGTTAGGGTGCGTTCGGTTATGTTACGCTTGGTCAGGTTTGGATAGGATAGCTTTGACTTTTGTGCTGTACACTGCTATGCCGGCGTTTTCTACGCTCTACTGTGCTATAATATGCTATGCTTGTCTCTGTGTAGGCCAGCAATAGTGATCGCGGCATGTTATGCTGCGTCAGGTTACGCTTGGTCAGGTTGGGTTAGGTTATGCTTTGTCAGTGTAGCTTTAGCTTTTGTGCTGTAAACTGCTATTCGATGGATTTCTGCGCTCCATTGTGCCCCAGTATGACCTGCCTGGCTGTGGGGAATGCAGCGACAGCGGTCTCTGCCCGTCAGGTTTAGCTATGTTTTCTTTGGTTATGTCCTGTTGGCTTCGGATATGTTTGGGTTGCATAATCTTTTTTTAGTATACACTGCGATTCTATGGACTTCTGCATTCTTCTCTCCAATAACGTGTTCCGCTTGGCTATGGGGAGGCCAGGAATAGTGGTCGCGACACGTTAGGTTGAGATAGGGTACGTTTGGTTATGTTAAGGTTGGCTATGTTAGTGGAGGATAGCTTTGACTTTAGGGCTATTGTCCGCTATTCGGTGGATTTCTGCTCTCACAGTGCTCTAATATTTCCAACTTGGCACTGGGAAGGCCAGAAATAGATGTCACGGCCTGTTCGACATAGCCATGTTACGTTTGTTTATATTATGATTGGTTAGGTTAGGAGAGGATAGCTTTGACTTTAGTGCTATAGCCTGCCATTAGTTGGACTTCTGCGCGCCACACGGCTCTAATGTTCGCAGCTGGGCTCTGGGAAGGCCCGGAATAGTGGCCGCTGCAGGTTACGTTGTGTCAGGATACGGTCATTTAAGATGGATCACGCAAAATTTTGAGAGGAGAGCTTTGGCTTTTTTGCTTTACACTACTATTCGGTGGAATTCTGCGTTGTACTGTGCTATAGTATTTCCTGCTTCGCTCCGTGGTGGACAAAAATCTCCGCACGTTAGGTTCTTTCCGGCTATGTTCTGTTATGTTCCGCTGGTTTGGGTTAGGATTGGGTAGCCATGACTCTTCTGATTTACACTACTATCGTATGGATTTCTGCGTTCCACTTTCCACCAGTTTGTCCCGCTTGACTCTGAGTAGGCGAGCAATAGTGGCCACGGCACGTTAGGTTGAGTTAGGTTACGTTTGGTTATGTAACGGTTGGGTACGTTACGAGAGGATACCTTTGACATTAGTGCAATAGGCAGGTATTAGGTGTACTTCTGCTCCCTACAGAGCCTAAATATTTTCAGCTAGACTCTGGGAATGCTAGCAATAGTGGCCTCCGCAAGTTATGTTGAGGCAGGTTACGATCGGTTAGTCTGGGTTACGCTTTTTTCGACATGGTAGCTTCAACCCTTGTGCAGTACACTGCTGTTCGACGGATTTCTGGCTCTACTGCGCTCTAGCATGTCATGCTTGGCTCTGGGGTGACCAGTAATTGGGGTCGCGGCACCTTAGATTGTGTTAGGTTACGTTTGGTTATGTTACGATTGGTTATGTTAGAAGAGGGTGGTTTTGACTTTATTGCTAAAGTCTGCTATTAGGGGGGGTTCTGCGCCCTACAGTGCTCTAATATTTTCAGCTTGGCTCTGGGAAGGCCACCAATAGTGGCCTCGGCGCGTTATTTTGAGACAGGTTACGTTCGATTAGGTTGGGTTGGGCTATGTTTGGTAAGGACAGCTTTAAATTTCCTCCTTTCCTGCGCTATACTGTGCTCTGGTATGTCCTGCTTGACTCTGGGGATGGCAGCAATAGCGGTCTCGGCACGTTACGTTGAGTTATGCTATGTTTGGTTATGTTCCGTTAGTTTGGGCTAGATTTGGGTAGCTTTGACTTTTCTGATATTCACTGCGATTCTACGGATTTCAGCTTTCTACTCTTCACTAGTGTGTTCTGCATTGCTCTGGGAAGGCCAGCAATGGAGTTAGCGGCACGTTAGATTGAGTTACGTTACGTTTGTGTACGTTATCGTTGGTTAGGTTATGAGTGGAGGCTTTGGCTTTAGTGTTATAGGCTGCCATTAGGGGGATTTCTGCGCACCAGAGTGCTCAAATATTTCCAGCTTCGCCCTTGTTTGGCCAGCAATAGTGGTCTCGGCACGTTAGGTTCAGCTTGGCTGTGTTTGGATATGTCCTGTTGGCTTGGGTTAGGTCTTTTGTAGCTTTAACTTTCCTGGTATGCAAATGGATGCTAAAGATTTCTGGGCCCTGCTCTCCACTAATGTTCTCCGCTTGGCTATGTGGAGGACAGCAATTGGGTTTACGGCACGTTAGCTTGAATTACGTTACGTTTGGTTATTTTACGTTTGCTAGGGTTAGGGGAGGACAGCTGCAACTTTAGTGCCTTTGCCAGATATTCTGTGGATTCCTGCCCCTACAGTGCTCTAATATTTCCAGCATGGCTCTGGGCGGGCCTGCAACATATGCCTCGGCACGTTATGATGAGGCATGAAAAGTTCGATTTGGTTGGGTTGGGATAAGTGGTGTCAGGATAGCTTTATCATTTGTGTTGTACACTGCTATTCGGTGGAGTTCTGCGCTCTACAGTGCTCTAGTACGTCCTGCTTGGCTATGTGGAGGGCAGCAATATCGGGCGCGGCACGCCAGGTTCAGTTCGTCTATTAATGACTACGTTAGGTTTAAAGAGGTCAGGATAGGACAGTTTAGGCTTTCGTGCTATACACTGTTGTCCGCGGATACCTGAGCTCTACCGTGTTCTGATATTGTCTGCTTGTCTCTGACGATGCCAGCAATAGTTGTCTCGGCACGTTAAGTTGCGTCATGTTACGTTTGGTTGTGTCACGTTTTATGAGGTTAGGATATGGGAGTTTAGAATTTTGTGCTATATTCCACTATCAGTGGAAACCTGCGCTCTACTGTGTGCCAGTATCTTCTGCTCGGCTCCTTCTTGGTGAGCAATAGTGGTCTCGGCACGTTAGGTTGGGATTGGCTACGTTTGGTTAGGCCATGTCAGGTTATGCTTGGTTAGGATGGCTTCGACTTTCGCGCTATACACTGTTACTCGGTGGATTTCTGCACTCCACTGCGCTCTTCTACATTCTGCTTGACCCCAAGGAGGCGAGCAATAGTGGGCGCGCCACGTAATGCTGGGGTACGCTACGTTTGGTTAGGTTACGTTAGCTTGGCTTAGGTCGGGATATATACGGCTTTTTTGCTGTGCATTGTGATTCTATAGACTTCTGCGCCCTACTGTCCTGTAGTAAGTTCTGCTCGACTCTGAGCTGCCCAGCAATAGCGATCGGGGTACGATAGGGTGAGTTATATTGCCTTTGGTTATGTCAAGATTGGATTTATCAGGATAGGACAGCTTTGACCTTTGTGCTATACACTGCTATTCGGTGGACTTCTGCGTTCCAGTGTGCTCTAGTATGTTCTGCTTGTCTCTGTGGTAGCCAGCATTAGTGGTCTCGGCGCGTTATGTTGAGCCATCCTACATTCGGTTGGGTTGCGCTTGGTGAGGTTACGATAGGCTACTTTGCCTTTTGTGGTATTCACCGCTATTTGGTGTGTTTCTGCGGTCTACTGTGCTCTGCTACACCGTGCTTGCCTCAAGCGTGGCCAGGAGCAGCGTTCGCGGCACGTTATGTTGAGCTATACTGCGTTCAGTTAATTCAGGGTATGTCAGGTTAGGTTAGGGTATCTTCGCCTTTTTCGCTGCACACTGCTGTTCCGTGGATTTTTGCGCTCCACATTGCTCTACCATGTCCTGCTTGGCGCAGGGGTGGCTGGTAATAGTGGTCTTGGAACATTAGGTTGAGTCATGTAACGTTTCGTAGGGATAAGATAGGATTCATAGGTTAGGCTATCTACAGCATTTGTGCTATACACTGCAATGCAGTGGACTTCTGCGCTCTGCAGTGCTCTAGCAATTTCTGCTTGGCTCACAGGAGGCCAGCAATAGTGGTATCGGCGCGTAAGGTTGAACTACGCAGCGTTCGGTTACGTTCACTTGCGTGGTTAGGAAGGAATAGATTGACTGTTATGCTATACACCCCTATCAGCGGACTTCTCCGCTCTACTGCGATCTAATGTTTTCTGTTTGGCTCCGGGGTGGCCAGCAATAGTGGTATTGGCACGTTAGGTTGAGATATGTTACGTTTCGTTAGGAGTGGTTGCGAAGGCATGGTTAGGTTTTCTTGGACTTTTGTGCTTTACACTGCCATTCAGTGTGTTTCTGCGCAATGCAATGATACACTATACTCTGCCCGACTATGGGGTGGAGAGCAATAGTGGTCGTGGCTCGTTATTTTGTGTTAGGTTGTGTTTGGTTAGATTGGGTTGTGTAAAGTTTTGTCAGAATAGCTTTGACTCTCGTGCTTTGCACTGTTATCAGGTGGATTTCTGTGATCCACTAAGCTCTACTGCAATCTGCTTTGCTCTGGGAAGGCCAGGAGCAGCGTTCGCGGCACTTCATGTTTTGTTATGCTGTGTTCGGCTAGGTTAGATTATGATAAGTTGGATATGGCACCTACGGCCCTTGTGCCATTCACTGCATTGCACGGGATTTCTGCGCTCTCATGAGCTCTAGTACATTCTGCTTATCCATGTGGAGGCCAGCAATAGTGGCCACGCCATGTTAGGTAGGGTTAGGTTACATTTGGTTGTGTTACGTGTAGCTAGGTTTGGACAGGATGCCATGACCTTTGTGCTATACGCTGCCATTCTGAGGGTTTCTGCGCTCTCGTGCGCTGTAATATGCTCTGATTGTCTGTGGGTGTCCAGTAATAGAGATCTCGGCACGACACTGTGAGGATGGTTGCGCCTCGTTAGGTTAGGTTGGGAGGGCTCGGTCAGTATTTCTTCAACTTTTGTGCTTTAACCTGCCGTTCAATGGATTTCTGCGATCTAGATTGCTCTACCACGCTCTGCTTATCTCTGAGGTGGGCAGCAATTGTGGTCCAGGCACGTCATGTTTAGTTAGGTTACGTTTTGTTAGGTTAGATCAGGCTAACTGTGGATAGTGTAGCTTTGACCTTCGTATTATACAATGTTATTCGTTGGATTTCTGTGATCCACTGAGCTCAGCTGCACTCTGCCTGGCACAGGGGAGGCCAGAAGTAGTTGTCGTGGCGCGATATGCTGAGTTAGGCTACGTCTTGTTATGCTACGTATGGCTGGGTTAGGATAGGAGAGCTTTGACTTTTGTGTTATACACCGCTGTCCGGTTGATTTCTGCTCCCCGATGTTCTCTAGTATGCTCTGCTTGGCTCTGGAGAGGGCAGCATTAGTTGTCGCGGCACGTTGGGTGTAGCTTTATTACGTTTAGTTAGGTTAGGCTAGGTTGTGTTAGGCAAGGGTATCTTTGACTTATGTGCTGAGCACTGACCATATATGGTCTTCCGTATTCTAATGTGGTCTCTCATTTTCTGCTTGTCCCTGGGGACGACAGCGGCGATGGTTGCGGCACGTTTGGTTGGGCCATCTTACGTTTGGTTAGGTTATGCTAGGATGGGCTTGGTCAGGATATCTCTGACTTTTGCGCTGGACAATGCGATGCGTTCGATTTCTACGCTCTACTGTGCTGTAATATCGTCTGCTTGGCTCTGCGATGACAGCAATAGTTGCCTCGGCACGCTAGGTTGGGTTAGGTTACTTCGGGTCTGGTTAGGTACATATCCATATGGTAGGATATGTTTGACTTTTCAGCTATGCATTGCCATTCATTAGTCATCTGTGCTCTACTCCCCTTTAATATGTTCTGCTCGGCGATGGAGATGCCAGCAACAGTGGACTCGGCTCGTCAGATATCGTTAGTCATCACTTGGTTTGGTTTGGTTGGGTCAAGTACGTTTGAGGCGTCTTTGACGTTTGAGCTATTCGCTTTTATTTGGTAGCTTCCTGTACTCTACTGTGCTGAAGTGTGTTCTGCTTGGCACTGGGTATTCCAGTAGCAGTGGTCTCAGCACGTTAGTTTGAGATACGCAACGATATGTTTGGTTGTGTTAGTTTGTGTTAGCATTCGATAGCTTTGGCTTTTGTGCTGTACACTGTTATTCCGTGGATTTCTGCGCTCCACTCTCCTCTAACAGGATCAGCTTTGCTCCTGGAGGGACAGCAATAGTGGTCTCGGCACGTTACGTTGGGTCAGGCTAAGTTTAATCACGTCAGGTTAGGTCTGGTTAGGTTAGTGTATCTCTGACTTTTGTGCTCTACACTGCAATGCGGCGAATTTTTGCTCTCTAATGTGCACCAATATTCCAGGCCTGGCGCTGGGGAGGCCGGAAATGGTGGTCTCGGCACGTTAGGCGGAGTTAGGTTTGGTTTGAGTAGGTTAGGTTAGTCTGGGTGATGTTACGATATCTTTGAATTTTCTGCTATACATTGCCATCCTTTGCACTTCTGCGCTCCACTTTCCTCTAGTAAGTTTCGCTTGTCGATGCGGAGGCCAGCCATATTAGCCTCGGCTGGTTAGGTTCAGCTATTCTACGTACTGTTGGTTTACGTTAGGTCAGGTTAGGTCAGGTTAACAACGACTTTTGTGCTCTACATTGCTGCTCGGTGTCATTCTGCGCTCTACTGTGCTATAGTATGCTCTGCTTGTACATGGGGATGCCTGCAACAGTGGTCTCGGCACGTTGGTATGAGTTAGGCCACGTACGGTTAGGTTACCTTTGTGTGGGTTAGTTAAGCATTGCTTTGACTTTCGTGGTATACACTGCTGTTCGATGGGTTTTTGCGCTCTACTGCGCTCTAGTATGTCCTGCTTGGCACTAGCAAGGCCAGAAATATCTGTCTCGGCTCGTAGGAGTTAGTTACTCCACGTTTGATTAGGTTAGGTTCGGACAGGATGTGTTAGGACATATTAGACTTTGTGGTAGACACTGCTATTTTTTGGCTCTCTGCGCTCTTCTGTACCCTGGTATAATCCGTTCTGGCTCTTAGGAAGTCACCCAGAGAGGTCTAGGCTAGTTAGGATGGGTTCGGTTACGCTTGTTTACGTTACGTTTGGTTAGGCTATGCTAGGATAGCTATGACTTCTGCGTTACAAACTGCTGTTCGTCGGATTTCTGCACTCTACTGTGCTCTTGGGTCCTATGCCTGTCTCTGGGGAGGACAGCAATAGCGGTATCGGCTCGTTACGTTCAGTTAGGCTTCGTTTTGTTAGGTTTGGTTAGGTCTTGTTAGGTTAGTATATCTTTGAGTTTTGTGCTTTACACCGCAATGCGGCGCTTTTCTGCGCTCTACTGTGCTCTGGTATATTCTGATTTGCCCAGTGGTGGACAGTAATAGTGGTTTAGGCACGTTTGGTCGGGTTAGGTTACGTTTCGCTATGCTACGTTTGGCTAGGTTAGGCTCGGATAGCTATGACTTTTGTGCTGTACACTGCTATTCGGAGAATTTCCCCGCTTCCGTGTGATCTGATATCTTCAGCTTGGCTCCGGGAAAGACGGCAATACTGGCGTCGGCACGTTACATTGAGTTAAGCAACATTTGGTTAGGTTAGGTGAGGTCTGGTTTGGTCATGTTATTTTTGACTTTTGTGCTGTACACTGTTTTTCGGTGGATTACTAGCCTCTGCATTGCTCTGCTATACTCTGCTCTGTTCTGGGAAGGCCAGTAGTGCTGGTTACGGCATGTTAGGTTGAATTAAGCTACGTTTGGTTGTGGTACGTTTGGGTGGGGTAGGAGGGGATAGCATCGACTCTTGCGCTATATACTGGTCTTCGGTAAAGTCCTTCGCTATACTGCGCTCTACTATGCTCCGCCTGGCTCTGGGGATGCCAGCAATAGTGGGCTCGGCACGTTAGGTTGATTTATGTTACGTTTGATAGGGATAAATTAGGTTAGTGTAGGGGAAGATAGCTTCGACTTTTGTGCTGTACGAAGCTATTCGGTGGATTTCAGCGCTCCACTGTGCTCTAGCATGCTCTGCTTGGATGCGTGGAGGCCAACAATGGCCACCTCGGCACGTTGCACTTATTTAGGTTATGTTCGGTTGGGTCATATCAGTTTGGGTTTGGCTTTCGTAGTTTTGACTTTCGCGGAATACACTGCTATTCGGTGGATTTCTGCACTCTACTGTCCTCTAACATGTCCTGCTCCCATGTGGGGAGGCCAGAAATTGTGACCGCCGCACGTTAGGTTGACCTATGCTACGTTTGATCACATTAAGCTTTGATATATTATGAAATCTTGGCACTGACTTTTGTGCTACTCCCGCTACTGGGTGGATATCTCTCCAGTAGAGTGCCCTAGCATGCTCTGCGTGTCTCTGGCGAGGCCAGTAGTAGAAGACTCTGCGCGTCACGTTAAGATGTGCTACGACTGGTTAGTTTATGTTATGACGGGTAAGGTTCGGATGTCTTCGACCTTTTTGCTAGACACTGTAATGCTTTGTGTTTCTGCGCCCTACTGTGTCCTAGTATATTCTGCTTGGCCCTGGTGAGACCAGCAGTGTTGGTCTCGGCACGTTTGGTTTAGTTACGCTACGTTTGGCTTTGTTACGTTTTGTGAGGTTAGGATAGGATAGATTTGACTTTTGTGCTGTACACTGCTATCCGCGTATTTCTGCGATCTACTGTGTTCGAATATTTTGTGGCTGTCCCTGGTGAGGTCAGCAGTACTGGTCACGGCACGTTCTGTTTAGTTAGGCTACGTTCGGTTAGGTTATGTTAGGCAAGGTTTTCTTAGGATGGCTTTGGCTATCGTACTATACATTATTATCCGGCGGATTTCTGTGATCTACTGTGCTCTAATATATTCTGCTTTGCTCTGGGGAGTCCGACAGCAGAGGTCGCGGCACGCTGTATTGAGTTATGATATACTTGTTTATGTTAGGTTAGGATAGGTTGTGCTATTCACTGCAATGCTGAGGACTTCTGCGCACTACACTGCTACAGTACACTCTCCTTGTCTCTGTGGAGGCCAGCAATACTGGTCTGGCCATGTTAGGCTGAGTTCGTATACGTTTGGATCTCCCACGTTTGCCTAGGTTATGATAAGTTACTATTGCTTTCGTGCCTTACACTGCTCTTCCGTGGATTTCTGCACTCTACTGTGCTCTAGGTTATTATGCTTCTCTCTGGGGAGGCCAGCAATAGTGGTCTCGGCGCGTTAGATTCAGTTATGCTAAGTTTGCTTATGACAAGCATGGCTATGTTGGGAGAGAACAGCGCGAACTTTTGTGCAATTGATTGATATTCGGTGGATTTCTCGCCCCCACATTGCTCTACTATACTCCGTTAGGTTCTATGGAGGCGAGCAATGGTAGTCGTTGAACGCTAAGTTGAGTGAGGCTACGCTTATTTAGGTTATGCTGGTTCGGGTTACATTTGGGTAGCCTTGACTTTTCCTCCATACAATGCGATTTCATTGATTTCTGCGCTCTACTCTATTCTAATGTGCTCTGCTTGGCTCTGGGGCGGCCAACAATAGTGTTCGTGGCGAGATAGGTTGTGTTAGTTGTCGTCTGGTTAGGTTAGGTTGGGTTAAGTTTGGTTAGAATTGCTTTGAACACTGTGCTGTACACTGACCTTCGGTGGATAGCTGCGCTCTGTTGCGCTGCAGTATATTCTGCATGGCCCTGAGAATGCTAGGAATATTGGTCTCTGCACCTTACGTCGACGTGCGTTACGCTTGGGTAGGTTAGGATAGGTTAAGTTCGGCGATGGTAGCTTCGACCTTCGTGCTATTCACTGTTGTTGGGTGTACTTCTGCACTCGAATGTGCAGTACTACATTCTGCGTAGCTCTGGGAAGGCCAAAAATAGTGGTTGCGGCACGTTGCGTTGTGGTAGGCGATGTTTGGTTAGATAATGTTAGCTTGGGCTAGGTTTTGGTAGCTATGACTTTTGAGCTATACACTGCGATACAATATATTTCTGCGCTCTACTCTCCTCTAGTATGTTCGGCCCGACTCCGTGTAGGCCAGAAACTGTTGCCGCCGGGCGTTAGTTCGAGTTGCGATACGTTCGGTTATGCCATGGTTGGATACATTTAGAAAGGATTACAGCGACTTTTGTGTTATACACTGCTACTCGGTTGATGTCTACACTGCAATGTCCTGTGGTATGTTCTTCTAGGATGTGGCGAGGCCAACAACAGCGGTCTCGGCACGTCATGAAGAGCTGTGCTGCGAGGGGTAAGGTTAGGTAATGTCAGGTAAGGTTTTTTAATGTTAGCTTGGGCTAGGTTTTGGTAGCTATGACTTTTGAGCTATACACTGCGATACAATATATTTCTGCGCTCTACTCTCCTCTAGTATGTTCGGCCCGACTCCGTGTAGGCCAGAAACTGTTGCCGCCGGGCGTTAGTTCGAGTTGCGATACGTTCGGTTATGCCATGGTTGGATACATTTAGAAAGGATTACAGCGACTTTTGTGCTATACACTGCTACTCGGTTGATGTCTACACTGCAGTGTCCTGTGGTATGTTCTTCTAGGATGTGGCGAGGCCAACAACAGCGGTCTCGGCACGTCATGTAGAGCTGTGCTGCGAGGGGTAAGGTTAGGTAATGTCAGGTAAGGTTTTCATACCTTTGACTTTTTAGTCGTACATTGCAATGCGGTGGATTTCTGCCATCTACTGTGCTCTAATATGCTCTTCTTGGCTCTGCGGTGGCAAGTAAGGGTGTTCTCGGCTCATTAGATAGAGTCAGGTTACGTTTAGATACGTCGGGCCAGGATGGCGTTGACTCTTGTGCTATACACTGCTACTCGGTGGATACCTGCGCTCTACATTTCTCAGCTATTCTCTGCTCGACCGTCGGGAGGACACCAATGGTTGTCGTGGCACGTTGGGTTTAGTAATGTTATGTTCGGTTAGGCTACGTTAGGTTAGGTTTGAAGAGGATAGCTTCGACTTTTGTGCTATACATTGCTATTCGTTGGACTTCTGCGCTCTACTGTGCTCTAGGGTGCTCTGCTTGACACTGGGTACGCTAGAAATAGTGGTCGCGTCACGATAGTTTAAGTTATGCTACGTTTGATTAGGTTATGTTTGTATAGGCTTGGTTAGGACAGCTTTGACTTTTGTGGTATACACGGCCACCCGGTGGAATTGTCAGCTCTACTGTGCCCTTGTATGTTCTGCGTGGCTCTGGGAGGCCAGCGATAGGCGTCTCGGCACGTTAGGTTGGTTTATACTATGTTTGGTTATGATACGATTGGATAGGTTAGTTGCGGATGCGTTTGACTTTTGCTTTGTACACTGTCCTTCAGTGGGCTCCTGCGCTCTACTGTGCTCTAGTGTGCTTTGCTTGCCTCTGGGGAAGCCGGTAATAATAGCCTCGTCGCCTTATGTTTAGTTAGGATAAGTTTGGTTACGTTACGTTAGCCTGGGTTAGGATACGATAGATTTGTCTTTCGTTTTATACACAGCTATTCGGGGGATTTCTACGGTACACTTTTCTCTAGTATGTTCTGCTTGGCTCAGGGAAAGCCAGTAATAGTGGCCTCGGCACGTTAGATTCAGATAGGATACGTTTCGCTAGGTTATGCTAGCTTTGGTTAGATATGGGTATCATCGAACCTTCTGGTTTACATTGCGATTCTATGAATTTCTGCGCACTACTCTCCTCTATTATGCTCTGCTCGAACCTGGGGAGACCAGCAATAGTCGTCGTGGCACGATAGGTTTCGTTAGGCTACGTTTGGTAATGTCACGATTTGTTAGGTTAGGGTAGGGTAGCTGCGTCTTCTGCGCTATACGCCGCTATTCGGTGGATTTCTAAGCTCCAAATAGCTCTGCTCTACTCTGCTCGACTCTGGGGAGGCCAGTAATCGTGGGCTCGGCACGTTAGGTTGAGTTTGGTTACTTTAGGTTATGATACGTACGGTTAGGTCAGGACAGGACAACCCTGAATTTTGTGCTGTAGACTGCTATTCGGTGGATTCCTTGGCTTTTTATTGCTCTACTACACTCTGCTGAACTCTGGGGAGGCCAGCAGCAGTTGTCGCTGCACGTTAGGTTGAGTTAGATTAGGTTTGGGTATGTCGCGTTTCGATAGGTTAGAAGAGCATAGGTTTGTCTTCTATGCTTTACACCGCTATTCGGCGCATTTCTGCGCTCTACTGTGCTCTAATATGTACTGCCTGGCGCTGTGGATGCCAGCAATTTTGTTCTCGGCACGTTAGATTGAGTTTTGCTACGTTCGGTTAGGCTATGCTGGTTTTATCTTGGTTCGGATAATTTTGACTGTCCTGGTGCAATCTGTGGCTCGGTGGATTTCTGCCCTTTACTGTGCTCTTCTATACTCTGCTCGACTGTGGGAAGGCTAGCAACAGTAGTCGCTGGACGTTAGGTTGAGTTAGGTTACGTTTGAGTGTGTTACGGTTGGTTGGGTTAGGGGAATATCGTTTCAAATTTTGCGTTATATACTGCTATTCCTTGGATTTCTGCGCTCTATTGTGCCCTAATACGCTCTGCTTGGCTTCGAAGAAGCCAGCAATACTGGTCTTGGCTCAGCAGTTTGATTTATGCTACGTTTGGTTAGGTTACGTTGGTTTGGGTTAGGTTCGCATTGCTTTGACTTTCGCGGTGTACGCTGCTATTCTGTTCATTCCTGAGCTGTACTGTGTTCTCGTATGTTCTGCTTTTCAGTGAGGAGGCCAGCAATAATGGTCTCGTCTCGATAGGTTTGGATATTCTACGTTTGGTTGGGTCAGGTTAGGACAGATACGGTTAGGATATCTTTAACGTTTGTGCTATTCGCTGCTCTTTGATACGTTTGGCTACTTTATGTTAGCTTAGTTTATGTTTGGATGGGTTCAACTTTTCTGCTGTACCCTGCGATTCTATGGATTTCTGCGCTCTACACCCATCTAATATTATCTGCTTGACCCTGTTCATGCCAGCAACACCAGTCGCGGAACGACAGGTTGGGATATGATACGTTCAGTACGATTGGGTCAAGTTGGGTTAGGTTAGGGCATCTTTGACTTTTGTGCTTAGCGTGGATATTATATGGACTCCTGTGCTCTACAATGTTCCGCTTTTCTCTGGAGACGCCTGCAATGGTGGTCTCGGCACGTTAGGTTGGGTTCCGTTACGTTTGTTTATGTTACGTTTTGTTAGGTTCGGGCAGAATAGATCTGCCTTTTGTGCTTAGCACTGCTATTCGGTGGATTTCTGCGCTCCACTGTGTTCTAATATTCTCTGCTTGTCTCTGGGGAGTCCGGCAACAATGGCCTCGGCACGCTAGTTCGAGCTACGTTACGTTCAGTTAGGTAAGGTTAGTTTGCTCGGGCTACGATCGCTTCGAATTTCCTTCTATACACTGACATTATAAGTCCTCCTGCGCTCACTCTCCTCTAATATGTTCCGCTTCGCGATGGAAAGGCCAGCAAAAGTGATATAGGAAGGTTAGGTTGGATTTGGTTGCTTTCGGTTGTTTTACGTTTGGCTAGGTTATGCAGGATAACTGTGACCTTTGCGTCGCACCCTTCTATTCTGCGGATTTCTGCGCTCCACTGTGAGCCAATGTGTTCACCTTGGCTCTGTGAGTGTCAGAAATAACGGCATCTGCGAGTTACGTTGGGTTACCCTTCGTTTGGTTGGGTTATGTTATGTCAGACTAGTTTAGGATATCTTTGACATTTGTGTTTACACTGCAATGCGGTGGATTTCCATGCGCTACTGTACTCTAATAAACTCTGCTTGTCACTGTGGATGCCAGCAATAATTGTCTATACATGTTAAGTCGAGTTAGGCTGCGTTTGGATGTGCAATGTTTGGCTATGATAGGATATTCTACTTTGACATTTGTGCTATACGCTGCTATTCCATGTGTTTCTGTGATCTGCGGTGCTCTAGTACCCTATGCTTGTACATGTGGAGACCAGTGATGGTGGACTTGTCATGTTAGGTTGAGTTAGGCTTTGCTTGGATGTGTTACGTTTAGCTGGCTAAAGATACGCTACATTGACCGCTGTGCTATTCAATGCCATTCGGTAGATTTCCGCGCCCTGATGAGCACTAATGTGCTCTACCTGGCTCAGGGGATGCCATCAATTTTGGTCTCGTCACGTTATGTTTATATACACTACGTTTGAATATGTAAGGTAAGGTCATGTTCTGTAAGGTTATGTTCGACTTTTGCGCTATACACTGCACTGCGGTGGATTTCCGCGCTCTCGAGTGCTATAATATTCCCTGCTTGGCCCTGTGGTGGCCAGTAATCGCGTTCAAGGCACGTTAGGTTATGTTAGGCAACGGTTCGTTGGATTAGGTTATGTAAAGCTCGGTCAGGCTGTCTTTGACTTTCGTGATATAAAACTGCTACTCGGAGGATTTCTGCACTCGGCTGTGCTACAGTATTTTCTGCTTGGCCATGTGGAGGCCAGAAATAGTGGTCAGACCACGTTAGGTGAGCTATGATACGTTCGGTTATGCTTCGTTTTGGAGGTTAGGATCGGATAGTCTTGACTTTTGTGCAATACAGGCCTCTGCGCGTATATCTGCGCTCTACTGTGCTCTAGCACTTTCTGCTTGGGTCTGTGGTTGCCAGCAATAGCAGTATCGGCAAGTTTGGAAGAGTTAGGTTACGTTTGGCTAGTGTAAGTTTGGCTATTTTCGGTAACGGCAGCATTGACTTACATGCTATGCACTGTTGTTCGGTGGATTTCTGCGCTCGGCTGCGCTCTACCACATTCTGCTTTGCCCTGTGGATGTCAGCAATCGTGGCCGCGGCACATTGTGTTGAGGTATGCTACGTTTGGTTAGGTTACGTTAGCTTGGGTAGGTCTGGATAGATATGCCTTTTGTGCTATACACTGTGTTTCTATGGACTTCTGCGCTGTACTGTTCTCTAGCGAGTTCCGCTCGACTCGGTGGAGGCCAACAATAGTGGCCGGGGTACGTTAGGTTGAGCTATGTTACGTTTGGTTATGTTAAGGTTGGATACATTAGGATAGGCTACTTTGGTCTTTGTGCTGTACACTGCTATTCGGTTGATTTCTGCGTTCTAATGTGCTCTAGCATGCTCTGCTTGGATCTACGGTGGCCATCAATAGCGGCCGCGGAACGTTATATTGAGTTATGCTGCGTTTGGTTACGTTAGGTTATGCCAGGTTAGGTTAGGATACCCGCGACTTTTGCGCTATACACTGCTATTCGGTAGATTTCTGCGCTCTACGTTGCTCTACCATACCCTGCCCGGCACTGTGGAGGCGAGCAATAGCTCCCGCGGCACGTTAGTTCGAGTTAGTCACGTTCGGTTAGGTTAGGCTTTGTCAAGCTCGGTCAGGTTATCTTCGACTTTCGTGCTATTCACTGCTGTTCGGAGGACTTCTGCCCTCGACTGAGCTCGACTATGTTCTGCTTGTCCCTGGCGTGTCCAGCAACAGTTCTGACACGTTATGCTGTGCAAGACTACGTTTGATTAAGTCATGTTAGGTTCTGTTTTGTCATGGTGTCTTCGACCATCGTGCTGTACACAATTTTCCGGCGGGTTCATGTGATCTACTGTGCTCTACTGTATTCTGCTTGGCTTTGTGGAGCCCGGCAGCTGTGACTGCGGCACACCGTTTTGAGTTACTCTACGTTTGGTTAGGTTACTTTACGTCCGGTTATATTAGGTTATCTTCGACCTTTGTGCTATGCACTGCTATGCGGTTGATATCTGCGAACTACTGTGCTCTAGTACACTCTACTTGTCTCTGTGGAGGCAAGCAATGGTTGTCTCGTTATGTTAGTTTCAGTCAGGTTGCGTTTGGATATGTTACGTTTTTCTAGGTTAGAACAGACTACGCTGGCTTTTGTGCTATTCATTGCTATTCGGTGGATCTCTGCCCTCTAATGTGCTCTAATATGCTCTACTTGTATCCGGGCAGCCCAGCAATATTGGCCTCGGCACGTTAGGTTAAGTTATGCTACGTTTCGGTGTGTCTGGTCTGGTGAGGTTAGGATAGAATGGCGTAGACTTTTGTGCCATACGCTGCTATTCGGAGAATTTCTGCACTGCACTGTGCTCTGATATATTCTGCATGTCTCTGGGGCGACCAGTAATATTACTCCCGGCACGTCAGTTTGGGTTTGGTGACGTTTCGTTGGTTTGGTTAGGAAGGCTTGGTTATGGTTCCTTTGACTTTTCTGCTGTATACTGCTAATCGGTTGATGTCCGATCTCTACGTTGCCCTAATATACTCCGCCCGACTCTGGCTAGGCGAGCAATAGAGGTCGTGTTAGGTTAGGTTGAGTTAGGTTATGTTCTTTTAGGATAAAATAGGTTAAGCTTGGTTAGGGTAGCCTTGACTTTCGTGCTGTACACTGCTATTCGTTGTATTTCCGTGATCTACAGTACTTTATCATGCTCTGCGTGGCTATTTGGTGGCCAGGAGAATTGGTCACTGCATGTTATGTTGAGATATGCTACGCTCCGTTATGTTAGGTTAGGTCACGGTATCCCGGGGTATCTACGGCTTTTCTACTCTTCTCGGCAGTACTGTGAATTTCTGCGCTACACTGTGCTCTGCTATATTCTGCTTGTCTCTGTAATGGCAAACAATAGTGGTCCCGTCGTGTTAGGTTGGGTAAGCCTCCGTCTGTATGTGCCACGTTTGGCTATGTTAGGATGTGCCACTTCGACTTTAGTGCTATAAACTGCTATTCGCTGGATTTCTGCGGCCGAGTGTGCTCTAATATGCACTGCTTGGCACTAGGAAGGCCATCAATAGCGGTCGCGGCACGTTACGTTGTGAAAGACTACGTTGGGTTAGGTTAGCTTATATTTGGCTTTCGAGCTCTGGACTGCAGTTCGGTGGATCCCTGCGCACTAATGTGTTCTAATATGCTCCGCCTGTCCTCACGAAAGTCATGAATAGCGGTCGCCGCACGTTATGTTCAGTTATGCTGTGCTTGACCAGGTTAGGGTATGCCATTTTTTGTTGCGGGTCCTCGACTCCTGTGCTGTACGCTGCTATTCAGTGGATGCCTGCGCTCAACAATGCTCTACAATTCTCTGCCCGAATCAGGGGAGGCCAGCAATAGTGGGCGTTGTTCGTTACGTTGAATTATGTTACGTTGGGTTATGTTAGGTTAGGCTATGTTTGGATAGGTAAGTTTGACTTTCGTGCTATACCCTGTTATTCGTTGGATTTCTGCGATCTCCTGTGCTCTACTACATTCTGCCAGGCTATGGGGAGTCCAGGAACAGTGGTCGCGGCACGCAATGTTTAGTGATGCCACTTTTGGTTAGGTTAGGTCAGGTTAGGATATCTTCGACTTATGTGTTATTCACTAAAATGCGGTGGATTTCTACTCACTGCTGTGCTCTAGTATACTCTGCTTGCATCAGTGGGGGCCAGAAATAACGGTCTCGTCATGTTAGGTTGAGCTATGCTGCGTTTGGTTATGTTGCGTCTGGCTAAGTAAGGAAAGGCTACTTTGCCTTTTGTGCTGTACACCGCTATTCCGTGGATTTCAGCCATCTATTGTGTTCTAACATGCTCCGCTTTGCACTGGGGAGGCCAGCAATTGTGGTAGCGGCACGTTTGGTTGAGTTTGGTTTCGTTTGGTCCTGTTACGATTGCTTAGGTTAGGATATGACACCTTTAACTTTTGTGGTATCCACTGCTATTCGGTCGACATCGGTGCACTCCGGTGCTCTACTACCATCTGCTTGCCTCTGGGGGGGCCAGAAATTGCGTTCGTGGCATGTTTGTATGAGATATGCTACGATTGGGTGGGTTAGGTTGTGATATGCTTGGCTTGGATGGCTTTGACCTTTGTGCTATACACAGCAACGCGGACGATACCCGCGCTCTGCATTCCCTACTAGCTTCTGCTTAGCTCTCGTGAGGCCAGCAGCAGCGGTCGCTGCACGTCAGGTTGGACTGCGTTACGTCTGCTCATGTTACGATTGGTTAAGTTAAGATAGGATATCTCTGTCTTTTGTGCTATGCACCAAACTTCGGTGGATTTCGGCGCTCTACTGCGCTCCAATACGATCTGTTTGTCGCTGGGGAGGCCCGCAATATTGGTCTCGGCAAGTTAGGTTGAGTTATGGTTCGCATGGTTAGGATAGGGGTGTCCGGTTAGGACTTTATGTATTCGACTTTTGTGCTTTGCACTTCAGTGCGGCGGACTCCTGCTCTCTAATGTGCTGTAGTTTACTCTGCTTTACTCTGAGGTGGTCAGAAATAGCGGTCCAGGCACGTTAGATTGTGTTAGGTTAAGTTTGGTTGTGTTATGTTTGACTAGGTTAGGCTACGGTAGCTTTGACTTTGTGCTGTACACTGCTATTCGGAAGATTTCTGCAATCTACTGCGCTCTCGTATGCCCTGATTGGCTCTGGAGCGGGCACCAATAGCGCTCCCGGCACGTTAGGTTCAGTTATGCTATGTTTAGGTATGTTCCGTTGTTTTTGGGTTAGGTAAGGGCAGCTTTGGCTTTTCTGATATACAGTGCGATTCCATGGATTTCTGCGTTCTGCTGTCCACTATTGTGTTCAGCTTGGCTCTGGGAAGGCCAGGAATAGTGGTCCTGGCACTTTACGTTAGGTCAAGTTACGTTCAGATATGTTCGGTTAGAACAAGTTTGTTTAGGACAGCCTTAACTTTTGAGCTGTACACTGATATCCGGTTGATTTCTGCGCCCTATTTCGCTCTAGTGTGCCCTGCTTGGCACTGCGGAGGGCAGCCATAGCGGTCTCGACAGGTTAGGCTGAGATAGGCTATGTTTGCTTATTTTCTGTTTGTTTGGGTTGGGCTTGGATGGCATTGACTCTTCTGATGTACGCCGCGGTTCTATGGATTTCTGTGCTCTACTCACCACTAATGTGTTCTGCTTGCTTCTGGGAGGCCAGCAATAGTGGCCGCGCCACGATAGGAACCGTCATGCTACGTTCGGTTAAGTTGGGTTAGTCTAAGTTTGGTAAGGGTTGCCATAGCTATTGTGCCGTACACTGCCATTCGGTGGATTTCTGCGCTCTACTGTGCTCTGCTATGTCCTCCTTGGCTCTGGGGAGGGCAGCAATATCGGTCTCGGCACGTTAGGTCGTGTTATGCTATGTTTCGATATGTTCTGCCGGTTTGAGTTAGGCATGGGTTGCTTTAACTTTGCTGATATACACTGCGGTTCTGTGGACTTCTGCGCCCTACTCTCCACTAATATTTCTCCTTGGCTCTGGGGAGGCCGGCAATAATGGTCGCGGCACGTTAGGTTCAGTTAGGTCATGTTTGGTTATGTTACGGTTGGTTAGGTTAGGAGACGTAGCTTTCGCACTAGTGCCACGGTCTGCTTCGAGGTGGACCTATGCGCCCTACTGTGCTCTAATATTTTGAGCTTGGCTCTGGTTGGGCCAGCAATGGTGGACTCTGCACGTTACGTAGTATCAGGTTACGTTCTGTTAGGTTGGGTTAGACTGAGTTCTGTTTGGGTAGCTTTAACTTTCCCCCTGTACTCTGACATACGGTAGATTCCTGCACTCTACTGTGCTCTAGTAAACCCTGCGTGGCTCCGGCAAGGCCACCAATAGTGGTCTCCGCACTTTATGTTGGGGCAGGTTACGTTCGGTTAGGTTGGGTAAGGCTAAGTTTGGTTAGGGTAGCTTCTACTTTTGTGTTGTACATTGCTACTCGTAGGATTTCTGCGCTCTGCTGTGCTCTAGTATACCCTGCTTGGAACTGGGGAGGGCAGCAATAGCGGTTCCGGCACGCTAGTCTGGGATAGGCTATGTTTGGTTATGTTCTGTTGGCTTGGATGAGGCATAAGCAGCTTCGACTTTTGCGATATACATTGCGATTCTATTTATAACTGCGTGCTGCTCCCCACTAACGTGTTCTGCTGACTCTGGGAAGACCAGAAATTGTGGTCACGGCAAGTTACGTTGATTCAGGTTACGTCCGGTAGTGTTGGGTGAGGCTAAGTTTCGTCAGGATAGCTTTAACTTTTGTGTTACACACTGCTATCCGTTGAATGTCTGCGCTCTACTGTGCTCTAGTATTTCCCGCTTGGCTCTGGAGAGGATAGCAGTTGTGGTCGCAGCTCGTTAGGTTCAGTTAAGTTACGTTTGGTTGTGTTACGATTTGTTAGGTTTGGAGAGGACAGATACGACTTTAGTGCAATAGTCTGCTATTAGGTGGATCCCTGCTCCCTACTGAGCTCTAATATTTACAGCTCGGCTTCGAGAATGCCAGAAATAGAAATCTCGGCATGTTAGGTTGAGTCAAGTTACGTTTGGTTAGGTTTGGTTAGACCATGTTTGGTTAGTATGGGTCTAACTTTTGTGCTGTACACTGCTCTATCGTGGATTTCTGCGGTCTAATGGGCTCTAGTATGTCCTGCTTGGCACTGGGGAGGGCTGGAATTGCGGCCTCGCCGCGCTAGGCGGTGCTAGGCTGTGCTTGGTTATGTCACGGTTGGTTTGCGTTACGTTTGCGTAGCTTTGACTTTTCTGATATACACTGCGATTCTATGGATTTTTGCGATCTATTCCGTAATAGTATGTTATGCTTGGCCCTGGGGAGGGCAGCCACAGTGACCGCGGCACGTTACGTTCGGTTATGTTATGAGAGTATAATTTTGACTTTAGTGCTATTCTGTGGTTTTTGGTGGACTTCTGTGCCCTACAGTGCTCTAATTCTTTCAGTTTGGCTATGGGGAATCCAGCAGAAGTGGTCCCTGCGCGTTATGTATAGTCAAGCTACGTTAAGTTGGTTTGGGTGACGATATGTTTAGTCTGGGCAGCTCTAACTATTGTGCTGTACACAGCTGTTCGTTGGATTTCTACCTTGTAGTGTGCTCTAGTACGTGCTGCTTCGCTCTGGGGAGTGCAGCAATGGCGGTCTCGGCACGTCAGTTTCAGTTAGGCTATGTTTGGTTATGTTCTGTTTGTTTGGGTTAGTGCCGGGCATCTTCCTGTGTTACGATATACACCACGATTCAACGGATTTTTGCCATCCACTCTCCACCAATATGTTCTGCTTGATTCTGGGGAGGCCAGGAATGATGGTCGCGGCACGATAGGTTGAGTTACGTATGGCTTGGTAATGTTACGATTGGCTAGGTTAGGAGAGGATAGCGATGACTTTATTGTTCTAGCCTGCTGTTAGGTGGATTACTGCTATTGACGGTGACCTAATATCTTCAGTTTGGCTTTGCGAAGGCCAGCGGCAGCGGTCTCGGCTCTTTATTTTTGGTCAGGTTATGTTCAGTCAGTTTCGTTTATACTAAGTTTGGTTAGGGCAGTTCTAACTTCTTTGCTGTATAGCTATTGTGCCGTACACTGCCATTCGGTGGATTTCTGCGCTCTACTGTGCTCTGCTATGTCCTGCTTGGCTCTGGGGAGGACAGCATTAACGGTCTCGGCACGTTAGATTGAGTTACGCTATGTTCGTTTGTGCACTGCTGCCTTGGTTTAGGCTTATGTACCTTTGACTCTTGAGATATACACAGCGATTCCATGGAATCCAGCATTCTATTCTTGACTTATGTGTTCTGCTTGGCCCTGGGGACGACAACACTATGGCACTATTGGTCTCAGCGCGTTGTGCTGAGTCATGCTATGTTCGGTTATGTTGGGTTAGGCTAAGTATGGTGAGGATAGCTTTAACGCCTGTGCTGTACACTGCCATTCCGTGGAGTTCTGCGGTATACTGTGCTCTAGTATGTCCTGACTGCCTCTGGATAGGGCAGCAATTGCGGTCTCGGCACGTTAGTTTCAGTTAGGCTATGTTTGGTTATGATCGGTCGGTTTGTGTTAGGATTGGGTAGCATTGAGTTTTCCGATATACGCTGCGATTCTATGAATTTCTGCGTTCCACTCTCCACTAATGTGTTCTGCTTGGGTCAGGGGATGCCAGAAACAGTGGTCGCGGCACGTTGGGTTAAGTGAGGTTACGTTTGGTTATGACACGGTAGCTTAGGTTAGGATAGTCAGTTTGACTTTAGCGCTGCAGTCTGCCATTAGGTGCATTTCTGCGCCCTACAGTCATCTAATGCTTTCAGCATGGCTCTCGGAAGGCCAGCAATATTGGTCACTGTACGTAACGTTGAAACATGTTACGTTCGGTTTGGATGGGCCAGGCTAAGTTCGCTAAGGAGGGATTTAACCTTTGTGCTATACACGGATATTCGGTGGATTTCTGAGCTCCACTGTGATCTACTATATCCTGCTTGGCTCCGGGGAGGGCAGAAATAGCGGTCACGGCGCGTTAGGTTGAGTTAGGCTATTTTCGCTTATGTGCTGTTGGCTCGGTTTTGGTTTCTTGTAGCTATGACTTTTCTGATATGCGCAGCGATTCTACGGGCTTCTGCGTTCTATCCTCCAACTATGTGTTCTGCTTGGTCCAGGGGAGACCTGTAACAGAGTTTGCAGCACGTTAGGTTGAGTTAGGATACGTTTGGTTATGTTACTATTGGCTAGGCTAGGAGAGGGCAGCATTGACGTTATTGCCATAGTCTGTTAT
Source organism: Eufriesea mexicana (assembly GCF_001483705.2). Classification (NCBI taxonomy): domain Eukaryota; kingdom Metazoa; phylum Arthropoda; class Insecta; order Hymenoptera; family Apidae; genus Eufriesea; species Eufriesea mexicana. The sequence continues at coordinate 846,368 of NW_016908474.1, read as the reverse complement.
TTGGTGGACTTCTGCACCCTACAGAGCTCTATTGCTTTCAGCTTGCCTCTGGGGTGGCCAGCAATAGTGGTCTGTGCAGGTTATGTTGAGGCAGGTTACGTTCTGTTAGGTTCTGTCAGGTTTAGTTTGGTTCGGATAGCTTCATCTAGTGCCCTGTACACTGATATTCGGTGGATTTCTGCGCTCTACTGTGCTCTAGTATGCCCTGCTTGGCTCTGGGTACGGCGGCATCAGCGGTCGCGGCACGCTAGGTTGAGTTACGCTATGTTCGGTTATGTTCTGTTGGTCTGGGTTTGGTTTGGGTAGCTTCGACTTTTCTGGTATACATTGTGATTCTATGAATTTCGGCGTCCAGCTCTCTACTAATGTGCCCTGGTTTGCTCTGGAGAGGCCAGCAGAAGTGGTGGACGCACGTTGGGTTGGGTTTGGTTATGTTTGGTTATGTTACTATTGGCTAGGCTACGAGAGGATAGCTTCGACATTAGTGCTATAGTCTGCTATTTGGTGAACTTCTGCACCCTACAAAACTCTAATGTCTTCAGCTTGGCTCCGAGAAGGCATGCAGTAGTGGTCTCGGTGCTCTATGTTGGATCAGGTTATTTCGGTTAGGTTGGGCTATGCTAAATTTGGTATGGAGAGCTTCAACCTTTGTGCTGTACCGTGCTATACGGTGGATCTATGCGCGCTACTGTACTCTTGGATGTCCTGCTTGGCTCTGGGGCGGCAGCAATAGCGGTCTCTGCACGTTATTTTAGTTGGGCTAAGTTTGGGTATGTTCTGTAAGCTTTGGTTAGGATTGGGTAACTATGACTTTTCTGCTATACACTGCGATTCAATGGATTTCTGAGTTCTACTCTCCAATAATGCGTTCTGTTTGGCTCTCGAGAGGCCAGCAGTAGAAGTCGCAGCACGTTAGGATGAGTGACGCTACGTATGTTTATATCACGATTGCTTAGGTTGGGAGAGGTAGTTTTACCTTAGCGCTATAGTCTGCTGTTAGACGGATTTCTGCGCCCTACTGTGCTCTATCGCTTTCAGCTTGGCTCTTGATAGGCCAGCAATGGTGACTTCTGCAGGTTACGTTGAATGAGGTTACGTTCGGTTAGGTCGGTTTAGACCACGTTTGGTTAGGGTAGCTTTTACTTTCGTTCTGCACACTGGAGTATGGTGGATTTCTACGCTCTACTGCACCCCAGTACATCCTGCTATGGTCCTGCGTTGCAGGGATAGCGGTATAGCCACGTTAGGTTGAGTTAGGCTATATTTGGTTATGTTCCATTTGTTTGGGCTAGCTTTGGGTGGCTTTGACTCATCTGTTATGCACTGCGATTCTATCTATTTCTACGTTCTACTCGCAACTCGTATGCTCAGCTTGGCTATTGGGAGGCCAGCAATAGCTGTCTCGACACGATAGGTTGAGTTATGGTTAGCTTGGTTATGTTAGGGTTGGTTAGCTAAGATGAGAATATCTTTAACATTAGCGGTATAGTTCGCTATTATGTGGATGTCTGCGCCCCACTGGGCTGTAACATTTTCAGCTTGGCTCTGGGAAGGCCAGCAATGGTGGTCACGGCGCTATATGTTGGGTCAGGGTACGTCCGTTTATGTTGGGTCTGGCTAAGTTTGGATAAAATATCTTGAACTTCTGTGCTGAACACTGCTACTCGGTGGATTTCTGTGCTCTACTCTGCTCTAGTATATCCTGCGTGGCTGTGGGGAGGACAGCAACAGCGGTTTCGGTACGTTAGGTTGAGCAAGGCTATATTTGATTGTGTCCTGTTTGCTTCGGTTAGGTATGTGTGGCTTTGGCTTTCCTGATATGCACAACGATTCTATCTATTTCTACGTTCTACTCTCAACTAATATGTTCTGCTTGGTTCTGCGGTTGTCAGCAGTAGTCGTCGTGGCACATTGGGTTGTGTTAGGTTACGGTTGGTAATGTTACGCTTGGACAGCTTAGAATACTGAAGCTGTGACTATTGAGCTACACACTGATGTTCGACATATTTCTACGCTCTACGTTGCTCTAATATACCCTGCTGAGCCAAGTAGTTGCCAGCAATTGTGGTCCTGGCACGTTAGTTTGCTTTACCTTATGTCCCTTTATGTTACGTATGGTTAGGGTAAGGTAGGATGGCATTGACTTTTGTGCTATACACTGCTATTCGGTGTGCTTTTACGCGTCACTGTGTTCCGATATATTCAGTTTGTCTCTGGGAAAGAAGCAATCGTGGCCTCGGCACTTTGTAAATAGTTAGGCTACGTTTGTTTGGGCTACGTTAGGTCAGGGTATGTTTGGTTACCTTTGACCTAAGTGCATTACAATGCAACGCCACGGACTTCTGCGATCTATTCTGCTCTAACATATTCTGTTTAGCTCTGGGGTTGACAGCAATGGCGCCGCATTCAGGTTAGGTGGGTGGAGATTCGTTGCGTTTTTATATGACATGTTTGGCTAGGTTACACTATGACAGCTCATTCTCTTATGCTGTACACTGCGATCTTAGGAACACCTGCACCCTACCGTTCTCAAGTATGCTCTGCTTGACCATGTGGAGGCCAGCAACTGTGGTCGCGGCGCGTAAGGTTGAATTATATTTCGATTGGTTAGATTAGGTTAGGCTAGATTTGGTCAGCAGATCTTTAACTTTTGTGGTATCCTCTGCAGTGCGGTCTATTTCAGCGCTCTACTGTCCTCTAGCATATCCTGCCTGGCTCTGCGGAGGCCAGCTATAGTCGTCTATGCACGGTAGCTTTAGTTAGATTACGTTTGGTATGGTTAGGTTAGTCTGGGTTTGGTAAGGATAGCTCTGACTCCACTGAAATACATTGCCTCTGAAATACAATGACATACATTGAAATGCATTTGTTAGGTTTTGTCCTGTTAGGTTGTAATATATTCGACTTTTGTGCTATATGCTGTTATCTGGTGTCTGTCTGCTCTCCACCGCGTCCCAGTATATTATGCTTGGCCGAGGAGATTACAGCAAGAGTGGTCTCGGCACGTTAGTTTAAGTTAGGATACGTTTGAGTACATTATGTTTGGATAGGTTAGGACAGTGTAGCCTTGACACTTGCGCTGTACACTGCTCTTCGGTGGATTTCTGCGCTCTACTCTCCTTTAATATGCTCTGCTTGGCGATGGGGTTGCCAGCAGTAGTGGTCTAGGCACGTTACGTTTGATTCTGTTGCGTCCGGTCATGTTACGTTCGGCTAGGTTAGGATAGGATAACTTTGACTTTTGTGCCATACACTGCTATTGGGTGGATTTCTGCGCGCTATATTTCTCTACTGTTCGCTGCTCGTCTCTGAGGTGGCCAGCAATAGTGGTCGTGACGTGATATGTTCAGTTATGTTACATTCGGTTAGGCTGGTTTGTGTTAGGTTTGGTAAAGATGGCTTCGACTTTTGTGCTTTGCACGGCTATTCGTTTGATTTCTGCGCTATACTGTGCTCTAGTATGTCCCGCGCTTGGCTCTGGGGAGGCCAGCAACTGTGGTATCTGCGCGTTAAGTTGAGTTATGCTACGTTCAGTTACGTGACGGTTGGTTAGGTTAGGAGGGGCTAGCTATTTCTTTTGCGATATACACTGCAATGCGGCGGACATCTGCGCTCTACTGTGCTCTAGTACATTCTGGTTGGCTTTGTGGAGGTAATTAATGATGGTGTGGGCACGTTAGGCCCGGTTAGGTTACTTTTGGCTATGTTACGTTTTGTCGGCTTAGGCTAGGATAGCTACGACAATTGCACTGTACACTGTTATTCGTTCCATTTCTGCGCTCTACTTTGCTCTAACATGTTCTGCTTAGTTCTGGGAGTGCCAGCAACAGTGGTGACTGCATGTTACGCGTAGTCAGACTACGTATGGTTAGGTTAGTTTTGGTCAGGTTGTGTTAGGATATATTTGACTTATGTGCTTTTGGCAGCTGTGCTGTTGTTTTCTGCGATCTACTGGGCTCTAATATATTCTGCTTGACTCTGGGGGTCAGCAATATTGTTCTAGGCACGTTAGGTTGGCTTAGGTTTCATTTGGTAGTATTATGTTTGGTTACGTTAGGCTAGGGTAGCCATGACATTTTTGCTGCACACAGCTATTCGGTGAATTTTTGCGCACTACTCTGACCAAGCATGCCCTGCCTTGCTCTGAGGAGGGCTAAAGTAGTGGCCGCTGCGCGTTAGGTTGTGTTAGGTTACGTTTAGGTATGTTATGTTTGTATGTGTTAGGTTAGGATATCCTAGACTTTTGTTCTCTACCCTGGAATACGGTGGACTTTTGCGCTCTACTGTGCTCTACTACGTTCTCCTTGGCTATGGGAAGGCTAGCAATGGTGGGCTCGGCACGTCAAGTTGAGTTAGGTTACGTTTGGTTAGGGTATGTTTGTCATGGTTAGCTTTGGATAGCTTTGACTTTCTCGGCATAGACTGCTTTCCGCTGGATTTCTGCGCCCTTCTTTGCTCCACTGTGCTCTGATCGACTCTTGGGAGGCCAGCAATAGTGGTCGCTGCAGGGTAGGTTAGGTTTGGTTACGTTAGGCTGTTACGGTTGGTTAGTTTAAGAGAGGACAGCTTTGACTTTTGTGCTATACACTGCTATTCGGTGAGTGTCTGCGTTATGCTGTGCTCTAATAGGCTGTAATTGGCTCTGGGGTGGCCAGTAACAGTGGTATCTGCACGTTAGTCTGAGATAGGCTACGTTTGCTTGGGCTACGTTTGTTTGTGTTAGGTTAGGGTAGCACTGACTTTCGTGCTATACACTGCTATTTTGTGGACTTCTGCGCCCTGCTGTGTCCTTCAGTCAGCTGTTTGGTCCCGGGGCGTCCAGCAATAGTGGTCGCATCACGTTAGGTTTAGCTAGGTTACGTATGGTTACGTTACGATTGGTTAGGGACGGGGGGGTCAGATTAGGTTACGATATCTTTGACTTTTGTGCTTTACACCGCAGTGCGGCGGATTTCTGCGCTCCACTGTGCCCTAGTATATTTTGGTTGGCTCTGTGGAAGTCAACAATGGTGGTCCAGGCATCTTAGGTTGGGTCTTGTTACGTTTGGCTATGTGACGTTTGGATAGGTTAGGCTTGGATAGCTAGATTCTTGTACTACAAGCTGCTGTTCAGTAGATTTTTGCGCTCTACTGTCATCCAATATGCTCGGCTTGGCTCTGAGGAGGCCAGCAATGGTGGTCGTGGCTCGTAAGTTTGAGTTATGCTACGTTTGACAACGTTAAGTTAGTACATAATTGTCTTTCATGCTGTACGCTGCTATTTGGTGGCTCTCTGCGCTCTAATGTGCTCTAGTGTATTCTGTGTGGCTCTGAGGATTCTAGCAATAGCGGTCTTGGCACGTTCGGATAGATTAGGATACGCCGGATTATTCTACGTTTGGATAAGTTGGGACAAGATAGCTGTGGCTTTTGAGCTAAACACGGCTATTCGGTGCATCTCATTGCTGTACATTGCTCTACTTTCCTCTGCTCGACACTCGGGAGGCTAGCAATAATGGTCGTGGCACGAAAGTGTGTGTTATGTTACGTTTCGTCAGGTGAGGTTAGGTTTGGTTAGGGGCGAATAGCATTGACATTTATGCTATACACTACTTTTCGGTGGATTTGTGCGCTCTGTTGTGCACTGGTATGCTGTGCTTGGCACTGACGATGCCAGCAATAGCAATCTCTGCACGTTAGGTCGATTTGTGCTACGTATGGTTAGGCTGTGTTTGTTCGGGTTAGATTTGCATAGCTTTAGCTTTCGTGGTATACGCTGACATCCTGGGAATTTCTGCGCTCTACTCTGCTCTGCTACGCTCTGATTGGCTCTGGGAACGCCAGCAATAATGGTCTCGCCTAGTTTGGTTCAGCTAGTCTACGTTTGGCTACGTTGGGTTACGTCTGGTAAGATTGGGACACTTCCAACGTTTGTGCTATCCGCTGCTCTTTGGAGGCTCTCTGCGCTCTGCTTTGCCCTATAGTATTCGACTCGGCTCTGGGGAATCCAGCAATCGTGGTCTCGGCGCGTTAGGTTAAGTTACGTTGCATTTGTTTATATCACGCTTGGACAGGTTAGGACAAGGTAGCTGTGGCCTTTGTCCACAACACAGCTATCCTATCGACTCCTGGGCTCAACTGCGCTCTGTCATATTCTGCTTGTCCCTAGGGACGCCAGAAATATTGGTCGCGGCACTTTAGGGTGTGTTATGTTATGATTGATTGGGTTAGGTTAAGTGAGCTTTGGTCAGGTGATTCTTGACTTCTGCGCTACGCACTGCTCTTCGGTGGATTTCTACGCACCACATTGGCCCAACATACTCCGCTCGACTCTGTGGTGTGCAGTAATAGAGGTCATGTCAAGTTAGGTTTAGTTAGGCTGCGTTCGGTTTGGTTACGTTTTTCCTTGCTAGGTAATGATGGCTTAGACTTTCGTAGCTTACACTGTTATTGTGCGGACTTCTCCGAACCACTGTGCGCTACTATAATCCGCTTGGCACTGGAGAGGTCAGCAATTGTGGTGTAGTGCGGTTAGGTAGAGTTAGGTTACGTTTGGTTATGTTACGATTGGTTAGGTTAGGCGAGGGTAGCTTCGACTTTTGAGCTATACACTGCTATTCGGTGGATTTCTGCGTTCTACTGTGATCTAATATGGTCTGCTTTGCACTGGGGTGGCCAAAAACTGTGGTCGTGGCGCGTTATGCTGAGTTATGTTACATTTGGATTGGTTAGGTTTGTATGGCTTAGGATCGGATATCTTTGACATTTCGCTGTACACTGGAATGCGGTGGATATCTGCGCTCTACTGTCCACTAGTACGTTCTGCTTGGCTCTGGGGAGGGCAATAACAGTGGTCTCGTTTCGTTGAGCTTGGTTAGTATATGGCTGGCTGGGTTAGGTTGCGTCAGGTTAGGTTAGGAGATATACGACTCTTCTGCTTTACGCTACTATTTGGTGGCTCCCTTCGTTCTACTGTGCTCTAGTTTATTCTGCGTGGCTCTGTGGATGCCAGCAATAGTGGTCGTGGTTCGAAAGTTTGAGTTATGTCACGTTTGGTCACGTTAGTGTAGGCTTGGGTAGCGGAGGATAGCTTTGCCTTTTGTGCTATGCACGGTTTTTCGGTGGATTACTGCGCTCTGCTGTGCTCCAGTATGATTTGCTTGGCACTGGGGATGCGAAAAACAGTGGTCTCGGCAGGTTAGGTTGATTTATACTACGTATGGTACGTATGGTCCGGTTACGCTTGGTTTGGGTAAGACAGGATAGCTTTAACTTTTGTGCCATACACTGCTACTCGGTGGACCACTGCCTTATACTGAGATCTAATATGCTCGTATGGTCCGGTTACGCTTGGTTTGGGTAAGACAGGATACCTTTGACTTTTGTGCCATACACTGCTACTCGGTGGACCACTGCCTTATACTGAGATCTAATATGACCTGCCTGCCTCTCGGAAGGCCTGGAATAGTGGACTCGGCACGTTGGGTTAAGTTAGATTACGCTTGGTTAGTCTACGATAGTTTGGGTTAGGTTTGGGTAACTATGGCTTTCTTGGCGTAGATTGTTATTCGGTGGACCTCTGCGCCCTACTGTGATCTGCTGTACTCTGCAGGACTCTGGGTATGTCAGCAATAGTGGTCGCGACACGATAGGTTGGTTTGAGTTACGTTTCGTATGGCTACGTTTGATTATGTTTGATTATGATGGCATAGACTTTTGCGATTTTTACTGCTATTCGTTTGATTTCTGCGCTCTACTGTGCTCTAATACCTCCCGCTTGGCTCTCGGGGGCCGGTGACAGTGGTCGCGGCACGTTAGGTTGAGCTATGTTACGTTCTGCTAGGTTAGGTTAGGTTAGATTTGGTTAGGTAATGATAGCTTTGACTTTTGTGCTTTACGCTGCTCTTCGGTGTATTTCTGTGCTCTACTGTGCTTTAATAAGCTCCGCGTTGCTCTGCGGAGGACAGTAATTGTGGTTACTGCTCCTTAGTTTGGGTTAGGCCACGTTCGAATAGGTTACGTTTGACTGGGTTATTTCTGCATAGCTTTGATCTTCGTGGTATACACTGCTACTTGGTCGATTTCTGCGCTCTCCTGTGCTCTACTATACTCTGCTCTACTCGGCGGAGGGCAGGAATAGTGGTCTCGGCACTTTAGTTTGAGTTACTCTACGTTCGGTTATGGTACGTTTGTTTAGGCTAGGAGAGGGTAGCAATGACTTTTGCGCCATACACAGCTATTCGGTAGACTACTGCGCTATACTGAGATCTAATATGCCCTGCCTGGCTCTCGCAAGGCCCGAAATCGTGGTATCGGCACGTTGGGTTCAGTTAGGCTACGTTTGGTAGTGTTACGATTGTTTGCTTATGTATGGATATCTATGACTTTCTTGGCGTAGATTGTTATTCGGCGGATTTCTGCGCTCTACTGTGATCTCATATGTTCAGCTTGTATATGGGAAGGACAGCGATAGCGATCTCGGCACGTTACTGTGAGTTAGGCATCTTTCGGTTAGGTTAGGTTAGTCTGGGTTTGGTATAGATAGCTTTGACTCTTCTACAATACATTGACATTATTTGGAATTCTGCGCTCAACTCCCCTTTAATATGCTCTGCTTAGCGGTGGGGAGGCCAGCAATAGTGGTCTAGGCGCGTTAAGTTTGATTTGGTTGCGTCCGGTTATGTTTCGTTCAGCCAGGTTATGATTGGATGTCTTTGACTTTTGTGCCATACACTGCTATTCGTTGGATTTCTGCGCACAGCATCGCTCTGCTGTTTGCTGCTCGTCTGTGATGTGGCCAACAATAGTTCTCGTGACGCGATAGTTTGAGTTATGTTACGTTCTGCTAGGTTAGGTTAAGTTAGGTTTGGTCCGGGTATCTTTGACTATTGTGCTTTTCGCTGCAATGCGGTCGGTTTCTACGCTCTACTGTGTTCTACTGTGCTCTGCTCGACTCTGGGGAGGACGGTAATGTTGGTCCCGGCATGTTAGTCTTATTTAGGCTACGCATGATTATGTTACGTTTGATTAGGCTAGGAGTAAATTGCATTGGCTTTTGTGCTATATAATGCTATTCGGTGAACGCAGCGCTATATTGAGCTCTAATATGCTCCGCTTTTCTCTGGGGAGGCCAGGAATAGTTGTAACGACACGTTAGGTTGAGATAGTTTACGTTTGGTTATGGTATGCTTGCTTGGGTTAGGTATCGATAGCTTTGACTTTCTTGGCATAGACTGCTATTCAGTGGATTCCTGCTCTCTACTGTGCTCGAATATACTCTGCTCGACTTTGGCGAGGCCAGTAATAGTGGTAGCTGCGCGTTGGGTTGAGTTATGCTGCGTTCGGTCACATTATGATTGGTTAGGTTAGGAGGTGCTTGCTCTGACTTTAGTGCTAAACACTGGTATTCGGCGGATTTCTGTTCACTGCTCTGCTCTAATATGGTCAGGTTAGCTCTGGGACTGCCATCAATAGTGGTGTCTGCACGTTACGTTGAGTTAGGCTCTGATATCTTTGCCTTTTGTGCTTTACACTGTAATGCGGCCGACTTCTGCGCTCTACTGTGCTCTAGTATATTTTGGTTGGCTCTGTGGAAATCATCGGTGGTGGGGTTGACACGTTAGGTCGGGTTGGGGTACGTTCGGCTATGCCACGTTTGGTCGGGTTAGGCTAGGATAGCTATGACAATTGTACTCTACACTGCTGTTTGGCGGATGTCTGCGATCTGCTGTGACTTAATAAGCTCTGCTTGGCTCTGGGGAGGTAAGAGAATGCGGTCCCGGCACGTTCGGTTGTGTTAGTTTACGTTTGGTTATGGTATGCTTGCTTGGGTTAGGTATCGATAGGTTTGACTTTCTTGGCATAGACTGATATTCGGTGGATCCCTGTTCTCTGCTGTGCTCGTCTCTACTCTGCTCGACTCTGGGGAGGCCAGCAATAGTGATCGCTGCGCGTTTGGCCGTGTTATGTTACGTTAGGTTACGTTACTATTGGCTATGTCAGGTGGGGCTAACTATGACTTTTGCTTTTTACAATGGTATACGGTGGATTTCTGCACCCTACCCTGCTCTAATATGTTCAGCTCGGATCTGGGAGGGCCAGCAACGGTGATATCGGCACGTTACGTTCAGTTAGGCTTCTGTTTGTTAGGTTAGGTTGGGTCAGGTTTGGTCGGGATATCTTTGACTTTTGTGCTATTCACTGCTTTTCGGTGGATTTGAACTCTTTACATTGATCTACAATAATCTGCTCCATTCTGGGGAGGCTAGTAATAGTTGTCCAGGCACATTAGTTTTGTTTATGCTACGTTTGGCTATGTTACGTTTGGTTAGGCTAGGAGAGGATAGCACTGACCATTGTGCCATATAGGGCTATTATGTGGACTTCTGCCATATAATGTGCTCGGACATGCTCCGCTTGGCTCTGGGGAGGTCAACAATTGTGGGTTTGGTACCTTAGGTAGGGTTAGGTTACGTTTGGTTTTGTTAAGTTTATTTGGGTTAGGATATAATACCTTTGACTTTTGCACCGTACACTGAAATGCGGTGTCCTTCTGCGCTCTACTGTGCCCTAGTGTGCTCCGCTTGGCCCTGGGGAGGCCAGTAATGGTAATCCCGCCGAGATAGGTTGAGATAGACTGCGTACGCTTAGGCTACGTTCGCAATTGTTTGGCTTGCGTACCTTCGACTATTCTGCTGTGCACTGCGATTCGATTTATTTCTGCCCCTTGCTCTCTTCTAATACGGTCCGCTTGGCTCTTGGATGGCCAGCAACAGCGGAAGCGTCACGTTAGCCTAAGCCAGGTTATGTTTGCTTATGTTATGCTTGGTTAGGTTAGGCCAAGATGTCATGACTTTTGTGCTACACACTGCTGTTCGTTGGTTTTCTGCGCGCTACTGTAATCATGCATGCTCTGTTTTGCTCTGGAGTGACGAAAAGTAGTGGCCGCGGTGCGATAGGTTGAGCTAATTTGCTTTGGGTTTGGTTAGGCCTGCATGGGTAAGGTTATGATATCCTCGGCTTCTGTGCGGTACACTGGAATGCCGTGGGCTTATGCGCTCTGCTGTGCTCTGGTATGTGCTGCTTGTCTCTGGGTAAGACAGTAATTGTGGTCTCGGCACATTGGTCTGAGATAGGATACTTTTCGTCATGTTATGTTAGAGTATGTTTGGACTGGATAGCTTCGGCTTTTCTGCTATGCACAGCGATTATGTGGATTTCTGCGGTCTGCTCTGCTGCGGTATGTTCCGCTTGGCGCTGGGGAGCTCAGACACAGGCGTCTAGGCACGCTGGGTCGGATAATGTTGCGGTTGGTTATGTTACGTTTGGTTATGTTGGGATAGTATAACTTTGACTTTTGCGCTATACACTGTTATTCGGTGGGTTCCTGCGCTATACGGTGTTCTAGTATGCTGTGCTTGGCTCTGAGGAGGCCAGCAATAGCGGACGTGACACGGAAGGTTGAGTTATGTTACGTTCGGTTATGCTAGGTTGGGTTAGGTTTGGTTATGATGGCTTTGACTTTTGTACTATACACTGCTCTTCGTTGGATTTCTGCACCGTACTGTGCACCAGTATGATCTGCTTGGCACTGAGGAAGTCAGAAACAGTGGTCTCGGCACATTACGTGCAGTTATGTTACGTTTGGTTAGCTTAGGAGAGAGTAGAACCGACTTTTCTGTTGTACACTGCTATTCGGCGGATGTCTGCGCTCAACCGTGCTCTAATACGTTCTGCCTGGCTCTTGGGAGGCCACCTATAATGGCCTGGCAACGTTAGGTTGAGTTAGGTTTCGTTTGGTTAGGTTATGTTTGTTCGGGTTAGGTGTGTATGGCTTTGACTTTCCTGGCAAAGGCATTTGTTAGGTGGACTTCTGTGTTCTTCCTTGCTCTACTATGCCCTACTAGTCCATGGGGAGGCGAGCAGTAGTTGTCGCTGTACGTTAGGTGTGGTGATGTTACCTTTGGGTATGTTACGATTGGTTACCATAGGGGTGGATAGCTTGTCTTCTGTGCTATACACTGCTTTTCGGAGGATTTCTGCTCTTCGCATAAATCTACTATACTCTGCTCTAATCTGGTGGGACAGTAATAGTCGTCCCGGCACGTTAGTTTGATCTATGCTACGTTTGGTTTTGTTACGTTTGGTTAGGGTAGGAGAGGATAGCATTAACTTTTATGCTATATACTGCTATTCGGTGGCTTCTGCGCTATACTGTGCGCTAGTACGCTTTGCTTGGCTGCGTGGATCATGGTAATTGAGGTCTCGGACGTCAGGTTGTGTCAGGCTACGTTTGGTTAAGTTACGTAGGTACGGGTTAGGATTGTGTGTCTTCGACTTTCGTGTTGTAAACTGTTTTTCGTTTGATTTCTGCTCCCTACTATGCTGTACCATATCCTGCTCGACCATGGGGAGCCTAGCAATAGTGGTCGATGCATGTTGGGTTGTGTTGTTGTATGTTTGGTTGAGTTACGATTGGTAACGTTAGGAGGGTATAGCTTGGACTTTTGCGTTATACACTGTCATTCGCTGGAATTCTGCTGTCCACTGTGATCCGATATGATCAGCTTGCCACTAGAAAGTACCGCAATAGTTGTCTCGGCAAATTATGCTGGGTTAGGCTACGTTTGGAGGGTTTTGTTTGGGTCGTGTTAAGTTACGTTATCTACACTTTTTTGCTTTTCTGTTATCTAATGTGCTCTAGCATATTCTGCTTGGCTGCGGGGATGTCAGCAACAGCGGTGTAGGTTGTTAAGGTGTAGTTAGGCTACGTTTGCTCATGCAACGTTTGGTTGTGTCAGGATGGGACTTCTTTGACTTATGTCTTATACACTGCTATTCGGTGGATTTCTGAGGTCTGCTGTGACCTAGTATGCACTGCTTTGCTCTGGGGAGGCCAGAAACAGTGGTTGCTGCGCGTTATGCATAGTTAGGTTACGTACGGTTATGTCAGGTTTGTTTGGGTGAGGATAGTATACCTTCGACTTTTATGCTGTGCACTGAAATGCGGTGGACATCTGCGCTCTACTCTGCTCTGGTATGTTCTGCTTGGCTCTGTGTGGTAAAGCGGTGGTGTTCTCCACAAGTTATTTTGTGATAATGTAAGCTTCGTTATGTTATGCTAGCCATGGTTATGTTCGGATAGCTTCGACTATCCAGCTGTACACTGCAATTGTATGGGTTAATGTTGTCTACTGTCCACTAATATGCCCCGCTTGGCCTAGGTCATACCAGCAAAAGTGGCAGCGTCACGTTAGGGTGAGTTATGTTACATTTGGTTGGGTTGCGTTAGTATAGGTATGGTTGGTATGGCTTTGAATTTTAAGCTATACACTGCTGTTCGGTGGATTTTTGCACACAACTGAGCTACAATAAGCTCTGTATGGCGCTGGGGAGGCCAGCATTCTTACACTGCTGTTCGGTGGATTTTTGCACACAACTGAGCTACAATAAGCTCTGTATGGCGCTGGGAAGGCCAGCATTCGTGGTCTCGGCACGTTAGGTTGAGCTACAGTGCGTATGCTTAGGTTAGGTTGCGTTAAGCTAGGTTAGAGTAGCTTTGGCTTTTGTGCTACACCTTGCTATTCTATGGATATCTGCGCTCTTCTGTGTGCTTTCACACTCCGCTTGTTCCTTTGGATGCCAGGAATAGTGCTCTCCGCTCGTTAGATAGAGTTATGTTACATTTGCTCGGGTTAGGTTTAGTTAGGGTTGGTTAGAATAGCACTGACTTTAGCGTTATACACAGCTAATCGGACGATTTCAGTGTTCTACATTGCTCAGCTATGCGCTGCATATCTCACGTGTGGCCAGCAGTAGCGGTCGTGGCACGTCAGGTTGGTTTACGCTACGTGTGCTTATGTTGCGTACGGTTTGGTTAGAAGAGGATAGCTTTGACTTCCGTGCCAAACGCTGCAATGAGGTGGATTGCTGCGCTCTACTGTGCTCTAGTATATTCTGCTCGGCTCCGGGGAGGCAAACAGTAGCGGTCGCGGAAAGTTTGGCTTAGCTAGGTTACGTTTGATTTGGTTAGGATGGCCTTGACTTTTGCGCTATACACGGCAATTCGTTGGATTTCAGCGCTCTGTTGCGCACTAGTTTATTCCGCTTGACTATGGAGATGCCAGCAGTATTGACCTCGGCACGATGTTCTTAGGTATATTGCGTTTGGTTACGTTACGTTTGGCTAGGTTAGGACAGGATTGCTTCGACCATTGTGATATACACTGCTGTTCTGCGGGTTTATGCGCTCTACATTGCACTAGTATACTTCGCTTAGCTTTCGTGAGGCCAGCAATAGCGGTCGTGGCACGTTAGGTTGGGCCTCCTTGCGTCCGCTTTTGTTACGTTTAGCTAGGTTAGGATAGGGTAGCTCTGACTTTTGTGCATTACACTGCTGTTCCGTGGATTTGAGCGACCCGCTGCGGTTTAATGTTCCCTGCTTTAATCTGGGAATGCCAGATATAGTGGCCGCCCCGCGTTAGGCTGTGTTAGGTTACGTTTGGTTGTGTTAGCTTTGGCTTGGGTTAGTTAGGGTTTCTTTGCCTTCTAGCTGTGCAAAGGAATGCGGTGGACTTCTGGGCTTTAGGGTGCACTGGTATGCTTTGCTTGGCTCTGGAGAAGCAGGTAATGGTGGTCTAGGCACATTATGTTGAGCTAGGATACGTTTGGTTATGTTATGTTGACTAATCCTATGCTTGGTTATCTTAGACTCTTCTGATATACGCTGCGATTCTATGGATTTCGGCGATGTACTCTGCTCTAATGTGCTCTGCTTGACCCTGTGGAAGCCTCCAATGCTCTTCGCGGTATGTTAGCCTGAGTTACATTACATTTGTGTACGTTAGGTTAAGATGGGTTAGGCTACGATTACTTAGACTTTTGTGCTCATCACAGATAGTCTATGGACTTCTCTGCTGTGCTTTGCTCTGTCACATTCCGCTTGTCTCTGTGGACGCCAAGAGCAGTGGTCGCGGCACGTTAGGTTGTGCTACGTTGCGTTTGGGTAGGTTCGGTTTTGTCAGGTTCTTTGTGGTTATTTTTGACTTTTGAGCTACAACTGCTCTTCCGTGGATTTCTACGCTCTACATTGCTGTAGCATACTCGGCTCGGCACTGGGAGTCCAACAATTGTGGCCTCGGAGAGGTGGGTAGGGTTAGGCTACGTTTGGTTATGTTGATTTATGTTAGGTCATATTAGCATTGACTTTCGTGATATACACTGTTATACTGTTGACTTCTGCGCTCTGCTGTTCTCTACCGCATTCTGCCTGGCACTGGGGCGCCCAGACATAGTGAACGCCGCTCGTTATTCTGGGTTAGGTTATATTTGGTGGGGTTCGGTTCCGATATCATTCACTTTTCTCATATACACTGCGATTCCATGGGTTTCTGCGCTCTACTCTCCTCTAAAATGTTCAGCTTGACTCTGAGGAGGGCAGCAATAGTCGTCTCGGCGCGTGAGGAACGTTTGTGTTACGCTTGGTCAGGGTAGGAGAGGATAGCTCTGACTTTTGCGCTATACGCTGCTATCCGGTGGATTTCTGCGCTCTTCATTGCTCTACTTTACTCTGCCCGACTCTGTGGAGGCCAGGAATAGTGGCAGGAGCACGTTAGGTTGAGTTATGCTACGTTTGGTTTGGTTACGTTGGGCTTGGTTTGGCTTGGATAGTTTTGACTTGCGTGGTATACACTGCTTCCCGGTAGATTTCCGCGCTCTACTGTGTTCCAGTATGTTCCGGTTGGCTCTGGGGAGGCCAGTAGCAGAGGCCTCGGCGCGTTAGTTTGAGATTGATTAAGCACTGTTATTTTATGTTTGGTTAGGTTTGGACGGGGTAGCTTTCACTTTCGTGCTATGCACAGCTAGTCGATGTATTTCTGCGATTTACATTGCTCTCATATGTTCTGCTTGGCTCGGGGGAGGCCAGCGACAGTAGTCTACGCACATAATGGTGAGATTGTTCTACATTCGGTTAGGTTAGGTTAGGACAAGTTAGGTTGGGGCACCGTCCACATTGTGCTATACACGGCAATGCCATGTATTACTGCACCCTACTCTGCTCTAGTACATTCTGCTGGCTCTGTGGAGGCAAGCAATTGTTGTCTCGGCACGTTGGGCTGGGTTAAGCTACGTTCGGTTATGTTAAGTACGGCCGTGTTAGTATAGGGTAGCTTCAACTGTTGTGCTCTGCACTGCGTTTCTGTGCATTTCTGCGCTCTACTCCTCTCCAATATGTTCTTCTTGGCTCTGGGGACGGCAGCAATATTGGTCTGGGAAAGTTAGGATGAGTCAGGTTACGTTTGGTTTCGTTATGTTTGGTCAGACCCGGAAGGATAGCTTTGACTTTTGCGCTACACACTGCTATACGGCATATTTCTGCTCTCCACTGTCCTCTAGTATGTTCTGCTTGGCTATGGGGAAGACAGCAATAGTGGTCTCAGCTAGTTAGGTTATTTATTCTACGTTTGGTTAGGTTATGTTTTGTGTGGTTAGGTCATGATGTCTATGACTTTTGTGCTATACATTGCTACTTGGTGGCTTTCTGCGCGCTACTTGGCTCTACTATACTCTGATCGACCCTCGGGTGGCGAGCAATAGCGGACTCGGCACGTTAGGCTTATTTAGTGTACGTTTGGTTAGGTTAGAATGGGTCAGGTTGGGTTAGGGTATCTTTGAATTTTGAGCTATACAGGGCTATCTGGAGGCCTTCTGCGTTATACCGAGCTCTAGTATTTTCTGAATGTCTTTGGGGAGGCCAGCACTGATGGTCTCGGCACGTCAATATAGGTTAAGTTACGTTTGCTTATATTGGGTTTGGACAGGTTAGGACAGGGTACACATGACTTGTATGCTGTACACTGCTGTTCGTTGGATTTCTAGGCTCTACATAGCTCTACTGTTCTCGTCTCAGGGGAGGCCAGCAATGGTGGTCTCGGCAAGTTAGGCTTGATTAGACTACATTTGGCTAGGCCAGGTTAGGTTAGGTTTGGTTAGGATAGCTTTGACTTTTCTGCTTTTCACTGCGATTCCATGGATTTATGTGCAGTACTCTTCTCTAAAGTGTTCAACTCGGATGTTTGGATGCCACCAATACTGCATGCGGCACGTTAGAGCGAGTTAGGTTTCGTTCGGTTATGTTGCGATTGGTCATGTTAGGATAGGATAGCCTTGGACCTTGTGTTATACACAGATATTCGGTGCATTTCTGCGCTTTCCTGTGCTCTAGTATGCTCTGATTGGCGCTGGGGAGTCCAGCCGAAGTATCCTCGGCACGTTGGCTTTAGTTCTGTTACGTTCGGGTAAGATACCCTTGGCTATGTTAGGAAAGGGTTGCTTTGACGTTTGCGCTATACCCTGTTGCAGAGAAACAGTGTATGCCACGTAAGTCAAAGCTATCCATGCCTAACCCAGCCCAACGTATCCAAATCAAACGCAGCCTAACCGAGCCTAACGTGCCACGACTGCCATTGCTGGCCTCCGCACAGTAGAGTAGGGTACAGTGGAGCAGCAAGGAGAGCAGAAATTCAGCGAATAGCTGTGTATAGCAGAATATTCAAAGATTCCCTATAGTATCCTATCCAAGCGTAACATAACAAAACGTCGCGTAACTCGGCCTGACGTGCGGAGAGCACTACTGCTGGCCTCCACGTATACAAGCATTATATACTAGAGCACAGTAGAGCGCAGAAATCCGCCGAATATCATTGTATAGCACAAACGTCAAAACCATCCTATCCTAACATGTCCAAACGTAACATAACCACACGTAATCTATCTCAACCATACGTGCCGAAACCTCTAATGCTGGCCACCCAGAGCCGAGCAGAACATGCTAGAAAAGAGTAGAGGGCGGAGGCCCTCCGAACAGAAGTGTGTACCCCGTAAGTCTGAGCTATCCAAATCTAACCGAGGCTTTGATAATCAAGCCAAACGCAACATAGTGAAACATGTCGGGCCACGACCACAATTGCTGCCCTACACAGAGTCGAGCAGATTATAGTAGAGCACAACAGAGTGCTGAAATCCACCGAATAGCAGAGTATACCGCGAAAGTCAAAGCTATCCACACTTAACCCAAACTAGCGTACCACGACCAAACGTAGCCTATCTCTACCTAACATACCGAGACCACTATTGCTGGCCTCCTCAGCGCCAATCAGAGCATATTGGAGCACAGTGAAGCGCAGAAAATCGCCGAATAGCAGTGTATATCACAAAAATCGCAGATACACTATCCTAAAAAGACCAAACCTAACCTAACCAGGCGCAGCATAACTCAGCCTAGCTTGACGAGACCTCAACTTCTGGCATCCGCAGGACCAAGCGGAGAACGTCATAGCAGAGTACAGCGCCGAAATCGACGAAACAGCAGTGTCAAACACAAAAGTCAAAGTTAGACAAGCCAAACCTTACACAACCTAGCCTAGCCAAGCGTAACCTAACTCAACCTAGCGTAGCGAAACCGTTATTGTTTTCCTAGCGAGAGTCGAGCAGAGTATAGTAGAGCAATGTAGATCGCATGGATCAACCGAATAGCAGTGTATATCATAAAAGTCTAAGCTAACCTATGCTAACCTAACGAAACGCAGCATAAACAAACGCTGCCAAGCTCAGACAAACGTGCAGAGACCAATGCGGCTGTGCTCCCCATAGACGAGAAGAGTATAGTAGAGCACAGTAGAACGCAGAAGGCCACCGTATAGCAGTGTATATCACAAATGTCAAAGATATCCTAACAAAACTTATCCAATCCTTACCTAACCAAAGGAACATAACACAACCTATCGTGCCTACACCACAATGTCTCATCTCCCCAGATGGAAGCAGAACATATAAGTGCGCTGCGGAGCGCAGAATTCCGCCGAATAGCAGAGAACACTACAAAAGTATAAGTTATGCTCTCCTACCCTAACCAATAGTAACATAACGTCACGCAGCCTAACTCAGCCGTACGAGCCGAGAGCTCTACTGCTGGCATCCCTGTAGCAAAGCAGAACATATTAGTGGAGCGTAGAGCGCGGAAGTCCATAGAAAGGCAATGTATAGCTGAAAAGTGAAACATATCCTGACCTAACCCATACTAATATACTCTGGCCAAACCAAGAGTGACGTAACTCAACCAAACGTGCCGCGGCCACTATTGCTGGCTTCCAAAGGGCGAAGCAGACCACAATAGAACACACAAGAGCGCCGAAAAATCAACCGTATAGCAGTGCAAGCCAGGAAAGTGAAAGATGTCCTATCCTATCGTGACCATACGTAACGTAACCGATCGTAACATATCTCATCCTGTCCTGCCGTGACCACTAATGCTGCCCACCACAGAGCCGATTAGAACATATTAGAGGAGAGTAGTGCGCAGAAATCCACAGAATCGAAGTGCATAACACAATAGTCGAAGTCACCCTATCCTAACATAACCATACGTAACAGAACCGAACGTAGCTTAACGCAACCTAACGTGTAGAGACCACTTTTGCTAGCCTCCCCAGAGCCCAGGAGCGCATGTTAGGGCAATTCATAGCGCATAAATACACAGAATGGCTGCGTGTGGCAAGAAAGACAAAGGTCTCCTGTCATAACATGACCTAGCGTAGCATAAACGTACGTAATGAATCTCAATCGAACGCGGTGATACCGCTATTGCTGGCCTTCACATAGCCAAGCAGGGAATACTAGCACACAATAGGGCGCACAAATTCACTGAAAAACTGTTTGCACCACGCAAGTCAAAGCTATCCAATCCTAGCCCAGACTAACATAACACAACCGAACGTTCCATAGCTCAAGCCAACGTGCCGAGACCACAATTACATTCCTCCCAATCGCAAATCAGATAATATTAGGTCACAGTAGAGCGCAGAAATTCACCGGATAGCTTGTATAGCACAAAAGTCGAAGTCACCATAGCCATGCCAGACCTAACCTAACCTAGCCAAACGTGGAATAAATGAACCTAACGAGAAGAGACTTCTAGTGCTGGCATCCACAGTGACAAGCAGAACAATTTAGAACCATGTAGAACGCAGAAATAAAATGAATAGCAGTGTATAGCACAGAAGTTAAAGCCATCCAAACCAAACCTAACCTAACATAACATAGCAAATCGTAACCTAACTTCAGCTATCGTGCCACGACATACATTGCTGGTCTGCCCAGAGACAAGCAGAATATGATGCAGCACAGTCAACCACAGAAGTCCATAGAAGATCAGTGTTTAGCGCATAAGTCAAAGCTATCCCAACCTAAATCAACCTAACCTAACCTAATCAAACTTAATGGAACTCAACCGAACCTGCCGCGTCCACTACTGCTTTCGTTCACAGAGCCAAGCTGAATATACTAGAACACAGTAGAGCGCAGTAATTCACCGAATTGCAGTGTATAGCTCAAACGTCAAGGATATCCTAACCTAACCTGTCCTAACCTAACAGAACCGAACGTTGCCTAACTAAATATAACAGACCGCGAAAGCTATTGCTGGCCTCCCGGGAGTAGAGCAGAGTATAGTAGAGCAATGTAAGTCGCAGAAATCCACCGTAGAGCAGTGTACAGCGCAAAAGTCATAGCTATCCTGTCCTACACTCTCCTAACGTAACATAAACAAACGCAACATAACGTAACCTAACGAGCCGGGGCCGCTATTGCTGGCGACCACAGAGACAAACAGAATAAGCTACAGCGCAGTAGGGCGCAGAGGGCCACCAAACAGCAGTGTATTGCACCAAAGTCAAAGACATCCTAGCAAAACCTGACATATCGTACCCTAATCGAAAGTAGAATATCTAAACATAACGAGCCTTATGCAGTAGAGTCGAGCGCAGAAATCCATAGAATCGCAGTGAGTAGCACAAAAGACAAAGGCATCCGAACCTAACACAAACCAACATAACCTAACCAAACGTGCCCTATTTCAACATGACGTGCAGAGGCCACTATTACAGGGTTCCCAGGAGCTATGCAGAGCATACTACAGCACAGTACAGCGCAGAAATCTCTGAAGAGCGTTGTATAACAAAGAGTATATGTCATCCTGTCCAAACGTAACCAATCATAGCCAAACCAAACGTAGCCTAACACGGTCTATCGCGCCACACCGCTATTGCTGGCGTCTCCAGAGCCAAGCACATCCTACTAGAACACAGCAAAGCGCAGAAATCCACAGAACAACAGTCTGTGCCATGAAAGTCATAGGAATCCAGGCCTATCCCATACTGACATAACCTAACCAAACGTAGCCCAACTCTACCCAATGTGCCTAGAATACGATTCCTGGCATCCTCAGAGTCGAGCAGAGAGTAGTCGAGCAATGTATTGCATAGAAATCCTACGCATGTCGGTATATAGAGCAAGAGTCGCAGCTATCCTATAGTTACCTAACCAATAGTACCGTAAACAGACGTAACGTTACACAAACTGACATGACACGAACGCTATTGCTGGCCACACGAGAGCTAAGCAGAGTATAGCAGAGCAATGTAGAACGCTGATATATTCCGAGTAGCAGTGTACGGCGCAAGAGTCAAATCTACCCTAACCAAATGTAACCAAGCATAACATAACCAAACGTAACATAACTCAAGCTATCGTGCCGTGACCAATACCTGTGGCATCCCCATATCCAAGCAGATTATACTACAGCAGAGTAGAGCGTAGAAATCCACCGAATAGCAGAGTTCTACGAAGGTCAAATCTACCAAGACCTTACCCAAATTAACGTAACGTAGCCAAACGAAACGAAACTCAACCTAACGTGCCGCGACCACTACTTCTGGCCACAACTAGGCCAGGCAGATTCGAGTAGAGCACAGTAGGCGGCAGGAATCCACCGAATAGCTGTGTGTAGCACGAACGACAAAGCGATGCTAGCCAAACACAGCCAAACTTAGCATAACCATACGTAACATGACTCAACCTAACAAGACTCGACCACCATTGCTGGCCTTCCGTCTGCCCAGCAGAGTATAGTAGAGCGATGTAAAGCGCAGAAATCCAACGACTGGCGTTGGATAGCACAAAAGTTAAAGAAACCCTAACCTAACATTCCCAACCTAACATAACGGAACGCTACCTGACACGACCAGCCGTGCGGAGACCACTATCGCTGTTCTACCCAGGGCCAAACTGAATATAGTAGAGCACAGCAGAGCGCAGGAACCCACTTCTTTGCAGTATATACGAAAAAGGGCAATGAAAACCAAACCTTAACTGACCTAATCCATCCTAACCAATCGTAGCACAAAACAATATAACGTGCCGAGACCACTAATGCTGCGCTCCACAGAGCCGAGCAGTACACGCAAGAGCACACTAGAGCGCAGGGGTACACCAAATAGCACTGTACAGCACATAAGTCAATGCTACCCTCTCCTGATATATTCGAACCTGACATAGCTAAGCGTAACACACCTCAAACTATCGTACCGCGACCACTATTGCAGGCCCCCCAGGGTCGAGCAGAACTTGCTAGCGGTCGGTAGAGCGCAGAAGTAAAGTGAATCACAATGCATAGCACAAAAGTCATATCTATCCAAACCTGACCCACGATAACGTGACTATCCGAACGTAGCCTACTGCAGCATAACGTGCCGCAAAGACTATTGTGGCCTCCCCAGGGTCTAGCAGGACGTACTAGAGGACAGCAGAGAGCAGAAATTCATAGAATGACAGTGTATAGCTGAAAAGTCAAAGTTATACAGGCCTTACCCAGATTTACCTAACTAATACGCCAAACGTGCCTAGATCAATATTACTGCCCTACACAGGGTGGAGCAGTGTATAGTAGAACACAGTAGAGCCCAGAATTTCGTAGAATAGCAGTGTTGAGCACAATGGTAGCGGATGCCCAAACCTAACTCAACGAAGCCTAACCGAACCAAATGTTTTCTAACATACCCTAACCTGTCGCGACCACTATTCCCGGCCGCTCCAGAGCCCAGCAGATTATAGTAGAGTAATGTAGAGCGTTGAATTCCACTGAATATTAGCGTATGGCACACAAGGAAAATCTACCCTATCTCAAACTATCCAAACGAAATATTAGCAAACGTAACAGTATCTCCCCTGACGTGCCGAGAACACAATCGCTGGCCTTCATAGAGGCAGGAAGAATATAATATGGCACAGTAGATCACAGCAATCCGCGGAGTTGCAGTGCATAGCACAAAAGTCAAAGATGTCCCATCCCAGCCTGACCCAACCTACCCAAACCAAACGTAACCTAACACAACCTAACGTCCCAAGACCAATATTGCTCTCCTCCGCACAGCCAAGCAGAGTATGCTAGAGTAAAGTAGAGCGTAGAAATGGACGGCATTGGAGTATAAGGCACAAAATTCGTAGATATCATGACCAAACCTAAACAAACCTAGCATTACCAAACGTAATATGGCTCAACCCAACGTGCCGCGACCACTACCGCTGGCGCGCCAGCGCCAAGCGCAATACGACTGAACACAGTAGGGCACTAAATTCCACAGAATATCTGTTCTGAGCACAAAAGTCACAGCTATCCTAACATAATCCAACCTAACCTAACCTAACCAAGTGTAATCAGGCTAAGCCTAACGTACCGCAACCAGTATTGCTGGCCTCCGCGTGGTCGACCTGAGCATATTAGAGGATAGCAGAGCGCAGAAATTCATAGAGTCGCAGTGTACAGCACAAGAGTCAAAGCTATACTCTGCTACACTTGCCAAGCTTAACACAGCCAAACGTAGCCTACCTCAAACTATAGTGCCGAGGCCTTTATTACTGGCCTTCCCATAGTACAGCAGACTACTGCACGACAATGTAGAGCGTAGAAATCCTACGTATATCAGTGTATAGCGAAAAAGTCGAAGGTGCGCTATCCTTACCTATCTAAACGCGATAAAACTAAACGTAACCTAACTTAACCTGAAGAGACGAGACCACTATTACCGAAACCTCCAGAGCCATGCAGAATAAAATAGAGCACAGTAGAGCGCGGAATTCCACCAAATAGCAGCGATTAGCAAAAATGCCATATCGTAACCTTACCTGACCAAGGCTAACCTAGCCAAGCGTAGACTGACTAAACCAATCGATACGAGACCACCAACGCTGGCATTCACAGAGCCAGACAGATCGAATTAGAGCACACTAGATTGCAGAAATACACCGAATGTCGGTGCGTAGCACAAAAGTCAAAGCTATCCTCTCCTTCTATAACCAAGATTAACATAAACAAACGTAGCTTAACTGAAACTGACGTGCCGAGCCCACAGTTACTGGCCTCCACAGAGCCGAGAGGAATAAAATACAGCACTGCAGATCGCAGAGACCCACCGAAAAACAGTGTATAGGAGAAAAGTAGGATATATCCTTTCCAAACTTAACCAAACATAGCACAACCAAACGCAATCAATATCTACCTAACCGCCCTACAACACTACTGCTGACCTCATCACAGCCAAGAAGAGTAATCTACACCGCAGTAGAGCAAAGCAAACCGCCGCGCTACTGCGTAAATCACAAAAGTCAGAGATAAGCTAACCTAACCAGGCCTTAACTTACATAACCAAACGTAGCCTAGGTCAACATAAAGTGCAGATACCACTATTGCAGGCGTCCTCAGAGACAAGAAAAATATCATAAAGCACGGTAGAGCGCAGAAGTCCTTAAAATAGCAATGTATAGCATGTAAGTCAGAGCAGTCCTCTCCTACCTAACCAGAAGTGCACAGACAATGGTAGCCTAGCTCAACCGAACGAGGGGAGATCACTACTGCTGCCCTCCCAAGAGTCGGTCATAACGCATCAGCGGTTAGTGGAGAGCAGAAATCCATAGATATCCAAAGATAACCAAACTTAACCCAAACCGACGTAACTTAACCAAACGAAGACTAACTGAACAGCTTGTGATGCAGCCTCCACTGATGGACTACCCAGAGCCAAGAGGAATACAGCAGAGATCAGCAGAGCGCAGAAGTCCAGCGAATCACAGTGTACACCACGAAAGTCAAAGATATCAGGACATAAACCAAACAAACGTAATCTAACCGAACGTAGCCTAACTCAAACTGAAGTGCCGAGGCCACCGTTACTGGCCACCACAGAGACAAGCAGAATATAGTAACGCACAGCAGATCACAGGAATCCACCGAATAGCATTGTATTGCACGAAAGCCAAAGCTATCCTAACCGAACTTAACATAACCTAACGAAACCAAACGTAACATAACATATTGTAACGTGCCACGACCACTATTGCCCGCCTCCCCTGAGTCGACCAGGGTACAGTGGATCAGTGTAGAGGGCAGGAATCCACCGAACAGCAGTGTAAAGAAAAAAGCCAAAGAAATCCTATCCAAGCCTTCCTAGCCTACCCTAACGTTAGGTAACATAGCTCAACCAAACGTACCGAGACCACTATTACTGGCCACACCACAGCCAAGCAGAACATACTAGAGCGCAGTGGGGCATAGAAATCTACCCAATATCATTGAATGGCACGATAGTCCAAGCTACTCTGCCCTAACGTAGCCAAACGTATCATATGCAATCGTAGCCTAAATAAACCTATCGCGCCGAGACCACTGTTGCTGGCCTGCATAGAAACAAGCAGAAAATATTAGGACGCAACAGATTGCAGAAATCGCTGTATAGAAGGATATAGCACTGACGTCTATACTATCCCATCATAACCTCACCAAACGTGGCACAGCCAAACGTGGAATAGCTCAACCTAACGTGCCAAGACCACTAATGCGGGCCACCGCAGGGCCATGCAGAATATACTAGAACGCAGCAGAATGCAGATATCCACCGCATTGCAGTGTATAGCGCAAAAGTCACAAATAACATCACCTAACATGTCCCTACCTAACATACCAAACGTAGTGCAACTAAGCACGACGTGACGAGACCAATATATCTGGTCTCCGCAGAGCCAAGCAGAGCATATTAGGGCACATTAGAGCGCAGAAATCGACCGAATAGCAGTGAATAGCGCAAAGGTAAAAGTAGCTTGTCCTAACCTAGCCAAACGTAACACACGCACACGTAGCCAAACTCAACCTGACGACGAGACCACTATTGCTGGTCTCCACAGAGACAAGCAGAAGGTACTAGTGCATAGGAGAGCGCAGAAATCCACCGCACTGCAGTGAATAGCACAACGGCCGTAGACATCCGAACCAAACCTGACCTAACCTTGGCTAACCGCACGTAGCATAGCTCAGAATGTCGTGACGCGACCACTGCTCCTGGTCTACCCCAGAGCCGTACAGAATGTAGTAGAGCTCAGGAGATCGCAGGAACACACGGAATTGCAGTGTAAAGCAAAGAAGTCAAAGTAGCCTCTCCTAACCTATCCATATGTAACATATCCAAACGTAACCTAACTCAACCTAACATGACTAGACAATTATTGCTGACCTCCACAGAGACAACCAGAGTGTATTAGAGCACTGTATTGCGCACATATGCACCGCCTTGCAGGGAATGGCACAAAAGTCAAAGATACCCTAACATAACCTGACCCAAACTAACATAACCACGCAGCTTTTCTCAACAGGGAGTGCAGCGACCACTGCTGCCGGACTCCCCAGAGCCACGCAGATTGAAGAAGAGCACCGTAGATCGCATGAAACCGCCGGATAATTGTGTACAGCACGAATGTCGATGACATCCCAACCAAACATAACCCAACAGAACATAATCAAACGTAGCCTAACTCAACGTAACGTGCCGCGAACACTATTGCTGGCCTACACAGGGCCAAGCGGAATGTAGTAGAGCACAGTAGATCACAGGAACACACAACGAAAAGCAGTGTATAGCACGAAGGTCAGTGCTATCCTATCGAAACTTAACCTAACATAACACAGCAGTACGTAACCGAACTCAAACTAACGTGCCGCGACCTCTATTCTTCTCCAGAGTCGAGCAGAGTATAGTTGAGCAATTTTGGGCTCAGAAATCCACCGCATAGCAGCGTAAAGCAAAAAAACCGTAGAGATAACAACCAAGCCTCAGTAACCTACTCTAGCGAAACATAACGTGATTCAACCAAACGAGCCGAGGCCGCTATCACTGGCCACCCCACAGACAAGCAGAGCATATTAGATCGCAGTAGGGCGCGGAAATCCACCGAGTAGCATTGAACGGCTCAAAAGTATAAGCTAACCTGTCCTAGAATAACCAAACATGTCAACCGCAAACGTAGCAAGACCAAGCTAACACGCCGAAACCATTATTGCTGGCGTGTCCAGAGCCAAGCAGAAGATATTAGAGCGCAGTAGAGCGCAGATATCGGTGGATAGCGGTGTATTGCACAGTTGTCTAGGCTGTCCCATCCTAACTACACCAAACGTAACATGACCTAACGTGGCATATCTCAACCTAACGCGCCGAAACAACAATTACTGGCCCCCCAAGAGCCAAGCAGAATTCACTAGACCACAGCAGAGCGCAGAAGTCCACCGCGTTGCAGTGTATAGCACAAAAGTCAAATTTCTCCTGAAACAACCTGACCTTACAGTACCTAACCAAACGTAGTGTACCTTAACACAACTTGACGGGGCCAATACTTCTGGCCTCCCCAGATCCAGGCAGAGCACATTAGAGCGCACAAATACAACGAGCAGTGGTGAAGAGCACAGAGGTCATGGTAGCCTACACTAACCCAGCCAAACGTAACACAACCAAGCGAAGCATAGCTCCCACTGATATTGCCAGACCAAAATTGTTGGCCTCCACAGAGACAAGCAGAATGTACTAGAGCTCGGTAGGGCGTAGCAACCACCGCATTGCAGTGAATATAACTAAGGCCGTAGACATGCTATCCTAACGACCCAACCTAACTTAACCGAACACAGTATAACTCAATATTACGTGCTGCGACCACTGCTCCTGTCCTCCACAGAGCCATGCAGAATGCAGTAGAGCAGCGTAGATCAGAGAAATACGCCGAAAAACAGTGTACAGCACGTAAGTAGGATCTACAGAAACCGAACGTAGCCCAACCTAGCCAAACCAATCGTAGCATAACTCAACCTAAAGTTCCGCGGCCGCTATTTCTCGCCACCAAAGATTCGAGCAGAGTATAGTAGAGCACAGAAGATCGCAGGAATCCAACTGACAACAGCGTGTAGCACGAAAGACAATGCTAGTCTATGTGAACGTAACGTAACATAACCTAACCAAGCGTAACCTAACTCAGTCTGACGTGCCAGGGCCACTATTGCTCGTCTCCCGCGGATT
Source organism: Eufriesea mexicana (assembly GCF_001483705.2). Taxonomy (NCBI): domain Eukaryota; kingdom Metazoa; phylum Arthropoda; class Insecta; order Hymenoptera; family Apidae; genus Eufriesea; species Eufriesea mexicana. The sequence goes on along the minus strand of NW_016908474.1, from coordinate 818,166 downwards.
GAGCAGAGTATAGTAGAGCATTGTAGAGCGCATAAATCCACCAGAAAGCAGTGTACAGCACAATGGTCGAGGAAACGCTCACCGATCCTCCCGAACCTAACATAACGATGCGTAACCTATCTCAACGTAACGTACAGAGACCACTATTACTGGCCTCAACGGTGCCAAGCTAAACATATAAGAGCACATTATAGCGCAGAAATCCAACGAATATCAGTGAAAAGCACAAAAGCCAAAGTTAGCTATCGTAACCATCAGAAACGTAACCTAACACATACTAACGCGCCGCGTCCGCTATTGCCCGCTTTCACGGACTCGTGCAGAGCATGGTAGAGCAGCGTAGAGCGCAAAAATCCACCGAACAGCGGTGTACAGCACAAAAGACGAAAGGGCCTATCTTAACCTAGCGAAACGTGACAAAGCCAAACTTATCATAGACAAACGTAACCTATCTCACCATGAAAAGGCGAGACCGCCTTTGCTGGCCACCACAAAGACAAACATAACCCTCTAGAACACAGTAGTGCGCAGAAACCCACCGCATTCCAGCGAAAAGCGCAAAGGACGAAGATGCCCTAACCTAACCTGACCAAACCTATCCTAACCAAACTTAACCTGGCCCAACGTAACGTGCAAAGGACACCATCGCTGACCTCCACAGAGCAGAGCAGAGAATATTAGAATACTCCAGAGCGCAGAAACCCGCGTAGAGCAGTGTACAGCACAAAAGTCGAAGCTATCGTAGAATAATATGTCTAATCTTACCCAAACCAAACGTAACATAACTCAACCTAACGTACCCCGCCCGCAATTACTGACCTCCCCAGAGTCGAGGAGAGCTTGCTAGAGGAAAATAGGGCGCAGAAGTCCATAGAGTCGCAGTATATAGCACAAAACGCATATCCATCCAGAACTAACCCGTGCTTACATAACCTAACCGAACGTAGCGTACCTCAATATATCGTGCCGCGGCTATTATTGCTGGCCTCCCTAGGACGAAGCAGAAAGCAGTAGAGCTTCAACGTGCGCAGAAATCCGCCGAACATCAGTGTTTAACACGAAAGTCATGGCTACAACTGCCGTACTTAACCCATCCCAAGTTAGCCAAACGCAGCCTTACTCAACCTAGCGTGCCGAGACCAACATTGCTCGCATTCCCGTGGCTAAGGAGAAAATACTTGAGCAGAGCAGAGCACAGAAATCCACCTCATTGAAGTGTATAGCACAAAAGTCAAACGTAGTCAGACCTAACTTGACCTAACCTAACATATCCAAACGCAGTGTAGGAAAACAGAACGTGACGAGACTGATATTGCTGGTATTTCCAACGCCAAGCAGGGCATATTAGAGCACATTAGAGCGCAAGAATCCACCGAATAGCGGTGTATATCACAAAAGACGAAGTAGCCTATCCTAACTTAACCAAACGTAACAAGAACAAACGTAGCCAAACTCAAACCAACGTGCCGACATCACTTCTGCTGGCATCCCCAGAGCCAAGTAGAATATGCTAGAGCACAATATAGCGTAGAAATCCACCGCATTGTAGTGAATAGCAGAAAAGCCGTAGATACTCTGACCCTACTTGCCCTAATCAAACCAAACCAAACGCAGCATAACCCAACATGACGTGCCGCGACCACTGCTCCTGGTATCGCCGGAGCAAAGCAGAGTGTGGTAGAGCAGAGTAGATCACACGAAACCGCCGAAGAGCAGTGCAAACGCAAAAGTCAATGTAGCATATCCAAACTTAGCCAAACGTGACATAACCGAACATAGCTAAACAAAACCTACCGCGCCGAGACCACTACCGCTTGCATGCCCAGTGCCGTGCCGATTATACTAGAGCGCAGTGAAGCATAGTAATCCACCGCATTGCAGTGTATAGCACAAAAGTGGAAGATACACTAACCTAACGTGCTCTGTCCTAACTTAAGCAGAGGTACCCCGGCTCAACTTAGCATGCAGAGACTGCAATTGCTGGCCTCCCCAGACGGAAGCGGAATATGATGGAGCGCAGTAGAGCGCAGAAAGCAACCAAATAGCAACGTATAGCGCTGGACTCAAGGATATCCAGCCTAACATGACCGAACCTACCCTATGCGAAGGTAACGTGACACAACCTATCATGCCACGACCACTATTGCTGGCAGCCCGATAGTCGAGCAGAGTATAGAAGAGCAATATGGTGCGCCGGAATCCACCGAATAGCTTGGTATAGCTCAGAAGTGAATGTTATACTAACCTAACCTGCTCTATCCTGACTTAACCAATCGTACCATGGCTCAACATAACCTGCCAAGACTGCCTTTGCTGGCCTCGCCAGGGCAAAGCACGGCATACTAGAGCAACCTGTAGCGCAGGAATCCACCGAAAAGCAATGTATAGCACAAAAGTGAAAACACCCCTAACGAACCCGAGCCACACTTAAAGTAACCAAACGTAGCCTAACCCTACATAACGTGCCGAAACCACTATTTCTGGCCTCCCCCGGGCCAGCTAGGATGTAGTAGACACCAGCAGAGCCAAGAGATACACCTTATAGCTGTTTACACCACGAAGACGAAGCTATCCAGGCGTAACCCACACAAACGTAACAAAATCGAACATGGCTTCACCCTTCCTGCCATGCCGATACCACTGTTACTGGCCTCCCCAGAGCCAAGCAGGGCATATTAGAGCAATGCAGATCGCAGAATTCGGTGGATATCAGTGTATAGCACAGAGGACTAGGCTACTCTGTGCTAACATACCCAAACGTTTCATAAGCAAACGTAGGCTAACAAAACCTAACGCGCCGGGACCACAATTACTGGCCTCCCCAGAGCCAAGCAGGACAAGTCAGTGCACTGCAGAGCGCAGAATTCGGAGGATAACAGTGTATAGCACAGTCAATGCTATCTCCGCCTAGCCTAGCCAATCGTGTCATAGCCGCACGTAGCCTAACAAGACTTCACGTTGCGTGACCCATATTGCTTGCCTCCCCACAGCGAAGCAGACAATATTAGGGGAGAGGAGAGCGCAGAAATCCACAGGTGCAGCAGTCTATATCTCAAAAGTCAAGGCTATAGTAGCTAAACCTATCCAGACCTAACATAACTAAACGAAACATAACACAACCTGTCGTGCCACGAACACTATTGCTGTACATACGAGTACCACACAAAACACATGACACGACACTATAGTGCAAAAATCAATAGAATCGATGCGTATAACGGAAAGGACGAAGCTACAGAAACCAAACCATATCAAACATAACCTGACCTAACGTCGCCTATCTCCTCTTACCTTGGCGGCACATTCATTACTAGCCTCCCCAGCGCCAAAAAGAACATACTAGAACACAGTGGAGTGCAGAGGTCATCCGCATTTCAGTGTACAGCGCAAAAGTTACATATATCCTCTCCTAACCCAAACAAACGTAACTTAACCGAACGAAACCTAACACAAACTAACGCCGCGCGGACACAATTTCTGGCCTCCCCATAGCAAAGCGCAACATGCTTGATCACAGTGTGGCGCCGAAGTCCACCGAATAGCAGTGTGTAGCACAAAAGTCAATGCAATTCTTACCTAACCTAATCCGACATAACATAACCAAGCGTAACCTATCCCAACCAACCGTGCATGGAACACTATTGCTGACTACCGCAGAGCCGGCCACAATATAGTAGAGCACAGCAGAGCGCAGAAATCCGCCGATTGCAGTGTAAAGCACAATAGTCAAACATACCCCAGCCTAACCTGTCATAGCCTAACCTAGCCAAACGTATGACAACAAAACGTAACAAGCAAAGACCAGTATTGCCGGCCTCCACAGCGACAAGCAGGGCATTTTAGAGGAGAGTAGGGCACAGGCGACCATAGAATGGCTGTATATAGCTCGAAAATCGAAGACACCCTAACCTAACCCAAACAAATCTAACCATACCAAATGTAAACTACCTAGATCTAACACACCACGGCCACCATTTCTGGCATTCCCAGATCAAAGCAGAGTATATTAGATCGGAGTAGAGCGTAGAAATCCACAGAATAGCAGTGTCAAGCACAAAAGTCAGAGCTGTCCTCTCCTAACCTCACCAAACCCAGGATGAGCGGACGATAGGAAGCCCAAAATTAAGCGCCACGACCGCTATTCCTGGCATTGTATAAGCTAAGCAGAGTACAGTAGAGCAATTTAGGACGCTGAAGTCTTCCGAATAGGAGTGCATATCGCAAAAGTCGAAACCATCCTAACCAAACGTGGCCAAACCTGTCGTAACCAAACGTAACATAACTCAACCTAACGTGCGGAGAGCACTATTCCTGGCATCCACAGTGACAAGCAGAGTGTGATAGCCCACAGGAGAACGCAGAAGTCCATTGAGTGGCAGTGTGAAATACAAAAGTCAAAGCTACCCCAACCAAGCTCTACGTAACCAAGCATAACCAAAGGTAATGTAACTCAACCTAACGCGCCACGTCAAATAATGCTCTTCGAGGCGTGACCAATCAGGTTAGAGTAGAGCCCAGTAGAGGGCAGGAGTCCACCGAATGACAGAGCGTAGCACGAAGGTCAAAGTGATCCCGACCAAACATAGCCTAACCTTACATAACCAAACGTAACCTAACTCAACCTAACGTGCAGTGAAATCTACTTCTGGCATCCCCAGTGCCGAGCAGAGTATAGTAGAGCAGAGTAGAGCGCAGGGAGGCACCAAATAGCAGCGTATAGCACAAGATTTTAGTATGCCCTAACCTAACCCAGCTAAACTTAACCTAACCAAACGTGGACTAACAGAACCTGACGAGCTGTGACAACTTCCTCTGGCCGTCCCAGTGCCAAGCAGAACATACTAGAGCGGAGTATAGCGTCGAAATCTAACGAACAGCAGTGTAGAGCACAGAAGTCAAAGACATCGTAATCAAACATAGCCCAACCTAGCCTAACCAAACGTAACATATCACAGGCTATCGTGTCGCTACCGCTCATCCTGGTCATTCCAGGGGCGAGTAGAGTTGAGTAGAGCAATGTAGAGCGTAGTAATCTAACGAATAGCAGTGTATAGAGCAAAAGTCTGAAATACCAGATCCTAACCTAACCAAACGTAACATAACAAAGCGCAACATAATCCAACCAGACGTGACTAGACCGCCATTGCTGGACACCCTAGTTCCAAGCGGAACATACAGGCATAGAGTAGAGCGCAGAGATTCAACCAATAGCAGCGTATACCACGAATGTCGAAGCTAGGCAAACCTAACCCAAAATAATGTAACCTAACCAAACGTAGCCGAAATAAACCTTACGCTCAGAGAAGTGCCGGTACCACTATTAATGGCTTCCCCAGAGGCAATCAGAGCATACCAGTGGAGGGTAGAATGCAGAAATCCGATGAATCGCAGTGTGTGCCCGAAAAGTCTGAGTTACGCAAACCTAACACGAACAAACATAACATAACCAAACATAGCCTAACTCAAAGTAACGTGACGAAACCGCTGTTGCTACCCCCCCAGAGGCAACCAGGACATACTAGTGCACAGCAGAGCGCAGAAGTCCTATGAATAACTGTGCACAACACAAAGGGTAGAGCCATCCTAACCAAATTTAGCATAACCCAGCACAACCGTCGTAACATGACTAAACATAACGTGCCGAGACCACACTTGCTGGCCTTCCCTGAGACAGACTGAAGATATTAGAGCTCTGTAGGGCGCAGAAGTCCACCTAATAGCAGACTATAGCACTAAAGTCGAACTACCCTCTCCTAACCTAACCAGCCGTAACGTGTACAAACGAAGCCGAACTCATCCTAACGCGCCGCGACCACTATTGCTGGCCTCCCCGGAGCCATGCTAAAAACACTAGCGGAGAGTAGAATGCAGAAGTCCGTAGAATCGCAATGTACATCAAAAGGTCGAAGATACCCATACCTAACGCGAACCAACGGAACATAGCCGATCATAGCCTAACTGAACCTAACGTGACGAGGCGGCCAACACTGCCATCCGCAGAGTCAAGCAGGACATACCAGAGCACAGCAGAGCGCTGAATTCCTCCGAAAAGTCGTGCACAGCACAAAAGGTTAAGCTGTCCTGACCAAACTCGGCATAGCCCTGCACAACCGGGCGAAACATGACTCACATAACGTGCCGAGACCACTATTGCTGGCCCTCCCAGAGCCTAGCAGAAAATGTCAGAGTACTGTAGGGCCCAAAAATCCATCTAACATCATTCAATAGCGATAAAGACAAACCTATCCGCTCCAAACATAACCAAACGTAACCTAACTCGAGCTAACGTGCCGAAACGACTATTGCGGGCATCCACAGAGCCAGGCAGAACAGATTGGTGGAGAGTAGAGCGGAGTAATCCATTGAATCGCAGAGTATATCAGATAAGGCAAAACTAACCAAACGAAAGGCAAACCAGCGGAACACAGCCAAACATAGCCTAACTCAGCCTAACGTGCCGAGATCGCCGTTGCTACCCTACGCAGAGCCAACCAGGTCATACTAGAGCACTGTACAGCGCACCGAATAGCAGAGTACAGCACCAAAGTCAAAGCAAGCCTCTCCTAGCCTAACCAACCGTAACATAAGTGTACGTAACGAAACTCAACCTAACGCGACGAGACCACTACTGCTGGCCTCCACAGACTCAAGCAGAACACAACAGTGGAGAGTAGAATGCAGAAATCCGTACAACTTGCAGTTTATATCGGAAAAGTCAAAGACACTCAAACCTCACCCAAGCTAACAGACCATAAACAATCATACCCTAACACAAGGTAACGTGCCGAGACCGCTATTGCTGCCCTTCCAAAGCCAAGCATGACATGCTAGAGTACAGTAGGGCGCAGAGATCCACCAAATAGCAGTACACAGCACAAAAGGCGAAGCTACCCTAACCAAACTTATCATAACCCAGCCTAACCAAACGTAGCTTAACGCAACGTAACGTGAAGAGAACACTATTGCTGTCCTTCCCAGAGGCAAGCAGAAAATATTAGAGCACTTTAGGGTGCCGGAATCCACATAATAGCAGGCTATAATACTAGAGTCAAACCTGCACTCTCCTAACCAAACCAATCGTAACGTAATCAAACGTAACGTAACTCAAGCTAACGTGCCGCGACCACTATTGCTGGCCTCCACAGAGCGAATCAGAGCACACTAGTGGAGAGCAGAACGCAGAAGCCCGTAGAATCGCAGTGCATATCTGAAAATGCAAAGCTACGTATGCCTAACCCAAACCAACAGAACACAGCCAAACAAGGCCAAACCCAACCTAAAGTGAAGAATCCGCTACTGCCCCCCCCCCCCCCTCAGGGGCCAAGCAGGACATATTAGAGCGCAGAAGACCGCAGATGTCCTCCGAATGGCAGGCACAGCACAAGGGTAAAGCTATCCTAACCAAGCTTAGCATAAGCCAGCATAACCGAACGTAACCGCTATTGCTGCCCCCGCCTCCAGAGCCAAACAGGGCATACTAGAAGATGGGTGAACGCAGAAGTCCTCAGAAGAGCAGTGCACAGCACAATAGTAAAAGATATCCTGAACAAACATAGCCTAACCAAACATAACCGAACATAAGATGACACAACATGATGTGCCGAGACAACTATTGCTGGCCCTCCCAGAAGCAAGCTGAAAGATTTAGAGCACTGTAGGGCGCCGAAATCCACCTAAGAGCAGACTATAGCACTAAAGCCAATGCTATCCTCTACTAACCTAACCAACCGTAATATAACATAACGTAACGTAACACAAACATACGTGCCGCGACAATTACTGCTGGCCTGCACATAGCAAAGCAGGGCACACTAGTTGACAGCAGGGCGCAGAAATCCATGGAATCGCATTGCACATCAGAAACGTCAAAGCTACCCTAGCCTAACCCAAACAAACGGAACATAACCAAGCACAGCATAACTCAACCTAACGTGCCGAGACCGCTAATGCTGCGCTCCCGAGAGTCAAGCAGGACATACTAGAGCACAGTAGAGTGAAGAAATCCAAAGAACAGCAGTGTTCAGCACAAAAGCTAAAGCTATCGCTACCAAACTTAGCCTAATCCAACCTCACCGAACGTAGCATGCCTCATTGTACCGAGCCGAATCCACTTTTGCCGGCATTGCCGGAGGCAAGCTGAAAATATTAAAGCACTGAAGGGAGCAGAAATCCACCTAATAGCACACTATAGCACTAAAGGCATTGCTGTCCTCTACTCACCTAGAGAAACGTAGCATAACCGAACGTAACTCACCTCAACCTAACGTGCCGCAACCACTATTGCTGGCCTCCCAAGAGCCAAGCAGAAAACTTTATTGGGGAGTGGAACGCAGGAATCCACAGAATCGCAGTGTACATTAGAAAAGTCAAAGCTACCCAAACCTAACCTAAACCAAGAGGACATACCCAAGCATAGCCTAACTCAAACGAACGTGCTGAGGCCGCCATTCCTGCCCTCGCTAGAGACAAGCAGGACGTACTAGAGCACGGTATAGCGCAGGAATCCACCGCGCAGCAATGTGCAGCACAAAAGCTAAAGATACCTTTGCCAAACTTATCACAACCCAATCTAACAGAAAGGAACATGACTCATCAAAACTAGCCGAGACCACTATTGCTGGCTTTGCCAAAGTCAAGCTGAAAATATTAGAGCTTCCTGGGGGCGCAGAAATCCACCAAATGGTAGACAATAGCACTAAAGTCAAAGATACCCTCTCCTAACCGTACAAATCGTTATATAACACAACGTAAGGTAACACAACATTACGTGCCGCGACCACAATTGCTGGCCACCACAGGACCTAGCAGAACACATTAACGGAGAGTAGAAAGCAGAATTCCATAGAATCACAGTGTATATCAGAAAAATCAAAGCTACCCAAACCTAGCCCAGAACAAACGGTACATACCCAACCATAGCCTAACTCAATCTAACGTGACGAGACCGCGATTGCTGCCCTCCCTAGACCCAAGCGGGGCATACTAGAGCGCAGTAGAGTGCAGAGATCCACCGAATATCTGCGTACAGCGCAAAAGTTAAAGCACTCCTGACCAAACATTTCCTATCCCAGCCTAGCCGAACGTAACTTCACTAAACGTAGCGTGACGAAACGGCTGTTGCTGGCTTTCCCAGAGCCAAGCTGAAAGCGTTAAAGCACTGTAGGGCGCAGAACTCCAATTAATAGCGGACTATATCACTACGGTCGTATCTACCATCTCCTAACCTGGCCAAACGTAACATAGCCAAACGTAACCTAGCTCAATCTAACGTGCAGCGACGACTATTGCTGGCCTCCCCAGAGCCAAGCAGAGCACATTAGCGGAGAGTGGAGCGCAGAAATCCATAGAACCGCAGCGTATACCAAAAAAGTCAAGAATAAACGTCCTAACCTTGAACCACCAGAACATAGCCAAACATAGCATAACTCAACCTATCGAGCCGTGACCGCTCTTGCTGCCCTCCCCAGATCCAAGCAGGGCATACTTGAGCGCAGTAGATCGCAGAGATCCACGGAAAAGTTGTATTCAGCACAAACTTAATGCTATCCTGTCAATAATTAACCCGACCCAACCTAACCGATCCTAACCTGACAAAACATAAAGTGCTGAGACCACTATTGCCGGCCGTGCCAGAGCCAAGCTGAAAATATTAGTGCGCTGTAGGGCTCAGAAGTCCACCTATTGTCAGACTATGGCACTAAAGTCAAAGCTATACTCTCCTAACCGTACCAATCGTAATATAACAGAACGTATGCTAACACAACCTTACGTGCCGCGATCACAATTGCTGGCCTCCACAGAGCCAAGCAGAACACATTGGACGAGAGTAGAACGCAGAAATCCATATAAACACAATGTGTATCAGAGAAGCGAAAGTCACCCACAACCTAACCAAAGTCAATATAACAAAAGCAAATATAGGCTAACTTAACCTTTTTTCCCCGAGACGGCTATTGTTGTCCTCCCCAGAGCCAAGCAGGACATACTAGAGCACAGTAGAGTGCAGAAATCCGACGAATAACAGGGTTCAGATAAAAGTTAAATCCATCCTGTCCAAACTTAGCCGGAACCAACATGACTGAACGTAACCTGACTCAACTTACCGTGCTTAGACCTCTATTGCTGGCTTTACGAGAGCCATGCTGAATGCATAGGAGCACTGTAGGGCGCAGAGGTCCACCTAATAACAGACTACAGCACTAAAGTCAATGCCATCCTCTCCTAACCTAACCAATCGAAACATAAACAAACATAGCCTGATTCAACCAAGCGTGCCGAGACCTGTATTGTTGCCTTCCCCAGTGCCAAGCAGGACACACCATAGCTCAGAGGAGCGCAGAAATCCGCCATATATCAGTCTACAGAACGAAAGTTATAGCTACACTTACCAAACTTAGCCACACCCAACCTAAACTAGCGTAACAATTACAACTTATAGCGCCGAGGCCACTACTGCTGGGATTCCCAGAGCCAAGCGAAAGATGGTAGAGCACTGTAGGACGCAGGAATCCTCCCAATAGCAGACTATAGCACTAAAGTCGATGATATGCAGGAATCCACAGAATCGCAGTGTACATTAGAAAAGTCAAAGCTACCCAAACCTAACCTAAACCAAGAGGACATACCCAAGCATAGCCTAACTCAAACGAACGTGCTGAGGCCGCCATTCCTGCCCTCGCTAGAGACAAGCAGGACGTACTAGAGCACGGTATAGCGCAGGAATCCACCGCGCAGCAATGTGCAGCACAAAAGCTAAAGATACCTTTGCCAAACTTATCACAACCCAATCTAACAGAAAGGAACATGACTCATCAAAACTAGCCGAGACCACTATTGCTGGCTTTGCCAAAGTCAAGCTGAAAATATTAGAGCTTCCTGGGGGCGCAGAAATCCACCAAATGGTAGACAATAGCACTAAAGTCAAAGATACCCTCTCCTAACCGTACAAATCGTTATATAACACAACGTAAGGTAACACAACATTACGTGCCGCGACCACAATTGCTGGCCACCACAGGACCTAGCAGAACACATTAACGGAGAGTAGAAAGCAGAATTCCATAGAATCACAGTGTATATCAGAAAAATCAAAGCTACCCAAACCTAGCCCAGAACAAACGGTACATACCCAACCATAGCCTAACTCAATCTAACGTGACGAGACCGCGATTGCTGCCCTCCCTAGACCCAAGCGGGGCATACTAGAGCGCAGTAGAGTGCAGAGATCCACCGAATATCTGCGTACAGCGCAAAAGTTAAAGCACTCCTGACCAAACATTTCCTATCCCAGCCTAGCCGAACGTAACTTCACTAAACGTAGCGTGACGAAACGGCTGTTGCTGGCTTTCCCAGAGCCAAGCTGAAAGCGTTAAAGCACTGTAGGGCGCAGAACTCCAATTAATAGCGGACTATATCACTACGGTCGTATCTACCATCTCCTAACCTGGCCAAACGTAACATAGCCAAACGTAACCTAGCTCAATCTAACGTGCAGCGACGACTATTGCTGGCCTCCCCAGAGCCAAGCAGAGCACATTAGCGGAGAGTGGAGCGCAGAAATCCATAGAACCGCAGCGTATACCAAAAAAGTCAAGAATAAACGTCCTAACCTTGAACCACCAGAACATAGCCAAACATAGCATAACTCAACCTATCGAGCCGTGACCGCTCTTGCTGCCCTCCCCAGATCCAAGCAGGGCATACTTGAGCGCAGTAGATCGCAGAGATCCACGGAAAAGTTGTATTCAGCACAAACTTAATGCTATCCTGTCAATAATTAACCCGACCCAACCTAACCGATCCTAACCTGACAAAACATAAAGTGCTGAGACCACTATTGCCGGCCGTGCCAGAGCCAAGCTGAAAATATTAGTGCGCTGTAGGGCTCAGAAGTCCACCTATTGTCAGACTATGGCACTAAAGTCAAAGCTATACTCTCCTAACCGTACCAATCGTAATATAACAGAACGTATGCTAACACAACCTTACGTGCCGCGATCACAATTGCTGGCCTCCACAGAGCCAAGCAGAACACATTGGACGAGAGTAGAACGCAGAAATCCATATAAACACAATGTGTATCAGAGAAGCGAAAGTCACCCACAACCTAACCAAAGTCAATATAACAAAAGCAAATATAGGCTAACTTAACCTTTTTTCCCCGAGACGGCTATTGTTGTCCTCCCCAGAGCCAAGCAGGACATACTAGAGCACAGTAGAGTGCAGAAATCCGACGAATAACAGGGTTCAGATAAAAGTTAAATCCATCCTGTCCAAACTTAGCCGGAACCAACATGACTGAACGTAACCTGACTCAACTTACCGTGCTTAGACCTCTATTGCTGGCTTTACGAGAGCCATGCTGAATGCATAGGAGCACTGTAGGGCGCAGAGGTCCACCTAATAACAGACTACAGCACTAAAGTCAATGCCATCCTCTCCTAACCTAACCAATCGAAACATAAACAAACATAGCCTGATTCAACCAAGCGTGCCGAGACCTGTATTGTTGCCTTCCCCAGTGCCAAGCAGGACACACCATAGCTCAGAGGAGCGCAGAAATCCGCCATATATCAGTCTACAGAACGAAAGTTATAGCTACACTTACCAAACTTAGCCACACCCAACCTAAACTAGCGTAACAATTACAACTTATAGCGCCGAGGCCACTACTGCTGGGATTCCCAGAGCCAAGCGAAAGATGGTAGAGCACTGTAGGACGCAGGAATCCTCCCAATAGCAGACTATAGCACTAAAGTCGATGATATCATCTCCCAACCCAGCCAACCGTAATATAGCCGAACGTAACCTAACTCAACCTAACGTGCCGCGACGACTATTGCTGGCCTTTCCAGAGCCAAGCTGAAAATATTAAAGTACTGTAGGGAGCAGAAATCTACCTAACATCAGACTACAGCACTAAATTAGATGCTATCATCTCCCAACCCAGCCAACAGTAATATAGCCGAACGTAACATGCCTCATCCTAACGTGACGCGAGCACCCCTGCCGGCCTCCCCAGAGGCAAGCAGAGCACATCAGTATAGAGTAGAACGCAGAAATCCATAGGATCGCAGTGTATATCAGGAAAGTTTATATAACACAACGTAAGGTAACACAACATTACGTGCCGCGACCACAATTGCTGGCCACCACAGGACCTAGCAGAACACATTAACGGAGAGTAGAAAGCAGAATTCCATAGAATCACAGTGTATATCAGAAAAATCAAAGCTACCCAAACCTAGCCCAGAACAAACGGTACATACCCAACCATAGCCTAACTCAATCTAACGTGACGAGACCGCGATTGCTGCCCTCCCTAGACCCAAGCGGGGCATACTAGAGCGCAGTAGAGTGCAGAGATCCACCGAATATCTGCGTACAGCGCAAAAGTTAAAGCACTCCTGACCAAACATTTCCTATCCCAGCCTAGCCGAACGTAACTTCACTAAACGTAGCGTGACGAAACGGCTGTTGCTGGCTTTCCCAGAGCCAAGCTGAAAGCGTTAAAGCACTGTAGGGCGCAGAACTCCAATTAATAGCGGACTATATCACTACGGTCGTATCTACCATCTCCTAACCTGGCCAAACGTAACATAGCCAAACGTAACCTAGCTCAATCTAACGTGCAGCGACGACTATTGCTGGCCTCCCCAGAGCCAAGCAGAGCACATTAGCGGAGAGTGGAGCGCAGAAATCCATAGAACCGCAGCGTATACCAAAAAAGTCAAGAATAAACGTCCTAACCTTGAACCACCAGAACATAGCCAAACATAGCATAACTCAACCTATCGAGCCGTGACCGCTCTTGCTGCCCTCCCCAGATCCAAGCAGGGCATACTTGAGCGCAGTAGATCGCAGAGATCCACGGAAAAGTTGTATTCAGCACAAACTTAATGCTATCCTGTCAATAATTAACCCGACCCAACCTAACCGATCCTAACCTGACAAAACATAAAGTGCTGAGACCACTATTGCCGGCCGTGCCAGAGCCAAGCTGAAAATATTAGTGCGCTGTAGGGCTCAGAAGTCCACCTATTGTCAGACTATGGCACTAAAGTCAAAGCTATACTCTCCTAACCGTACCAATCGTAATATAACAGAACGTATGCTAACACAACCTTACGTGCCGCGATCACAATTGCTGGCCTCCACAGAGCCAAGCAGAACACATTGGACGAGAGTAGAACGCAGAAATCCATATAAACACAATGTGTATCAGAGAAGCGAAAGTCACCCACAACCTAACCAAAGTCAATATAACAAAAGCAAATATAGGCTAACTTAACCTTTTTTCCCCGAGACGGCTATTGTTGTCCTCCCCAGAGCCAAGCAGGACATACTAGAGCACAGTAGAGTGCAGAAATCCGACGAATAACAGGGTTCAGATAAAAGTTAAATCCATCCTGTCCAAACTTAGCCGGAACCAACATGACTGAACGTAACCTGACTCAACTTACCGTGCTTAGACCTCTATTGCTGGCTTTACGAGAGCCATGCTGAATGCATAGGAGCACTGTAGGGCGCAGAGGTCCACCTAATAACAGACTACAGCACTAAAGTCAATGCCATCCTCTCCTAACCTAACCAATCGAAACATAAACAAACATAGCCTGATTCAACCAAGCGTGCCGAGACCTGTATTGTTGCCTTCCCCAGTGCCAAGCAGGACACACCATAGCTCAGAGGAGCGCAGAAATCCGCCATATATCAGTCTACAGAACGAAAGTTATAGCTACACTTACCAAACTTAGCCACACCCAACCTAAACTAGCGTAACAATTACAACTTATAGCGCCGAGGCCACTACTGCTGGGATTCCCAGAGCCAAGCGAAAGATGGTAGAGCACTGTAGGACGCAGGAATCCTCCCAATAGCAGACTATAGCACTAAAGTCGATGATATCATCTCCCAACCCAGCCAACCGTAATATAGCCGAACGTAACCTAACTCAACCTAACGTGCCGCGACGACTATTGCTGGCCTTTCCAGAGCCAAGCTGAAAATATTAAAGTACTGTAGGGAGCAGAAATCTACCTAACATCAGACTACAGCACTAAATTAGATGCTATCATCTCCCAACCCAGCCAACAGTAATATAGCCGAACGTAACATGCCTCATCCTAACGTGACGCGAGCACCCCTGCCGGCCTCCCCAGAGGCAAGCAGAGCACATCAGTATAGAGTAGAACGCAGAAATCCATAGGATCGCAGTGTATATCAGGAAAGTCTAATCTATCCAAACCAAACCCAAACCAGCAGAACATAGCCAAGCACAGCGTAACTCATCCTAACGTGCCGCGACCGCCGTTGCTGCTAACACCAGAGCCAAGCCGGACTAACTAGAGCACAGTAGAACGAAGAAATCCGCCGAATAGCTGCAGAACACATTAACGGAGAGTAGAAAGCAGAATTCCATAGAATCACAGTGTATATCAGAAAAATCAAAGCTACCCAAACCTAGCCCAGAACAAACGGTACATACCCAACCATAGCCTAACTCAATCTAACGTGACGAGACCGCGATTGCTGCCCTCCCTAGACCCAAGCGGGGCATACTAGAGCGCAGTAGAGTGCAGAGATCCACCGAATATCTGCGTACAGCGCAAAAGTTAAAGCACTCCTGACCAAACATTTCCTATCCCAGCCTAGCCGAACGTAACTTCACTAAACGTAGCGTGACGAAACGGCTGTTGCTGGCTTTCCCAGAGCCAAGCTGAAAGCGTTAAAGCACTGTAGGGCGCAGAACTCCAATTAATAGCGGACTATATCACTACGGTCGTATCTACCATCTCCTAACCTGGCCAAACGTAACATAGCCAAACGTAACCTAGCTCAATCTAACGTGCAGCGACGACTATTGCTGGCCTCCCCAGAGCCAAGCAGAGCACATTAGCGGAGAGTGGAGCGCAGAAATCCATAGAACCGCAGCGTATACCAAAAAAGTCAAGAATAAACGTCCTAACCTTGAACCACCAGAACATAGCCAAACATAGCATAACTCAACCTATCGAGCCGTGACCGCTCTTGCTGCCCTCCCCAGATCCAAGCAGGGCATACTTGAGCGCAGTAGATCGCAGAGATCCACGGAAAAGTTGTATTCAGCACAAACTTAATGCTATCCTGTCAATAATTAACCCGACCCAACCTAACCGATCCTAACCTGACAAAACATAAAGTGCTGAGACCACTATTGCCGGCCGTGCCAGAGCCAAGCTGAAAATATTAGTGCGCTGTAGGGCTCAGAAGTCCACCTATTGTCAGACTATGGCACTAAAGTCAAAGCTATACTCTCCTAACCGTACCAATCGTAATATAACAGAACGTATGCTAACACAACCTTACGTGCCGCGATCACAATTGCTGGCCTCCACAGAGCCAAGCAGAACACATTGGACGAGAGTAGAACGCAGAAATCCATATAAACACAATGTGTATCAGAGAAGCGAAAGTCACCCACAACCTAACCAAAGTCAATATAACAAAAGCAAATATAGGCTAACTTAACCTTTTTTCCCCGAGACGGCTATTGTTGTCCTCCCCAGAGCCAAGCAGGACATACTAGAGCACAGTAGAGTGCAGAAATCCGACGAATAACAGGGTTCAGATAAAAGTTAAATCCATCCTGTCCAAACTTAGCCGGAACCAACATGACTGAACGTAACCTGACTCAACTTACCGTGCTTAGACCTCTATTGCTGGCTTTACGAGAGCCATGCTGAATGCATAGGAGCACTGTAGGGCGCAGAGGTCCACCTAATAACAGACTACAGCACTAAAGTCAATGCCATCCTCTCCTAACCTAACCAATCGAAACATAAACAAACATAGCCTGATTCAACCAAGCGTGCCGAGACCTGTATTGTTGCCTTCCCCAGTGCCAAGCAGGACACACCATAGCTCAGAGGAGCGCAGAAATCCGCCATATATCAGTCTACAGAACGAAAGTTATAGCTACACTTACCAAACTTAGCCACACCCAACCTAAACTAGCGTAACAATTACAACTTATAGCGCCGAGGCCACTACTGCTGGGATTCCCAGAGCCAAGCGAAAGATGGTAGAGCACTGTAGGACGCAGGAATCCTCCCAATAGCAGACTATAGCACTAAAGTCGATGATATCATCTCCCAACCCAGCCAACCGTAATATAGCCGAACGTAACCTAACTCAACCTAACGTGCCGCGACGACTATTGCTGGCCTTTCCAGAGCCAAGCTGAAAATATTAAAGTACTGTAGGGAGCAGAAATCTACCTAACATCAGACTACAGCACTAAATTAGATGCTATCATCTCCCAACCCAGCCAACAGTAATATAGCCGAACGTAACATGCCTCATCCTAACGTGACGCGAGCACCCCTGCCGGCCTCCCCAGAGGCAAGCAGAGCACATCAGTATAGAGTAGAACGCAGAAATCCATAGGATCGCAGTGTATATCAGGAAAGTCTAATCTATCCAAACCAAACCCAAACCAGCAGAACATAGCCAAGCACAGCGTAACTCATCCTAACGTGCCGCGACCGCCGTTGCTGCTAACACCAGAGCCAAGCCGGACTAACTAGAGCACAGTAGAACGAAGAAATCCGCCGAATAGCAGTGTACAGCTCAAAAGATAAAGCTACCATAACCAAACTTAGCCTACACCCACCTAACCGAGCGTAACCTGGCACTACATAACGTGCCGAGGACACCATTGCTGACATTCCCAGGTACAAGCCGAAAGCATTAGAGCGCTGCAGGTCGCAGAAATCGACCTAGTTGCAGACTGTAGCACTAAGGACAAAGCTACATCTCGTAGCCCTACCAATCTTAACATAACCGAACGTAAACTAACACAACCTATCTTGCAGTGACCACAATAGCTGGCCTCCCCAGAGCCAAGCAGAACACATCAGTAGAGCGTAGGACGCTGAAATATATAGAATCGAAGTGTTTATCAGAAAAATCAAGGCTGCTGAAACCTAACCCGACAAAACGGAACATAACCAAGCATAGCATAACTCAGCCTAACGCGCCGAGATCGCTACTGCTTCCCTTCCCAAATCTCAGCAGAACGTACTAGAGCACAGTGATGCGCAGAACTCCACTGAATGGCAGCGCACAGCACAAAAGTAAAATCTATCGTAACCAAGCATAGCCTAGCACTCCACTATTGCCGGCCGTGCCAGAGCCAAGCTGAAAATATTAGTGCGCTGTAGGGCTCAGAAGTCCACCTATTGTCAGACTATGGCACTAAAGTCAAAGCTATCCTCTCCTAACTTCAAACCCAACCTAAAGTGAAGAATCCGCTACTCCCCCCCCCCCCCCTCAGGGGCCAAGCAGGACATATTAGAGCGCAGAAGACCGCAGATGTCCTCCGAATGGCAGGCACAGCACAAGGGTAAAGCTATCCTAACCAAGCTTAGCATAAGCCAGCATAACCGAACGTAACCGCTATTGCTGCCCCCGCCTCCAGAGCCAAACAGGGCATACTAGAAGATGGGTGAACGCAGAAGTCCTCAGAAGAGCAGTGCACAGCACAATAGTAAAAGATATCCTGAACAAACATAGCCTAACCAAACATAACCGAACATAAGATGACACAACATGATGTGCCGAGACAACTATTGCTGGCCCTCCCAGAAGCAAGCTGAAAGATTTAGAGCACTGTAGGGCGCCGAAATCCACCTAAGAGCAGACTATAGCACTAAAGCCAATGCTATCCTCTACTAACCTAACCAACCGTAATATAACATAACGTAACGTAACACAAACATACGTGCCGCGACAATTACTGCTGGCCTGCACATAGCAAAGCAGGGCACACTAGTTGACAGCAGGGCGCAGAAATCCATGGAATCGCATTGCACATCAGAAACGTCAAAGCTACCCTAGCCTAACCCAAACAAACGGAACATAACCAAGCACAGCATAACTCAACCTAACGTGCCGAGACCGCTAATGCTGCGCTCCCGAGAGTCAAGCAGGACATACTAGAGCACAGTAGAGTGAAGAAATCCAAAGAACAGCAGTGTTCAGCACAAAAGCTAAAGCTATCGCTACCAAACTTAGCCTAATCCAACCTCACCGAACGTAGCATGCCTCATTGTACCGAGCCGAATCCACTTTTGCCGGCATTGCCGGAGGCAAGCTGAAAATATTAAAGCACTGAAGGGAGCAGAAATCCACCTAATAGCACACTATAGCACTAAAGGCATTGCTGTCCTCTACTCACCTAGAGAAACGTAGCATAACCGAACGTAACTCACCTCAACCTAACGTGCCGCAACCACTATTGCTGGCCTCCCAAGAGCCAAGCAGAAAACTTTATTGGGGAGTGGAACGCAGGAATCCACAGAATCGCAGTGTACATTAGAAAAGTCAAAGCTACCCAAACCTAACCTAAACCAAGAGGACATACCCAAGCATAGCCTAACTCAAACGAACGTGCTGAGGCCGCCATTCCTGCCCTCGCTAGAGACAAGCAGGACGTACTAGAGCACGGTATAGCGCAGGAATCCACCGCGCAGCAATGTGCAGCACAAAAGCTAAAGATACCTTTGCCAAACTTATCACAACCCAATCTAACAGAAAGGAACATGACTCATCAAAACTAGCCGAGACCACTATTGCTGGCTTTGCCAAAGTCAAGCTGAAAATATTAGAGCTTCCTGGGGGCGCAGAAATCCACCAAATGGTAGACAATAGCACTAAAGTCAAAGATACCCTCTCCTAACCGTACAAATCGTTATATAACACAACGTAAGGTAACACAACATTACGTGCCGCGACCACAATTGCTGGCCACCACAGGACCTAGCAGAACACATTAACGGAGAGTAGAAAGCAGAATTCCATAGAATCACAGTGTATATCAGAAAAATCAAAGCTACCCAAACCTAGCCCAGAACAAACGGTACATACCCAACCATAGCCTAACTCAATCTAACGTGACGAGACCGCGATTGCTGCCCTCCCTAGACCCAAGCGGGGCATACTAGAGCGCAGTAGAGTGCAGAGATCCACCGAATATCTGCGTACAGCGCAAAAGTTAAAGCACTCCTGACCAAACATTTCCTATCCCAGCCTAGCCGAACGTAACTTCACTAAACGTAGCGTGACGAAACGGCTGTTGCTGGCTTTCCCAGAGCCAAGCTGAAAGCGTTAAAGCACTGTAGGGCGCAGAACTCCAATTAATAGCGGACTATATCACTACGGTCGTATCTACCATCTCCTAACCTGGCCAAACGTAACATAGCCAAACGTAACCTAGCTCAATCTAACGTGCAGCGACGACTATTGCTGGCCTCCCCAGAGCCAAGCAGAGCACATTAGCGGAGAGTGGAGCGCAGAAATCCATAGAACCGCAGCGTATACCAAAAAAGTCAAGAATAAACGTCCTAACCTTGAACCACCAGAACATAGCCAAACATAGCATAACTCAACCTATCGAGCCGTGACCGCTCTTGCTGCCCTCCCCAGATCCAAGCAGGGCATACTTGAGCGCAGTAGATCGCAGAGATCCACGGAAAAGTTGTATTCAGCACAAACTTAATGCTATCCTGTCAATAATTAACCCGACCCAACCTAACCGATCCTAACCTGACAAAACATAAAGTGCTGAGACCACTATTGCCGGCCGTGCCAGAGCCAAGCTGAAAATATTAGTGCGCTGTAGGGCTCAGAAGTCCACCTATTGTCAGACTATGGCACTAAAGTCAAAGCTATACTCTCCTAACCGTACCAATCGTAATATAACAGAACGTATGCTAACACAACCTTACGTGCCGCGATCACAATTGCTGGCCTCCACAGAGCCAAGCAGAACACATTGGACGAGAGTAGAACGCAGAAATCCATATAAACACAATGTGTATCAGAGAAGCGAAAGTCACCCACAACCTAACCAAAGTCAATATAACAAAAGCAAATATAGGCTAACTTAACCTTTTTTCCCCGAGACGGCTATTGTTGTCCTCCCCAGAGCCAAGCAGGACATACTAGAGCACAGTAGAGTGCAGAAATCCGACGAATAACAGGGTTCAGATAAAAGTTAAATCCATCCTGTCCAAACTTAGCCGGAACCAACATGACTGAACGTAACCTGACTCAACTTACCGTGCTTAGACCTCTATTGCTGGCTTTACGAGAGCCATGCTGAATGCATAGGAGCACTGTAGGGCGCAGAGGTCCACCTAATAACAGACTACAGCACTAAAGTCAATGCCATCCTCTCCTAACCTAACCAATCGAAACATAAACAAACATAGCCTGATTCAACCAAGCGTGCCGAGACCTGTATTGTTGCCTTCCCCAGTGCCAAGCAGGACACACCATAGCTCAGAGGAGCGCAGAAATCCGCCATATATCAGTCTACAGAACGAAAGTTATAGCTACACTTACCAAACTTAGCCACACCCAACCTAAACTAGCGTAACAATTACAACTTATAGCGCCGAGGCCACTACTGCTGGGATTCCCAGAGCCAAGCGAAAGATGGTAGAGCACTGTAGGACGCAGGAATCCTCCCAATAGCAGACTATAGCACTAAAGTCGATGATATCATCTCCCAACCCAGCCAACCGTAATATAGCCGAACGTAACCTAACTCAACCTAACGTGCCGCGACGACTATTGCTGGCCTTTCCAGAGCCAAGCTGAAAATATTAAAGTACTGTAGGGAGCAGAAATCTACCTAACATCAGACTACAGCACTAAATTAGATGCTATCATCTCCCAACCCAGCCAACAGTAATATAGCCGAACGTAACATGCCTCATCCTAACGTGACGCGAGCACCCCTGCCGGCCTCCCCAGAGGCAAGCAGAGCACATCAGTATAGAGTAGAACGCAGAAATCCATAGGATCGCAGTGTATATCAGGAAAGTCTAATCTATCCAAACCAAACCCAAACCAGCAGAACATAGCCAAGCACAGCGTAACTCATCCTAACGTGCCGCGACCGCCGTTGCTGCTAACACCAGAGCCAAGCCGGACTAACTAGAGCACAGTAGAACGAAGAAATCCGCCGAATAGCAGTGTACAGCTCAAAAGATAAAGCTACCATAACCAAACTTAGCCTACACCCACCTAACCGAGCGTAACCTGGCACTACATAACGTGCCGAGGACACCATTGCTGACATTCCCAGGTACAAGCCGAAAGCATTAGAGCGCTGCAGGTCGCAGAAATCGACCTAGTTGCAGACTGTAGCACTAAGGACAAAGCTACATCTCGTAGCCCTACCAATCTTAACATAACCGAACGTAAACTAACACAACCTATCTTGCAGTGACCACAATAGCTGGCCTCCCCAGAGCCAAGCAGAACACATCAGTAGAGCGTAGGACGCTGAAATATATAGAATCGAAGTGTTTATCAGAAAAATCAAGGCTGCTGAAACCTAACCCGACAAAACGGAACATAACCAAGCATAGCATAACTCAGCCTAACGCGCCGAGATCGCTACTGCTTCCCTTCCCAAATCTCAGCAGAACGTACTAGAGCACAGTGATGCGCAGAACTCCACTGAATGGCAGCGCACAGCACAAAAGTAAAATCTATCGTAACCAAGCATAGCCTAGCACATCCAACCCGAGCTTAACCTAACATACCATAACGTGCTGAGGCCACTATTGCTGCCCTACCCAGAGCCATGTCAAAGACATTTGAGCACTGTAGGGCGCAGAATACCGCCGAAAAGCAGTGTATAGCACAATAGTCAAAGCTATCCTATCCTAACCTATTTCGTATTATAACAGAACGTATGCTAACACAACCTTACGTGCCGCGATCACAATTGCTGGCCTCCACAGAGCCAAGCAGTTAACCAATCGCATTATAACCGAACGTAACATAACTCAACCAAACGTGCCGCGATAATTATTACTGGCCTCAACGGCGACAAGCAAAATACGTTAGTGGAGAGTCTTGAACACATTGGACGAGAGTAGAACGCAGAAATCCATATAAACACAATGTGTATCAGAGAAGCGAAAGTCACCCACAACCTAACCAAAGTCAATATAACAAAAGCAAATATAGGCTAACTTAACCTTTTTTCCCCGAGACGGCTATTGTTGTCCTCCCCAGAGCCAAGCAGGACATACTAGAGCACAGTAGAGTGCAGAAATCCGACGAATAACAGGGTTCAGATAAAAGTTAAATCCATCCTGTCCAAACTTAGCCGGAACCAACATGACTGAACGTAACCTGACTCAACTTTCTAAAGTCAAAGCTATCCCCTCCTAACCTGACCATCCGTAACATAACCGAACGTAACGTAACGCAACCTAATCTGCCGCAACCACTACTGCTGACCTTCCAAGGGCCAAGCAGGACACATTAGTGGAGAGTAGAAAGCAGAAATCCATTGAATCGCAGTGTGTGTCAGAAAATTCGTAGCTACACGACCCTAACCCATACGAACAGAACATAGCCAGGCATAGACTGACTTAGCCTGACGTGCCCAGATCGCTATTGCTGCCCTCCCCAGAGCCAAGCAGGACATACTAAAGCACAGTAGATCGCAGGAACGCACAGTATAGCAGTGTAAAGCACAAAGGTTAAACCCATCCTAACTAAACTCAGCCTAACCCAAATTAACCGAACGTAACCTGATCCAACATAGCGTGCCGTGGCCGCTATTGGTGGCCGTTCCAGAGTAAAGCTGAAAGTGCTCGAAAACTGTTGGGTGCAGAAATCCACCCAATAGCAGACTGTAGCACTAAAGTTAGAGCTATGCTCTCCTATCATAACCAATTGTGCCATATCCAAACGCAACATAATACAAGCTAACCAGCCGCGACCACTATTGCTGGCCACCCGAGATCCGAGCTGAGCACATTAGTGGAGAGTAGAACGCAGTAATCTATGGAATCGCTGTGTACATCAGAAAAGTCAATGCTACCCACATCTGACCCAAACAAACGAAACATAACCATATATAGCCTGACCAAACCTAGCGTTCTGAAACAGCTGTTGTTTCCCTCTCCAGAGCCAAGCAAGACATACCAGAGCACAGTACAGCGCAGAAGTTGTCAGAGTAGCAGGGTATAGCAGAAAAGCCAAAACCATCCTAGTGAGTCCTAACAAAACCTGACATAACTAATTGTATCGTGACTCAACCTGTCGTGCCGTGACCGCCATTCCAGCCGCCCCCTCCCCCCCACAGCCGTGTATGGTATAGCGGAGCAACGGAGAGCGCGCAAAACCACCGAAGAGCGGTGTATCGCACAAAACTCTAGGCTACCCTCTCCTAACCACTCCGAACGTGACACGAACAAACATAGCATAACTGAACCTATCGTACCACGAGCACTACTGCTGGCCTCCCCATGGCCAAGCAAAATGTACTGCTGCGCAGTAGAGCGCAACTACCCACCACATTGCATTGTGTGGCACAAAAGTGAAAAACATCCTAACATAACCTGCCCTGAACTAGACAATCCAAGCGTGAAATTACCCAGCCTATAGCAAGGAGGCCACCATTTCTGGCTTCCCCGGAACCAATCATATCATATTAGAGCACAGTAGAGCGCAGAATACCGCCGAAAAGCAGTGTATAGCACAATAGTCAAAGCTATCCTATCCTAACCTAACCAAACGTAACACAAGCGGACGTGACGTAACACAACGTGACGTACACGGAAGCAATTGTTGGCCCCACGGTAGCTACGCACAGAACAGCAGAGCAATGTTGAACGCTGCGGTTGTCCGAATAGCAGTCTGCGGCATAAGAGTCAAATCTATACTTACTAAACAAAGACAAACATAACCTAACCAAACGTAACATAAATCAGCCTAACATGCCAACAGCACTATTCCTCGCGTCCACAGAGACAAGCAGAGTGCGATACCGCGCATAAGAGCGCAGAAGTAGAGAATAACTCGGAATAACATATAATAACTGCGTGTAGCACAATAGTCGAAGCTACCATAATCTAATACAACGCATCCTAACATAACCGAAGCTAGTCTAACTTAACCTAACGCGCGGCGTCCACTACTGCTGGCCACCTGAGATTCGAGCAGAGTATAGTAGAGCAATGTAGGGCGCAGGAATCCACCGAATAACCGCGTATGGCACAAAAGACGGATCTATCCTCCCCTAATCAACTCAAACGTAACATAACCAAACGCAGCCAAACTCAGGCTAACGTGCCGAGACCAGTACTGCTGGCCTCCCCATAGCGAAGCAGAATATACTAGAGCACAGCAGATCACAGATGTCTACCGAATAGCAGTGTATTGCACAAAAGTCACAGCCATTCTTACCAAACCTTACCTAACCTAACCTATCCAAATCAAAGGTATTGTAGCACAACCAAACGTTCCACGGCCACTATTGCTGCCCCCCCCCAGAGTCAAGCAGATGCTAGTACAGCAATGGAGAGCACGCATATCGACCACATAGCAGTGTACAGCACAAAAGTCGAAGCCAACCTGGCCAAGCTTAACCTAACCTAACCTAACCAAATGCAACGTATCTGAAACAAACGACCCACGACCGCTCTTGCTGGCCTCCCCAGATATAAGCGGATATCGACAGAATACCAGAGTGTAGCACAAAAGTCATAGCTACCCTATCATAACCTAGCCAAACGTGACGTAACGCTAAATAACGCGCCTAGACTTCCGTCGCAGGCCTCCGCATAGCCAGAAAGAACATCTTAGAGGAGAGTAGCGCGTAGAAGTCCATAGACTGGCAGTGTGTAGCACAAAAGTCGAAGAAACCCTAACCTAGCCTGCACTACGCTATCCTAACCAAACGTAGCCTAACTCAACATAACGTGTCGAGACTACCATTGCTGCCGTTCCCAGAGAAAACCAGAGAATATTAGCGCAGTGCAGAGCGCAGAAATTCACAGAACAGCAGCGTATAGCATAAAAGTCGAAACTATCTTAACCAAACGTAACATATCTCAATGTAAAGTGCCGCGACCGCAACCCCTGGTGTCCACAGACACACGCAGAGTGTGATACAGCGCACTTGAGCGCAGAAATCCACCAAGCATGAACGTACAGCGCAACGGCCAAAGCTATCCGCTCCTAACGCATTCAATTGACACACACCCCAACGTTGCCTAACCCAACCTAACGTGCGGCGACCACCATTTCCGGCATCCCCAGGGTCTAGCAGATTAGATTAGATCGAAGTGGAGGACAGGAACCCGCCGGATAACAGCGTACACCACAAAAGTCAATGACATCCTAACCTAACCAGACCGAACCTAACCAAACCAAACGTGGAGTAACTCAACGTATCTTGCCGCGACAACCTTTGCAGGCTTCCCGAGAGAGGGGCAGAAAAGATAGAGCATAGCAGAGCACAGAAGTGTATGGGATATCAGTCTTTAGAACAAATGTCAAGACTATCCTAACCTAACCCAACCGAACCTAACCTATACAAACGTAACCAATCCCAAGTTAACAGGCATCGACCAGTGATGCTGGCCTCCACAGAGCCAAGCAGAGCATAATACAGTAGAGCAGAGCGCAGAAATTCATAGAATCGCAGTGTACAGCAGAAAAGTGGAAGATATAAATCCTTACCAGGGTCAACGTAAACTAAACAAACGTATCCTAGTCCAACCTATCATGCCGGGGCCACTATTACTGGGCTCCCTAGAGCCAAGCATAGCTTACTACAGCACAGCTGAGAGCAGACATCCACCGAATAGCAGCGCTTAGAGCGAAAGTCAAATCTATCCAAACACGTCCCAAATCACCATAAGGAACCCAAACGTACCGTAACTCAACCTAATGGGCCGAGACTACTATTGTTGGCCTCCTCAGAGTCGAGTGGAATGTAGTAGAGCAAGGTAGAGCGTAGAAATTCGCCAAGCTTTAGTGTGCAACGCTAAAGTGAAAGTTATGCTGACCTAACCAAATCAAACGTTACATAACCAAGCGCAACGTAACTCTGACTACCGAACCTAGGTCAATACTGCTGGCATCCCCATAGCCAAGCCGAGTATACTAGAGCAAAGCAGATAGCAGATATCCACCGAAAAGCTGTGTACAGCACAAAGTTCAAGGCCGTTCTAAACAAACATAACCCGACCTAACCTAGCCAAGCGTACCGTATCCCAGCCAAACCTGCCACGACCGCTGTTGCTGGTCCTCCAGAGTCAGGCGGATGCTAGTAGAGCAATGCAGTGCGCAGCTATCGACCGAAAAACAGTCCACAGCATACAGACGAAGCTGTACTGACCAAACCTAGCCATGCCATGCATATCCTTTCACAAGCTTGCGTTCCGAAACCATCATTTCTGGCCTCCCCAGCGCCAAGCAGAACATACTAGAGCACAGTAAAGCGCAAAAATTCAGCGTATAGCAGTGTATAGCACAATCAGCGCCAAGCAGAACATACTAGAGCACAGTAAAGCGCAAAAATTCAGCGTATAGCAGTGTATACCACAAAAGTCAAAGCTATCCTATCCCTACCCAAACTAACATAGCCATACAAAACGTAGCCTGACTAAAACTAGCGAGCCGAGGCCGCGCCATTACTTGGCTCCTCATAGCCAAGCAGAGTGTACGGGAACACAGTAGAGCGCAGATAGCCACCAAATAGCAGTGTATAGTACAGGAGCCAAGGTTATTCTATCCTAACCATGCACAACCTATCCAATCCGAATATGGAGTAACTAAGCCCAAACAGACGAGACCTCTGTTGCTGGTATCGCCAGGGCCGAGCAGAGCGTAGTAGAGCCATGGAGAGCGTAGGAACCCTACGAAGAGTACTGTGTAGCACAGAAGTCAAAGCTATCCTATCCTAACCTAACCCAACGTAACACAAACGAACGTAGCCTAACTTAAC
Source organism: Eufriesea mexicana (assembly GCF_001483705.2). NCBI lineage: Eukaryota > Metazoa > Arthropoda > Insecta > Hymenoptera > Apidae > Eufriesea > Eufriesea mexicana. The sequence goes on along the minus strand of NW_016908474.1, from coordinate 790,358 downwards.
CTAACGTGTCTAGACCACTATTGCTGACCACCACAGAGCAAAGCAGAACGAAATACAGCAAAGAAGGGCGCAGTAATACGCCGCACAGATGTGCAAGGCACAAATGTCAAAGCTGTCCTAACCAAGCCTAACGAAATCTAAGCTAACCAAGCGTAACATAACTCAAGCCAACGTGCCGAGAGCACTGTTCCTGGCGTCCGTAGAGCCAAGCGGTTTGCGATAGCGCACGGAAGAGGGCAGAAGTCCATAGAATGGCAGCGCGCAGCACATAAGTCGACGCTATCCTAACCTAACACAACGCATCCTAACCAAACCAAACGCAATATGACCAAAAATAACGTGCCGAGAACACTATTGCTGCCCTCCCGAGAGTGGGGCAGAGCATAGTAGAACAATGTAGATCGCAGAAATCCCTCGAATAACAGAGTATAGCACAGAAGTCTAAGCTACCCCTTTCCTAACCTAGCCACGCGTATCAACCGAACGCAACATAGCTCAGAATAACGTACCGGGACCAATACCGCTGGCCACCCCATAGCCAAGGAAAATGTGCTAGAGCACACTAGAGCGCAGAAATCAACCGAATAGCCTGTGTATGGCGCAAGAGTCAGAGCCAACTTGGGCAAACATAACCTAATTTAGCTTAAACAAGCGTGACCTATCTCAACGGAACTTGCCACGACCGCATTTGCTGGCCTCCCCGGAGACAAGCAGATAACAGTAGAGCTATGCAGTGCATAAATATCGTCCGAATAGGAGTGTACAGTAAGGAGACAAAGCTATACTAACCAAACCTACCCGAACGTAGGAGCCATGCGTGACATACCTCATGTTTGCGTGCCGAGACAAGCATTGCTGGCCTCCGCAGTGACAAGTGGACCATACTGGAGCATAGTAGAGCGCATAAATTCATCGTACCGCAGTGTACAGCACTAAAGTCAAAGCTGCCCAAATCTAACCCAAACAATCGTGACATAACCAAACGTAGCCCAAGTCAAACTAACGTGCCGTGGTCACCACTACTGGCCTGCCCAGAGTTGCGCAGAGTACATTAGAGGAATGTATAGCGTAGAAGTCCTTCGAATATCGGGGTATAGCACAAAAGTCAATGATATCCTCTCCTAAACTAAGCAAACGTTGCATGGCCGTGCGCAACGTAACTCAGACTAACGCGCCGAGACCACTACAGCTGGCCTCCGCATATCCAAGCAGAATATACTAGAGCTCAGTAGTGCGCATGGATGCACAGATAAGCTGCGTATAGCACACAAAGCCAAACCCATGTTGACAAACGTTATCCTAACCTAACCAAAACGAACGGAACCTAACTCAAGCAAACGTGCCACGATCATTATTGCTGGCCTCGCCAGAGAGAAGTAGAATGTATAAGAGCACAGTAGATCCCAGAAACCAACAGAATAGCAGTGTAAAGCGCAAAAGCTGAAGCTGTCCTTTTCTAACTTAACCGATCGTGACACAGCAGAACGTGACATAACTCAGAGTAACGTGCCGAGACCGCTATTGCTGTCCCACCAAAGCAAAGCACAGCGCATTAGAGCGCAGTAGAGTGCAGATATCCACCGGATAGCCGCGTATGGCACAAAAGTCAAAGCTACCCTAACTAAACCTATTCTAACCTAGACAAGCCAAGCGTAACTTAACCCAACCTGGCGTGCAGAGTCATCTATTGCTGCCCTCCTCAGAGCCAAGCAGAACGTATTAGAGGAGAATGTATCGCAGAAATCCATAGAATCGCAGCGCATAGCACAGCAGTCGAAGCTACACTTCTCTAACACAACCAAACGTAACTTAACCGAAAGTAGCAGAACCCAACCTAACGTTCCGTGTACTTTATTCCTTACCCCCCCCCCCAAGGTGAGCAGGTATCCGCCAAACGTCACTCTATTCCACGTAAGCCGAAGCTAACCAACCCAAGCCCAGACTAACATAACATAGCCGAATATAACTCAGCTCTACCTGACGAGCCGACAACAAAATTACTGGCCGAACGAGAGCCAAGCAGAGTATAGCAGAGCAATGTAGGTCGCTGAAATTTACCGAATAGCAGTGTATAGCACTAATGTCAAACCTATACCAATCATACCTATCTAAACCTAGCCTGACAGAACCTAAGATAACTCAAACTATATTGCCGCGACAACCATTCCTGGTGTCCACAGGCACCAGCAGACTTGCAGCGCACAATACAGAGCAGAAGTCCATAGAATCACATTGTATAGTAGAAAAGTCAAAGATATCGGAACCTTCCCCATGCTAACATAAACTAGCCAAACGTAACTTAACTCAGACTGACTCGACGCGGACACAATTTTTGGCCTCCCCAGAGCAAAGCGGAGCATATTAGAGCACAGTGGAGTGGAGAAATCCACCGAAAAGCAGTACGTAGCGCAAAAGTGATAGGCAACCTATCCTAGCCGAACCAGTCGTTACACAACCAAACGTAACATAACACAACCTAACGTGCCGCCAGCAATATTGCTGGCCTCGCTAGAGCCAAGCAGGAAATATTAGAGGAGAGTAGGTCGCAGAAATCTATAGAATCGCAGTGTACAGCAGAAAAGTAAGAGGTATCCAATCCTAACCCAAACTCACATATCATCCTATTGTAGACAAACTCAACGTAACGTGCCGCGAACACTATTCATGGCCTCCGCAGGGTTTAGCAGTTTAGAGTAGAGCACAGCCGAGCTCAGGAATCCACCGAATATCTGTTTGTAGCACGATAGTCAAAGCGATCCTATCCAAACATTGCCTAACTTAACCTATCCGAACGTAACATAACACAACCTAACGGGCCACAAACATTTTTGCTGATCTGCCGGGAGTCGAGTAGCGTATAGTAGAGCAACGTACAGCGCAGGAACCCACCGAACAGCAGTGTATAGCACAAAGTTGAAGACACCCTATCCTAACATAACCAAACGTAACCTAACCAAACTTTACATAACTCAGCCTAAAGCGGCGAGGGCACGATTGCCGGCCACCCCAGCGCTAACGGAAAATATTAAAGCACAGTCGAGTGCAGGAATCCACCGAACAGCATTGCGCAGTCAAAAAGACCTTGCAATCCTCTCCTAGCCTAACCAAACGTAACAGAATCGGACGTAACGTTGCCCAAAATGACGTGCCGCGACCGCTACTGCTGGCTTCGCGAGAGCTAAGCAGAGTATAGCAGAGCAATGTACAACGCTGAAATCGCCCGAATAGCAGTACATAGAAAAGGAGTAAGAAGTATTCTAACCTAATATGTCATTACCGTATATAATGGAACGTAACGAATCGCAACCTAACGTACCTATCCCGCAATAGCTGACCTCCCACGGCCAAGCAGGGCACATTACAGGGAACTAGAGGTCATAAGTGCATAAAGTGACAGTCTATAGCACGAAAGTCAAAGATATCCATGCCTAACCCATGTTAACATAATCTAACAAAACGTAGCCTGACAGAAACTGACGTGTCGTGTTCACTATTACTGTAATCCGCAGTGTCGAGCATAGTAGATTGGAGCACAGTATAGCGCAGAAGCCCACCGAATAGCAGTGTATAGCGCAAAAGTCAATGCTACTCAGAAATAACCCAAACCAACAGGACATAACCAAACATTTCCTCACGAATCCTACTGTACCGAGATGGCTATAACTTCCCACCCCAGAGCCAAGCTGGACAAACTAGAGCACAGTAGGGCGCAGAAATGCGCCGAAAAGCTGTTTATACAACGAAAGTCGAAGCTATCCAATCCTAACCCAAACTCACGCACCCTAGCAGAACGTATCCTAACGCAACTTGACGCGCCGAGGCAAATATTACTGGCCTCCGCAGAGTCGAACAGAGTGTAATAGAGCAGATTAGAGCGTAAAAGCACCAAATAGCAATGTGTGGCGCAAAAGTCAAAGATACCCTAACCTAACCGAACATAGTCTAACTAAACCTAACGAGCTGAAACCTCTACTGCTGGCCTCCCCAGAACCAAGCAGAACATATTACAGCACAGTAGAGCGAAGAAATCCACCGAAGAGCAGTATGTAGCACAAGAGTCATAGGTACACTATCCTACCCTAACAAATCGTAACACCATCGAACATAGCCAAACTCAACCAAACGTGCCGCCACCGCAATTGTTACCCCCCGCCCCCTCCCCCAGATACAAGCAGATCAAGTTGGAGGAGAGTTGATCGCAGAAATCCATGGAATCGCAGTGCATATCATAGCAGCCGAAGCTACCATATCCTTACATAACCGGACGTAACATAACCGAACCTAGCTGAACCCAGACTAATGTGCCGTGCACATTTTTGCTTGCATCTCCAAATCAAAGCAGAATATACCAGAGCTCGGTAGAGCTCAGATATCCACTGAACAACACTGTAAACCACGTAAGCCGTAGCTACCCGTCCCGAACCCAGACTAACATAACCTAACCAAGCATAGCCCAACTGAGCCTGAAGTGCCGAAGCCACCATTTCTAGCCTCCCCAGAGACAAGCAGAATATACTAGAGTACAGTAGAGCGCAGTAATCCACCGCATAGCAGTGTACAGCACAGGAGTGTATTATAACCTAAACTAACCTGTCCGAAACAAGCCAAACCGAACGTAGTCTAACTAAACACAAGGTGCCGAGGCTAGTATTGCTGTCCTCCTCGGAGCCAAGCAGAGCATACTAGAGCAACGAAGAGCTCAGAGATCAACAGAATGGCATTGTATGGCACAGAAGTCACAGCTACCATATAGTATACTAACCAAACGTAACATGACCATACGTAAACTATCTCAACCAAACGCGCCTGGACAACTATTACTGGCCTCCACAGAGTCGGGCAGTGTGCAGTAAAGCACTGTAGAGCGGGAAAGCCACCAAGTAGTAATGTATAGCACAAAAGACAAAGATATCCGGCCCTATCTAGGCCTAACCTGACCTAACCCATCTTAGATAAACTGATCCTAACGTGCCGCCAACACTATTGTTGGCTTCCCCAGAGACGAGCAGAATATGATAGAGCACAGTAGAGCACAAAAGCCCATAGAATATCATTGGTGAGCACATACGCCAAAGCCATCCAAACCTAACCAGAGCTATCGTAGCCTAGCCAAACGTATCCTTTGTCAACCTAGCGTGCCGAGACAAATACTGCTGGCCTCCCCGTCAGCAAGCAGGGCCCATTAGATGAGAAAGGAGCACTGGCGTCCATAGAATGGCAATGCATAGCTCGGAAGTCAAAGATATAGCAACCTAACCCAAACAAGCCTAATCTAACCGAACGTAACTTAACAAATCCTAACTCGCGGCAGCTGCTATTTCAATCATTCCCAGAAAAAAGCAGGGAATATTAGGCAATAGTAGAGCGAAGAAACCCGCCGAATAGCAGTGTATAGCGCAAAAGTCAGAGCTACCCTATCCTAACATAAGGTAACGTACCATAGGCGGACGTAGCGTTACCCAGCATGGCGTGCCACGGCCACTACTGCTGGCTGCGCAGAGACAAGCAGAATATGGTAGATGACAGTAGAGCGCAGGAGCCCCTAGAATATCTGTGTTGAGCACATATGTCTGAAGTATCCTAACCAAACCCAACCTAACCTAACACAACCAAACACAGTCTAACTCCACCTAACCTGCCGCGAGCAGTATTGCTGGCCTACACATAGCCAAGCAGGGCATGATAGAGGATCGCATTGCGCAGAAGTCCATAGAATCGCAGTGTACAGCAGAAAATTTGAAGCTACCCGAACCTAACGAAACCTAATATAACCTAGCCAAACGTAACGCTTCTCAAAATATTATGCCACGACCCCTATTGCTGGTCACACCATAGTCGAGCAGAGTATTGTACTGCAATGGAGGTAGCAGTAATCCACCGAATGTCGGTATATAGCACAAAAGTCAAAGTTATCCTATCCTAACCTCAAAAACCGTAACAAATCCAAACGTAACTATCACAATCTAACGCGCCGGGACCACTACCGCTGGTCTTCCCAGAGCGAAGAAGAATATACCAGAGCACTGTAGGCCGCAGAGAGCCGCCAAATAGCAGTGCATGGCACAAAAGCAAATGCCATGCTAGCCAAACGTGACCAATCATAACCAAACCAAACGTAATCTAACACAATCTATCGTGCGACGACTACTATTGCTGGTCTCACAGCGTCGAGAACAGTATAGTAATCAGCGAACAGCTCAGAAATTCACCACGTAGCCGTGTATAGCACGAAAGGAAAAGCAATCCTGTTCTTACCTAACCAAACTTAGCATAACCGAACGCAACCTAACACATGCTAACGTGCATAGACCAATGCCGCTGGCTCCCATAGCCAACCGGAATATACTAGGGCACAGTAGAGCGCAGAAATCCACCGAATATTTGTGTGTAGCATAAAAGTCAGAGCAATCATGCCCTGACTTTACCAAGCGAACCATAACCATACGTTATTTATCTCAGCCTAACGCGCCGAGACTACTACTGCTGGCCGCCCCAGAGCCAAATAGAATATACTGGAGAACAGCAGTGCGCATACATCCACCAAATAGCAGTGTATAGCACAATGGTCAAAGATAACCCAACATAACCCGACCTGACATAGCCTAACCAGACGTGGAATAAATAAAACTAACGAGTCTGTACCTCTATTGCTGGCCTTCCCAGAGTCAAGCGGAGCATATTAGAGCACAGAAGGCAGCAGAAATCCACCGCATTGACGTGTGTAACACAAAAGTCGAAGCTACCCTGTCGTAACCTGACCAAACGTAACACAAGCAAACGCAACATAACAGTGACTTACTAGCCGGGACCAATACTTCTGGCTACCCCAGGGCCAAGCAGAATATACTAGAGCACAATAGAGCGCAAAAATCCACCGAATGGCAGTGCATGTCGCAAAAGTCGTAGCTACACTGTCCTAACCTGACTAACCGTAACAGTGCCAAACGTAACTAAACTCCTCCTAACGTGCCGCGACCACTGTTACTGGCTCCCACAGGGCCAAACTGATTGGAGTAGAGCACAGTAATTGGCCGGAATCCACGGGGAAAAAGTATATAGCACGATAGTCATAGCGATTCTAAACAAACTTAGCCTTACATAACCTAACCAAACGTAACCTACCACAACCTACCGTGCCACCAACACTATTGCTGGCCTCGCAAGAATCGAGCAGAGTATAGTAGTGCAATAGAGACCGCAGGAATTCGCCGAATGGCAGTGCATAGCACAAAAGACAACGCTATCGTATCCTAACCTAACCGAACGTAACACTAACAAGCGAAACACACTTGAGACTAACTTTCCGTGACCAATGCAGCTGTCCTCCCCAGAGCCTAGCAGGGTACACAAGAGCACACAGGAGCGCAGAAATCAACCGAACTTCTGTTTATACCACGAAAGTCGAAGCGATCCAAACATAACCCATGCTAACTTGCCGTAACCGAACGTAGCATAACTCAACCTGACGCGCCGAGACGGCTATGACCGGCCTCCCCAGAGTCGGACAGATCACTGTAGAGAAATATAGAGAGCAGAAGTCCACGGAATAGCGGTATATAGCACAAAAGTCAAAGCTGCCCGCTCCTAACATAACCAATTGTGACAGAAGACGTAGACTAACAAAACCTGTCGTACCACGGGCCTGCTCATATTCTAGCAGAGTTCAGTAGAGCACCGTAGAGCACAGAAAGCTACCAGATAACAATCTATACCACATAAGTGAGGTATATCCTAACCAAATAAGACCTCACCCAACCGAACTAAACGTAGAATAAATAAACCTGGCTAGCCGAGGCCTCTATTGCTAGCATAGACAGAGCCAAGCAGAATATGCTACAGCCCAGTAAGAGCGCGGAAGTCCACCGAATATCAGTGTATAGTGCAAAAGCCAAACATTTCCGTTCCTAACATACCCAATCGTGACATCACCATACGTAAACAAACACTACCTAACGTGCCGCCACCACTATAGCTGGCCTACCCAGAGCCACGCAGAACATATGAGAGGAGAGCAAAAATCCACAGAACAGCAGTGCACAAAAGAAAAGTCAAAGATGCACAGACCTAACCCAAACTATCATATCACAACCTGACATAGCAAACCCAACGTATAGTGCCGCGGCAACTGTTTCTGAATTCAGAAGAGCCAAGCAGATCGTATTAGTGAGCAGTAGAGCGCAGAGGTCTCCGCTTAGCAGTGAATAACACAAAAGACTATGCCATCATACCCAAACATAACCTAACCCAGCGTAACCGAACGTAACATATCACAACCTATCGTGCCACGACCGCTATTTCGGGTCTCCCCAGGGACGAGCAGAGTGCAGTACAGAAGTGTAGAGGGCAGAAATCCACCGTATTGCCGTGTGTTGCACAAAACTCGGAGGTATCCTGTCCTAACCAAACTAAACGTAACATAACCAAACGCAACATAACTCAAACTTACGTACCGAGACCAATACTGCTGGCCTCTACAGTGCCAGAAAGGATATACTAGAGCACAACAGAGGGCAGATATCCGCCGATGAGCGGTGTATAGCATAGAAGTCACAGCAAGTCTATCCTAACTTTACCAAACGTAACGTAACCCAACGTCATTTATCTCAAACTGCCGTTCCGGAACAATTACTGCTGGCCACCGCAGAGCAAAGCAGAATATATCAGAGCACAGTAGGGTGCAGATATTCACCGGATATCAGGGTACATCACAAAAGTCAAATACACCCCAACGAAGCCTTACCTAACCTAACTTAGACAAACGCTAAGTATCACAACCTATAGTGTCACGACCGCCGTTGCTGCCCCCCCCCCCCCCGGATCGAGTAGAGAACATTAGAGCAACGAAGGGCGCAGAAATTCACCGAATGGCAGTGTAGAGCATAAGGGACAAGGATATCCTCTCCTAACCAAACCAAACGTAACATAGCCGAACGCAACGTGCCTCTGACGCTAAATAACACAACCTATAGTGTCCCGACCGCCGTTGCTGCCCCCCCCCCCCCCAGGATCGAGTAGAGAACATTAGAGCAACGAAGTGCGCAGAAATTCACCGAATGGCAGTGTAGAGCATAAGGGACAAGGATATCCTTTCCTAACCAAACCAAACGTAACATAAGCAAACGTAACCCAAACCATCCTAACGCGCCGTGGACACAATCTCTGGCCTCCACAGAGCAAAGCAGAGAATATTCGATTACAGTAGGGCGCAGCGATCCACCGAATAGCAGTCTACACCACATAAGTCACTGCCATCCTTGCCGAAACTAACCAAACGTAACATAACCAACCGCTACCTAACCAAACGTAACGAGCCTAGACCACTATTACTGAGCTCCCTAGGGAAAAGCAGAACATATAATAGCATAGTAAGGCGCAGAAGTACACCGAAAGGCAGTTAATAGAGGAAACGTGAAGGCCATCGATTCCTAGCCTAACAAATCGTAACATTACCGAACGTAACATATCCCGAAATAACGTGCCGGGATCACTATTGCTGGGCTCCCCAGATTCGAGCAGAGTATGGTAGAGACAGTAGAGCGCAGAATTCTGCAGAATAACAGTTTATAACACGAAAGTCAAAGTTATCCGAACCTAGCGCAACGTAGCCTAACATATCCGAACCTATCCCAACACAACTTAACGTGCTGCGACGACAATTGCTGGCATCTCAAGTGACAAGCAGAGCATAGTAAATAGTTGTAGAGCGCAGAAATCCACCGGATGGCAGAGTATATCACAAAAGTGAATGCCAACCTCTCCTAATCTATCCAAACGTTTCACAACCAAACTTAACCTAACTGAGCATATAGCGCCACGGCCACTGTTGCTGTCCTCCCCAGAGTCGGGCAGATTATAGTAGATCACAGCAGAGCGCAGAGATCCACCGAATAGCGGTGTGTAGCATAAAAGACAAAGCTGTCCTACCCTGACGTTTCCGAACGTAACATAACCAAGCGTCATCGATCTCAAACTAACGTGCCGAGAACACTGCTGCTAGTCTCGCCAGAACATAGCAAAGCATACTAGATCACAGTTGAGCGCATAAATCCGCCGAACAGCTGTCTATACCAGAAAGTCAAAGCAACCCACTTCTAGCCCAGGCTAACGTAACATAACAAAACGCAACCTAACCCAGCCAAACCTGCCGAGACCACTATTACGGTCCTCCCTAGAGTCGAGTAGAGTACAGTAGAGCAATGTGGATCGTATAAATACACTGAACAGCGGTGCATAGCACAAAAGACAAAGATATCCCATCCTAATCAGACCAATCGTGACATTACCAAACGTAGCCTAACATCACCTATTGTGCCATGACGAATATTGCTGGCCTCGCTATAGTCGGGCAGGGTATAGTAGAACACAGTAGTGCGCAGAAAGCCAACAAATAGCAATGTATGACGCAAAAGCCAGAGATACCCTAACGTAATAAACGTAGAGATACCCTAAAGGCCTAACCCAACCTAGCCAAATGTAAAATAACTGAAGCCAACGAGCCGAGACCTCCGTTGCTGGCCTCTGCAGAGCCAGACAGAACACATTGGAGCATAGCAGATCGCAGAAAGTCACCGAATATCAGTGTACAGCACAAGAGTCATACCCACCCCAACCGAACATAACCTTACCTAACCAAACCGAAGGTTCCATGACAAAACCTATCGTGCCACAGCAGCCACTGCTGTCGACCCCAGAGTCGAGTAGAGCATAGTAGAGCTGCGAAGAGCACAGAAATCCGTGGAAGAGCTGTATATAGCACAAAAGCCAAAGTTACCATGTCCTTACCTAACGAAACGTAACATTGCCAAACGTAAGGAAACCCAACCTAACATGCCGCCAGCGCTATTGCTGGCCTCCTCAGAGCGTAGCGGGACATATTAAGGCATAGTTGATAGCAGGAATCCATAGAATCGAAGTGTACAGCATAAAAGTCAAAGATACAAAAGCCTGTCCCAAGCCAACATATCCTAACCAGACATAGAAAACTCAACTTAACGTGCCGCGACCACTATTGCTGGACTCCACGGGGACAAGCATACAAGAGTAGAGCACAGTGGAGCGGAAAAATCCACCCAGAAGCAGTATGTAGCACAAAAGTCACTATCCTAAGCTAACCAAACGTAACATAGCCGAACGCAACGTGCCTCTGACTAACGTGCCGAGGCCACAACAGCTGGCCTCCGCATAGCCGAACAGAATATACTAGTGCTCAATAGATCGCAGGAAGGCTCAGAATAGCAGTGTATAGCACAAAAAACCAAACCCATCTGGACCAAGCTTATCCCAACCAAACCAAAGCGAACTGAGACAAACTCAACCAACCCCAACCTAACGTACCTAGCCCACGATTGCTGGCACCACCATCTCCAATCAGGGCATATTAGAGGAGAGTAGAACGCAGAGTTCAATAGAATGGCAGTGTATGGTACGAAAGTCAAAATCATCCCAACCTAACACGAGCAAACCTAGCATAACCAAACTAAGCCTAACTCAACGTAACGAGCCACGGCTGCTATTTCTGGTATTACCAGAGCAAAGCAGGGAGTATTAGGTCACAGTAGGGCGCAGAAATCCACCGAATAGCAGTGTACAGCACAAAAGTCCAAGCTACCCTCCCCTAACCTAACCAAACGTAACATAAGCAGACGTGATGTAACCCAAACTGACGTGCCACTAAAGACATAGCTGGCCTCACGAGAGCTAAGCAGAGCATAGCGAAACAATGTGGTACGCTGGAATCGCCCGATTAGCAGAGTATGGAAAAAGTAGGGGACACCCTAACATAATCTGACCTAACCTAACCTAATCGAACGTAACCAATCCCAGGCTAACTAGCCTAGCCCTCAAATGCTGGACTCCCCACAGCCACGCTTGGCACATTAGAGCGCAGTAAATCACAGAAGGCCACGGAATAACAGTGTACACTACGAAAGACGAAGGTATCCTAACCTAATACAGACAAACGTAACCGAAACAATCGAAGCCTAAATCAACCTGACGTGACGAGGCCACTACTTCTGGCCACCCCATTTTCGAGCAGAGTATGGCAGATCAATGTTGATAGTGGAGATCAACCGAAGAGCAGTGTGCGGCACAAAAGCCGTCGATAACTTGACCAAGCCTAATCTAACCTGGCATAGGCACACGAATCGTAACCCAACGTAACGGGCTGCGGCCAGTATTGCTGGCCGCGAAAGAGCCAAGCGGAGCATAATAGAGGAGAGTAGAGCACAGAAATCCATAGGACTGCAGTGTATATCAGAATAGTCGAAGCTATATAAACCTAACCATAGCTAACGTAACCTAGGCAAACGTGGCGTATCTCAAATTAACTTGGCGAGAGCACTATTGCTGGCCTCCCCAGAGCCAAGCAGAATACACTAGAGCTCAGTAGAGCGCACGGAGCCATCAAATATCAGCGTACAGCATAATAGACAAATATGACCTAACCTAACCTGACCACACCTAACCTAACCAAACGAAACCTAACCAAACCTAGCGTGCATAGACCGCTATTTCTGACTTCCACAGAGCCAACCAGAATTTCTTAGGGCACAGTAGATAGCAGAAATCCGCCGAAATGCTGTGTACATTACAAGAGTCAAAGTATCCTAACCCAACCTCACCAAACATAACCCAATTAAACGTAGAATAACTGAACTTATTGAGGAGAGACCGCTATTTCTGCTCTCCCCAGAGCCTAGCAGAACATGTTGGAGCACAGTAGAGGCAGGAATTCACCGAATATCAGTGTTTAACACAAAATTTAAAGCCATCATAACCAAACGTAATCTAACCTAACCAGGCCATACGTAACTTAAAACATCCTGTCGTGCCACGACCGCTATTGCTGGCTTCCCCACAGTCGTGCAGAGTACAGCAGTGCAGTGGAGAGCGTAGAAATACACCGAATATCAGTGTACAACGCGCACGTCAAAGCTAGCCTATCGTAACCTATCCAAACGTAACATAACCGATCGTAACCTAACACAACCTAACGAGCAGCAGACACCATTTCCGGCCTCCCCAGAGGAAAGCAGAGAATATTCGATAACCGTAGAGCGCAGAGATCCACCGAATACCAGTGTATAGCACAAAAGTCATAGCTATCCATGCCTAACGTAAGCAAACATGACATAACCGAACGTTACCTAACTGAACCCATCGTGCCTAGACCACAGTTGCTCACGTCCACATGGCCAATCAGAATATGCCAGGGCGCAGTGGAACGCAGAAATCCTTTGCACTGCAGTACGGAGCACAGAAGCGTAAGATACCCTAACCAAACGTAACCTTATCAATCCAAACCTAACGTAGCATAACAAAATATAACTTGACGATACCATAAATGCTGTTTTTCCCAGAGCCGAGCTGAACATATTAGAGCACAGCAGAGTGCAGTAATCCGCCGAATGGCAGTCTACGGCACAAAAGCCGTAGCTACGCTCTCCTAACCCAACCAATCGTAACTTACCCAAACACAACATAACTGAACCGGACGTGCCGAGACCACCATATATGTCTTCCGCAGAGCCAAGCAGAGCATACTATAGAAAAGTAGATCGTAGAAAACGAGCGCATTGTACTGAATAGCGCAAAAGTCGAAGTTATCCTTACCAAACCTAACCTAACGTAACCTAACCAAACGTAACGTAACTCAACCTAGTGCGCCGCGGCCACTACTTAAAGCCACCGCAGTGCAATGCAGAGCACGCTTGAACACAGTAGTGCGCAGAAATCCACCGAATAACAGTCTATACCAAGAAAGCTAGTAGCTATCCATACCGGACCCAGGCAAACATAATCTAACCAAACGCAACCTAACTGCACCTATCGTGAAGAGACCGCTATTGCAGGTCTCCACAGAGTCGAGTAGAGTATAGTCGAGCAGAGTGGACTACAGAAATCGGCGGCGTTGATGCGTATAGCACAAAAGTCAAGGATATCCTAACATATCCCAACCTAATCTAACCCAACCATACGTAGCTTGTCTCAGCATATCGAGCCGAGCCCGCTACTGCCGTCTTTCCCTGAGCCAAGCTGAAAATATCAGAACACAGTGCAGCGATGGAATCCACCGAATAGCAATGTACGGCGCAAGAGTTAAAGCTACCCTGATCAAATTTTCCCAACCGAACATAACGGAACGCAACCTGACTCAACGTAACGTGCCTAGAGTACCTTTGCTGCCCTGTTCAGAGACAAGCTGAAAGAATTAGAGCACTGTGGGGCGCAGAAATACACCTAATATCAGACTATTGCACTAAAGTCAATGCTATCCTCTCCTAAGGTGGCCAACCGTGACATAGCCGAAGGTAACCTAACCCAACCGAACATGCCGCGACCTCTATTGCTGGCTTCCCCAGAGACAAGCAGAATATTATTTAGCACATTCGAGCACAGAGGTCCATTGGACATGAGTGTTGAGCACATATGTCAAAGCTATCCAAACCTAAGACAACCGAACCTAACCCAATCAAACGTAACCAATCTAAAGTTAACGTGCTGCGACCAGTATTGCTGGCATCAGCAGAGCCAAGCAGAGCATAATAGAAGAGTGTAGAGCGCAGAAATCCATGGAATCGCAGTATATAGCGGAAAAGTCGAAGTTGCCCTAACCTAACCGTAGATAACTTAGCATATCCAAAAGTAGCCTAACACAAACTAACGTTCCGAGAGCACTATTTCTAGTCTCCCGGAACCGAGCAGTGAACAGTAGAGCAATATAGAGGGTAGGAGTCCGCTGAACAGCTGTGTATAGCACAATGTCAAAGCTAACCTATCCCATGCAACCAATCGTATCATTACCAAACGAAGCCTAACAAAGCCTATCTTACCATGACCGCTATTTCTGGACTCCCCCTAGTCTAGCAGGGAATAGTAGATCACAGTAAAGAGCAGAAATCCACTGTAAAGCCGTGTACTGCACAAAAGTCTAAGCTACACTATACTTACCTAACCAAACGTAACGTAGTCAAACGGAACATAACACAGACCGACGTGCCTAGACAAGTATTGTTCGCCTCCCCATCGTACAGCAGAACGTACTAGAGGAGAGTGGAGCGCAGGACTCCACTAAACGTTAGTTTGTAGCACAAAAGTCAAAGACGTCCTAACCGATCCCAAACAAATCTAACCGGACCAAAGGTAACATAGCTCAACCTATCGCGCCGAGACTGCTATCGCTGCCCGCCTCAGAGCTAAGCAGTGCATTTTAGAGGAGAGTAGAGCGCTGAAATCCATTGAATCGCAGTGCGGAGCACGATAGTCGAAGCTACCATATCCTAATATAGCCAAACGTAACATAGCCGAACGTAGACTAGATCCAACTAACGAGCCAAGACGAAAACTCCTTGCCCCTCCGGATCCAAGCGTAATATGTAAGAGCAATGTAGGGCGCAGTAATACACCGCATTGCAGTGTATAGCATAAAAGTCAAAGATAACCTAACCTGATATAGAAGAACTCTACCTAACGTGACACGATCAGTATTGCTGGCCCCCACAGGGCCAAGCTGATTAGAGTAGAGCACAGTAGATGGCAGGTACCACCCAACAAGTGCGCATAGCACGCAAGTCATAGCAATTCGGACCTAACATAACCTAAACTCACCCACCCAACCGTAACGCAAATAAACCTGACGTGCCGCGACGACAGTTTCTGGCCTCCCAAGGGACAAGCAGGACATATTAGAGGAGAATAGAACACAGGTATCCATAGAATAGCAGTGCACAGCACAATAGTCGACTCTACCCCGTCCCAAAGCAGCCAAAGGTAACATAACCGAACGTAGCGTAGCTCTACCTATTCTGCCGAGACCACTATTGCTAGTCTCTCCAGAACAAGGCAGAGAACATTAGATAGCGGTGGAGCACAGAAATCATCCGAATAGCAGTGCATAGCACAAAAGTCGAAGCCATCCCAGCAAAACCAGGAATAACCTAATAGGACGAGTCCTCTCTTGCCGGCATACGCAGAGCCAAGCAGTACATATTAGAGCCAAGTGGAGCGCAGAAATCCATCGAGGAGCAGTGTATAGCGCAAGAGCTGTAGCTTTTCGTTCATAACATGCACGACCATAACATCACCGAACCCAACCAAGCTCAACAAATCGTGCCGCCACCACTATTGCTGGCCTTCCCAGAGCCACGGATAACATATGAGAGGAGAGGAGAGAGCAAAACCCCATAGAATCGCAGTGTAGAGAAGAAAAGTCGAAGATACACGTACATGACACAAACTAACATATCATCATATTACAGCAATGGAGAGCGCAGCAATCCACCGAATGGCGGTGTACAGCACAATAGTCAAAGCTAGCCTATCCTAACCTAACCAAAAGTAACATAGCCAAACGCAACCTAACAGAGACTAACCTGCCCTGAACAATACCGCTGGTCTCCCCAGAGCCAAGCAGAATATACTAGAGCACACTAGAGCGCTGTAATCCACCGAAATTATGATTATACCGCGGAGGTTGCAGCTATCCAAACCTATGCCCTAACATACCCAAACCGAACGTAGCAAAACCCAACCTGACGAGGTGAGACAACCATTACTGGCCTCCCCAGAGTGGGACAGAGCATAGTAGAGATATGTAGAGAGTAGAAGCCCATTGAATAGCGGTGTATAACACAAAAGTCAAAGCTGCCTTCTTCGTAGCATAACCAATTGTGACATAACGAAGTGTAGCCTAACTAAACATGTCGTGCCACGGGCCCCCTCAGATTTTAGCAGACTATATTAGAGCACGGCAGAGCGCAGAAAGCTACCAGGTAGCAATGTACACCACATAAGTGAGAGATACCCTAAACAAAGAAGACCTAGCACAATGGAAACAAACGTAGAAAAACTAAACCTAGCAAGCCGATGCCTCTATTGCTAGCATAGACAGAGCCAAGCAGAGTATGTTATATCTCAGTAGAGCGGGGAAACCCACCGAAGAGCAGTGTATAGCGCCAAAGTCAATGATATTCTCTCCGAACCAACCAAACGTAACATAACCTTACGCAACATAACTCTGCCTTACGTGCCTACAAAGCTATTGCTGACTTCCGCATAGCCAAGCGGAGAGTACCAGATCACAGTAGAGTGCAGAAATACGCCAGGTAGCCGTGTATACCGGAAAAGTCAAAGTCATCCTATTCAAACCACGCCTAACATAGCCTAGCAAAACCTAGAGTAACTAAACCTAACGAGCAGAGCCCTCTATTGCTGGCCGCGCTCGAGCTAAGCAGAACATATTAGACAGCAGTGAGTTGCTGAAGTCACCGAATAGCAGTGTATAGCACGAAAGTCAAATTTATCATGTCCAAACTTATCTGAACCTTACCAAACCGAGCGTAACCAATCGCAACCAAACATGCCACGCCCGCTGTTGCTGGCCTACCCAGAGCCAGGCAGAACATACCAGCGCACAGCAGGGCGCAGATATGCACCAAATTGCAGTGTATAACACAGAAGTCAGAGATACCCCATCCAAACTTAACCAATCGTGACGTAACGAAGCGTAACCTAACTCAACCTAACGTGCCCACGCCGCTATTTCTGACATTACCAGAGCCAAGTAGAATATACTAGTGCACAGCAGACCGCGGAAATCCTCCCCATTGCAGTGCAGAGCAGAAAAGCAGAAGATATCCTACCAAACCTGACGTAACGTAACCGAGCCAAACACAACCAACCGCAACCTAACGTACCTAGCCCAATATTGCTGGCACCACCATCGCCAATCAGGGCATATTTGAGGAGAGTAGAACACAAGGATCAATAAATGGCAGTGTACAGCACGAAAGTCAAATATATCCTAACCTAACCCAAGAAACATAACCTAACCAAGCATAACCTGACACATCCAAATATTGCCCGCTGCCACTATTTCAAGCATTCCCAGATGAAAGCAGGGAATATTAGATCACAGAAGAGCGCAGGAACACCCGAAATTGCAGAGTATATTTCAAAAGTCAAAGCTATACCGTCATAACGCAAGCAAATCTAACATAGCCACGCATCAACTGACACAACCTAACGTGCAGCGCCACATATTGCTGGCCTCGCTAGCAATGCGAAACATAATAGTGGAGAGAAGGGCGCAGAAATCCATAGAATCGCAGTGTATGGCAGAAAAATCAAAGCTATCCGAAACTTACCAGTGCTAACATAAACTAACCCAACGTAACATAATACAACCTAACATGCCGCGACCACTATTCCTGGCCGCCCCAGAGCCAAGCAGAACATATTTGAGGAGAGCGGGGCGCAGAAATCCACGGGACCGCAATGTGCAGCAGAAGAGTAAAAGCTATGCATACCTATCAAAAGCTAACATAACCTAACCTAACGTAGCCAAACTCAACGAAACGTGCCTCGGCCGAAACTTCTGGCCCTCCCAGTATATAGCAGATTGGTGTAGAGCGAAGTGAGGTGCAGGAATCCATCGAATAACTGCTTATAGCACGAAAGTAAAGGATATCCTACCATAACCTGGCCGCACCTAACCTAACCATCCGTAGAGTAAGTAAACATAACATGCCGCGAACACTATTGCTGGCTTCCCGAGAGACAAGCAGAATGTTATTTAGCACAATAGAGCACAGAGGTCCGTAGGATATCAGTGCTGAACACATATGTCAGTGCTATTCTAACCTAACACAAACTGACATAACCTAACCAAACGTAGCCCAACAAAACCTATCTTGCCATGACCACTATTGCTGGCCTCCGCAGAGCCGAGCAGAGTATAGTAGATCACAGTAGAGCGCAGAGAGCCACCAAACAGCGCTGTATAGCGCAAAAGTCGAAGACGTTCTCTCCTAACCATAACAAACGTAACGTAACCGAACCTTACCTCCCTGAACCTAATGTGCCGAGAACGATATTACTGGGCTCCCCGGAGTCGTGCAGAATGCAGTAGAGCAATGTAGAGCGTAGAAGTCCTCCGAATAGCGGAGAATAACACAGAAGTCAAGGATGCCCTGCCCTAACCTAACCACGCGGGACATAAGCAGAAATAGCGTAACCCAAACTGACGTGCAACGAAAGCTATTGCTGGCCGCGCGAGAGCTAACCCGAGTATAGCAGGGCAATGTGGAACGCTAAAATCGCCGGAATAGTAGTGTATAGCAAAATGTAGGAGGTACCCTATTCTAATCTGACCTAACCTAACTTAGTCAAACGTAACCAATCCCGACCTAACGTGCCTAGCCCGCAATTACTGGCCACAACAGAGACACGCGGAGAAAATTAGAGCATAGCAGAATGTAGAAATCGACCGCATTGCAGTGTATGGCGCAAGTGTCAGAGGCATACTGACCAAACCTAACCCAACCTAAACAAACAAAACGCAACATAACCCAGGCAAACGTGCCGCGACAGCTACAGCTGGCGTCACGGAGACAAGCAGAGTATGATAGAGCACAGTATAGCAGAGAAGTCCACAGAAGAGCAGTGTATAGCACAAGAGTCATAGCCATCCTGACCAAACATATCCCAACCTAACGTAACCAAACGTAACCCGGCACAACCATACGTGCCACAATCGCAATTGCTGGCCTCCACAGAGACAAGTGGCTGCTAGTAGAGCAACGCGGATCGCAGATATGAACCAAATGGCTTTGTACAGCACGGAAGTCAGAGCTATCCTATCCTAACCAGGACAAAAGTGACGTAACCAAACATAACCTAACACAGCCTATCGTGCCGAGGCCACTATTGCTGCCCTCAACAGAGAAAAGTAGAACACACTAGAGGGGAGCAGAGCGCAGACATCAATAGGATCGCAGTGCATAGCGCAATTGTCAAAGCTACCGTATCATACCATAGCCAAATGTAACATAACAGGACGTTGGTTAGCTCAACCTAACTTGCCGAGAGAACTGTTGCTTGGCTTCGAAGAGCCAAGCAGAATTTACTGAAGCACAGTAGAGCGCATTAACCCATCACATTAATGCTCGTAGCACAAGGGCGGTAGATATCCTAACCTAACCTGTCCTGGCCTAACCTAACCGAGCGTTGACAGACCAAACATAAGTTGCCGAGACCACTATAGCTGGCCTACCCAGAGGCAAGCAGAGCATAGCGGAGCAGTGTGGAGCGCAGAAATCCGCCGAATGGCGGTGTATAGCACAAACGCCGGAGCTACCCTATCCTAACCTGTCCACGCGTAGCGTGACCGTAAGTAATCTATCTGATATTAACGTGCCGAGCCCTCTATTGCTGACCTGCACAGAGCCAAGCAGCTCGTACTAGAACACACTGCAGCGCAGAAACCCACCGAGAATCAGTGTACACCACGTAAGTCGAAGCTATCCGCACATTACCCAGACTAATATAAACTAACCAAACGTTGCCCAGTTCATTCTGAAGAGTCGATGCCACTATTACTGTCCTCCCCAGCGGCGAGCAGATTATTCTAGAGCATTGTAGGGCGCAGGGACACACCGAATCGCAGTGTACAGCATAAAAGTCGAAGCTATCTTATCCTATCCTGACCAAACGTAACATAACCTAACGTAACCTAACTCAACCTAATGTGCCGAGACCGCAGTTGCTGCCTTCCTAGAAGACAAGACGAACATATCAGAGCCCAGTAGACCGCAGAAATCCACCAAATTATAGTGTACAGTACAGAAGTCTGAAATATCTTAACCTGACCTACCCTAACGCAACCTAATCGAACGTAAACTGACAGAGCTTGACGCGCCGAGACCACTACTGCTGGGTTTCCCATAGTCGAGCAGAACATACTAGAAGGGGTGGAGCGCAGGAATCCATAGAATCGCAGCGTATGGCAGAAAAGGCGATGCTATCCAAGCAAAGCGCAAACCAACATAACCTTGCCAAGCGATGCCTAACTATACATGACGTGCCGCGATCGCTATTCCTGGCCTCCCCAGGGCCAAGCAGAACATATTAGAGTTGAGAAGGGCGATGAACCCCATATAATCGGAGTGTACGTCAGAAAGGTCAAAGACATCCAACCCTAACCCAAACTAACGGAACCAAATCTATCGTAGAAAGACACAATATAACGCGCCGCGACTACTACGGCTATCATCCCCAGAGTCTAGCATATTAGAGTAGAGAATAGTGGAGGGCAGGAGTGCACCGAGTAACTGTGTATAGCATGAAAGTCCAAGCTACCCTAACCAAACATAGCCCAACCTACCGTAACCGAACCTAACCTAACTCAACCTAACGTGCCACGACCGCTATTGCTCGCATCCCTAGAGCCGAGCACAGTATAGCAGAGCAATGTGAATCGCAGAATTCCGACGAATAGCAGTGTATAGCACAAAAGTCAAAGACACCCTATCCTAACCTGACCAAACGTAACCTAACGGAACGCAGCCTAACTGAAAGCAGCACGCCGAGACCACGATTGCTGGCATGCCCAGCTCCAACCAGAGCATATTAAAGCACGGTAGAACGTAGAATTCCACAGAGTAGCAGTTTATAGCACAAAAGTTAAAGCTACCCTGTCCTATCCTAATCCAACCAAAGGTAACATAAGCGGACGTAAGGAAACCCAACCTAACGTGACACCAACGTCATTGCTGGCCTCACGAGAGCTAAGCAGAGTATTGCAGGGTAATGTACCACACCGAAATAGTCCGAGCAGCAGTGTATAGCGCAGAAGTCAAAGCCATTCTATCAAAGCCTAACCACGACTTACAATACGAAACGTAGTATAACTCAACCTAACGTGCGGCAACCACTACTGCTGGCTTTCCGAGAGTCGAGCAGAGTATGGTAGAGCAATGTAGGGCGCACAAATCCACTGAATTGCAGTGTACAGCGCAAAAACCAGAGTCATCCTAACCAAACATGACCAAACGTAACTTGGTCAAGCGTAACCTAGCTAAACCGAACGTTTAACGGCCACTATTGATGGCCTCCCCTGAGTCAAAAGGATGTTAGTAGAGAAATGCAGAGGGTAGATATCGACCGAATAGCAGTGCATACCAAAAAAGTCGACGCAATCCTAACCAAACCTATACAAACCTAGCCAAGTGAAGCGTAACGTAACATAACCTGGCGTGCCGATGCCACCATTGCTGGCCCGCCAAGAGCCAAGCAGAACATTCTAGAGCACAGCAGAGCGTAGAAATTCAACGAATAGCAGCGCATAGCACACGAGTCAAAGACATTCTATCCAAACCTAACCAAACCTGACGTAGCCAAGCGTTAACTAACACAATCTATCGTGCCACGACCGCCATTGGTGGCTTACCCAGAGACGAATAGAGTATAGTGCAGCAATGAAGGGCGCACAAATCCACCGAATAGCAGCGTATAGCACAAAAGTCTATGATACGCCGCCCTGACCTAACCAAACATAACAAAGCGGCACGCAATATAGTTTAACCTTACGTGCCGTGACCATTATTGCTGGCCTCCCCGGGACCATGCTGAGCATATTAGAGGAGCGTATCGCGAAGATATCTTTAGAATCGCAGTGTAAAGTAGAAAAGTCAGAGCTGTCTAAACCTTACCCATGCTAACAAAATCTAACCAAACGAGACCCAACTCGACCTGCCGTGCCGCGGACACTATTTCTGTCCTCCCCATAGCAAAGCATATTAGAGCACAGCAGAGTGTAGAAACCCACCGAAAGCAGTATGCAGCACAAAAATCAAAGGAAACCTATTCTAACGTAACCAACATCAACTTCACCATACGTAACGAATCTGAAACGAACATGCCCCCACCACCATTGCTGGCCACCCGGGAGCCAATCAGAACATGCTAGAGCAGAGTAGAACGCAGAAATTCAGCGTATAGCAGTGCATAGCACAAAAGTCGAAGCTATCCAGTCCGAATATAACCACACGTTATGCCTAACTGTCCATAACGTGCCGAGACATCAATTGGTGCCCTCCTAGGAGCCAAGGAGATCTCGCTAGAGGAGCGTAGAGTGCAGAAGTCCATTTCCCGGGAGCCAATCAGAACATGCTAGAGCAGAGTAGAACGCAGAAATTCAGCGTATAGCAGTGCATAGCACAAAAGTCGAAGCTATCCAGTCCGAATATAACCACACGTTATGCCTAACTGTCCATAACGTGCCGAGACATCAATTGGTGCCCTCCTAGGAGCCAAGGAGATCTCGCTAGAGGAGCGTAGAGTGCAGAAGTCCATTGAATTGCAGTGCATAGCACAAAAGTCGAAGCTGCACTATCCTAACATAGCGAAACGTAACACAACCGAATGTGTCTTAACTAAACCTAACACGCCTACACCACACTTGCATGCCACCCCAGAGCGAAGCTGAATATACTGAAGCACAGTAAAGCGCAGTAATCCATCACATTGCAGTGTGTAGCGCAAAAGTCAAAGATACCCTAACATATCCTGTCCTATTCTAGCCAAGCCAAGCGAAAACTAACTGAACATAACGTGCCGAGAGTAATATTGCTGGCATCCACAGGGAAAAGCGGGGTATCTTAGAGCAATCTAGAGCGCCGTATTCCGCTAAATAGCGGTGTATAGCGTAAAACTCAAAGCTAACGTATCCTAGCCTAACCTAACGTAGCATAAGCGACAGTTATACGTTTCAAACAAGGTGCGGAGACCACTGTTCCTGGCCTCTCTAGAGCTAACCAGAACGCACTAGGGCACAGCGGAGCGCAGAAGTCTACAGAAGAATAGTCTGTACCGTCGAAAGTCAAAGTAACCCAAGCCTTACCCAAACTAACATAAAGGAGCAAAACGTAGCCAAACTAAACCCAACATGCCGAGGATAATATTTGTAGCCTCCACAGAGCCAAGTAGAGCATGATAGAGAGGAGTACTGCGTAGAAATCCATAGATTGGCGGTGTGTAGCAGAAAAGACGAAGCTATCCAAACCTAACCGAATCCAACATAACGTAACCAAACGTAGCCTAAATCAACCTAACTGACAGAAAAGCTATTATAGCCCTCCACAGATACGAGCAAAATATAGTGGAGCTATGAAGAGCGCAGAAATCTACCTGATAGCAGTGTATTTCACGAAAGTCGAAGCTATCCTAAGCAAACTTAACCTAACCTAACCTAACCAAACTTGTCATATGCAAACGTAGACTAACTAAACCTAACGCGCCGAGACCACTGTTTTGACGTCCGCAGATCAAAGCAGAATATACTAGAGTACAGGAGAGCGCAGAAGTCCGCCGCACTGAAGTGCAAAGCACAAAAGGCAAAGATATACTGACATAACATGACATCACCTAACCTAGCAGAAATCAGCATAACCCAACCCAACGTGCCGAGACCACTATCGCCCTCCCCCCCCACCTGCGTGCCAAGCAGAGCAAATTACAGCTCAGTAGAGCGCAGAAATCCAGGAAATAGCAGGTTACAGAACAAAAGGCAGACCAACACTCTCCTAACCGGACCAAACATGACATAGCCAAACGTTACGTAGCCACCACAGCGTTGCCACGACCACTATTCCGAGCCTCACCAGAGACGAGTAGAGTATTATAGAGAAAAGAGGAGCGAAGAAATCCTCCGAATAGCTGTGTATAGCAGAAAAATCTAAGTTATCCTATCCTATCCGAACCAAGCTTAACATAACCAAACGTAACATAACAAAGCCTAACGTACATAGATCGCCATTGCTGCACTCCCTAAAGCCTGGCAGTGCACATTGTGGGAGCGTGGAGCGCAGAAATCCACTGAATAGCACTGAACAGCGGAAAACTCATAGTTATCCAAACGGAAACCGGTCTAGCACAACCTAACCAAACGTAACGTAATTAAATCTAACTAGCAGCGACCGCTACTGCTGGCCTCCCGAGAGTCGAGCAGAGTATAGTAGAGCAATGTAGAGCGCAGGTATCGACCGAATAGCATTGTATAGCACAAAAGTCAAAGGTGTCCTCTCCTAACCTAACCAAACGTAACACAACCAATCGAAGCATAACTCAGACTTATGCGCCAACAGCATTACTGCTGGTATCCCCATAGCCAGACAGAATATATTACAGCACAGCAGAGCGCAGAAATCGTCCAACAAGCAGTGTATAGCACAAACGAGAAAGCCATGCTAACCACACATAGCATACCCTAACCTAACAAAGCGTAACATAACTCAGCCTATGGTTCCACGACCGCTACTGCTGGTCTGCGCAGAGTCGAGCAGGGTGTAGTGGAGCAGTAAAGAGCGCATAGATCCACAGAACAGCAGTGTATGGCAAAAAAATTCAATGTTAGACTATTCCAACCTTATCAAGCGGAACCGGACCAAACGTAACATAACTCAACGTGACTTGACGGGAGCACATTTGCCGGCCTCCACAGCGCCAAGCAGCGCATACTAGAGGAGCATAGTTCCCAGAGGTCCACAGAATGGCAGTGTATACCACGAAAATCAAAGACGTCCTCACCTAACCCTAACAAACCTAACCTACACGAGCGTAATTTGACACAACCTAACGGGCCGCGGCCAAAATTTCAGACTCTGCCACATCAAAGCAGAGAATATTAGATCGCAGTAGTGGCAGAAATCCACCGAATAGCGGTGTATAGCACAGAAGCCAAATATGTCCTATCGCATCCTAACCACACGTAGCAATACCAGACGTCACATAAAAAAGCCTAACGTGTCTTCACCACCATTTCTGGCATCCCCAACGCGAAGCAGAACATATTAGAGGAGAGCGTAGAGCAGGAATCAATAGAATGGCAGTGAATCGCCGTAAGGTGAAGCCTATCCAAACTTAACCCATGCTGACACGAGCTAACGAAACGTATGGCAACTAAACCTAGCGTGCCACGGCCTCCATTTCTGTCCTCCCAAGAGCAAAGCAGGGCACACTAGAGCACAGCAGATGACAGGAATACACCGAATATCTGTGTACAACATGAAAGACTAAGATATCCTAACCAAACTTAAACTAACCTAACCCAACCAAACGTAACATATCTATACCTAACGTGCCACGACCGCAATTGCTGGCGCCATGGGAGTCAAGCAGAGTTTAGTGCAGCACTGCAGAGCGCAGAAATCCACCAAATAGCAGTTTGTGGCACAAAAGTCGAAGCTATGCTATTACAACCAAACCAATCGTAGCATAACCAAACGTAGCCAAACATATCCTATCGTGCCGTGACCACTATTGCTGCCCCCTCCCAGCAAAGCAGGACGTATTAGACGAGAGTATAGCGCAGAATACCATTAAATGGCAGTGTATAGCACGAAAGGCAAAGAAAAACCGAATTAACACAAACGAGCCTGACATAAACAAATGTCACGTAGCAGAACATATCGCGCAGCGGCCACTACTTCTGGCCTGCTCTGCGCATTGCAGGGAATAATAAGTCACGGTAGAGCGCAGGAATCCACCGAATAGGTGTGTATTGCGCGAAAGTCAAAGCCATCCTGATCAAACCAGGCCAAACCTAACCCAACGAAACGTAGAATAACTAAACCTAACGAGACGAGACACCTATTATTGGTCTCCACTGAGCCAAGCAGGACATACCAGAGCAGAAGAGAACGCAGAAATCCGCAGAATAGCATAGTTTATCAGAAAAGTCTAAGTTACCTAATCCTAACCCAAGTCACCTGCACATAACTAAACATAGCCTAACTCATCCTAACGTGCCGAGACCGATATTGCTGCCCTCCCCGGAGCCAAGCAGGACTTACTAGAGCAGAGTAGATCGGCGAAATCCACCCAGTAGCCGTGTATAGCACAAAAGTTAAAGCTATCAATACCAAACGTATCATAACCCAACCAAACCGAATCCAGCCTGACTCATTATAACTTGCCGAGGCCACCCTAGCTGGCCTTGCCAGAGACGGGCTGAAATATTAGTGCTCTGTAGGGCACAGAAATCCATTTAATAGCAGACTATAGTACAAAAGTCATAGCAATCCTCTCCTAACCTAACCAAAGGTAATATAACCAAACGTAACATAGCTCAACCTAACGTGCCGCGATCGCTACTGCTGGCCTACCGAGAGTCAAGCGGAACATGTTTGTGCAGAATAGACCATCGATATTCTTATAATCGCAGTGTATATCGGAATGTCAAGGCTACACAAGCCCAACACAAACCAACGTATCATGACCAAACATACCCTGACAGCCTGACGTTCCGAGACCGCACTTTTTCCAACCCCAGAGCCAAGCAAGACAAACTACAGCACAGCATAGCGCAGAAACTCACAGAATAGCTGGGTATAGCACAAAAGCCCAGGCCATCCTAGTCAAACCTAACATAACCTTGCATAGCCAAACGTATCGTGGCTCAACCTATCGTGCCAAGACAGCCATTGCTGGCCTCCCCAGAGTCGAGTAGGGTACTGCAGAGCAACGAAGAGCGCGCAAATCCACCGAAGGGCGGTGTATAGCACAGAAGTGAAAGCTACACCCTCCTACCGACACCGAACGTAACATAACCAAACGCAACATATCTAAACCCCTCGCGCCGCGAGCACTACTCCTGGCCTCCACATAGCCAAGCTTAATGTACTGGAGCACCGTAGAGCGCAGAAATCCGACGAGTAGCATTGTATATCACATACGTCAAAGCCATAACAACCAAACTTAGCCTGCCCTAACCACACCGAACGTAACCTGACACAACGAAACGTGCCACGCCCACTATTTCCGGCCTCCCAAGGGAAAAGCAGAGGCTAGAAGGGCGATACGGAGCGAAGATATTTGCAGAATAGCAGTGTATACCACAAATGTCAAAGGTATCTTAACCAAACCTAATCCAACCCAGCCAAGCCAAGCGTCATGTAACTTAACCTAACTTGCCGATGCAACGATTGCTAGCCCCGACAGAGCCAGGCAGAATATATTAGAGCATAGTTGAGCGTAGAAGTCATCCGCATAGCTATGTTTGTCACAAAACTCAAAGTTATTCTGCCCTAACCTGATCAAACGTAACGTCACTAAACGTAACCAAGCTCACACTTACGTGCCGAGACCACCATTGCTGCCCTCCCCAGAACCAAGCAGATCACATTAGGGCAATGTAGAGCGCATAAAAGCATCGAATAGTGGTGTGCAGCATAGGAGTAGAAGCTACCGCACCCTAACATAACCAAACGTAACATAACCAACCGATACGTATCTCATCCTAACGTGCCGAGTGCACAATTACTGGCCACCCCAGAGCCGAGTAGAACATATTAGAGCACAGTAGAGCGCAGAAATCAATAGCATTGCAGCGCACAGCACAATAGTCGACGCTACCCTATCCTAACATAACCATACGTAACATATCCGAACGTAGCTCAATCCAACATAACGTGCCGAGACCACTATTTCTAGCATCCACAGTGCCAAGCAGAAGGTACTAGAGCACAGTAGGGCGTAGTAATCCACGGCATTGCCGTGTATAGCACAGAAGTGGATGAAATCCTAGCCCTACATGTCCTATTCTAACCTAACGGAACGCACCATAACTCAAAATGAGGTGCCGAGATTAATGTTGCTGGTCTCCACAGAGTCAGGCAGAGAATATTAGAGGAGAGCAGAAGGCCGAATTCGATAGAATCGCAGTGTACAGAAGAAAAGTCAAAGCCATCCATGCCTAACCCAGACAAATATGACCTAACCGTACGAAGCCCAACTCAACAAAGCATGACACGGCCGCTATTGCTGTACTCCCCAGGGCCAAGGAGAATATAGTAGAGCACAGTAGAGCGTAGAAATGCACCGAATTACAGTGTATACCACGAGAGTCAATGATATCTAAACACAACCCAAGCAAACGTAAACCAATCAAACGTTGCCTAAATCACCCTAACGTGCCAAGACCGCTATTGCTGGCCACCCCAGAGACGAGCAGGGTTTAGTAGAGCAATGAAGAGCACAGAATCCCACCGACTGACAGTGTCAAGCGTGACGCAGGCAAACGTAACTTGACTCAAGCTATCGTCCTTCACCACTATTGATGACGTCCACAGAGCCAAGCAGAATGTACCAGAGCGCAGCAGATCGCTGCAATTCGCCGCATTGGCGTGTAGAGCAGAAAAGTAGAACGTACTCCAACCAAACCTGACATATCCGAACGGAGCCAAACGTAACCAAGCACAACCTGACGTGCCTTGCAAAATATTGCTGGACTCACCATCGCCATCAAGTGCATATTAGGGGAGAGTAGAGCACAGACGTCCATATAATATCATAGTATGTCACGAAAGTCAAAGATATCCTATCCTAACCCAAACAAACATAACCTAACCAAACGTAACCTAGCCCCAACCTAACGCAGCGTGGCCACCATTTCTGGAATTCCCAAAGCAAAACAGGGAATATTAGATCACAGTAGAGCGCAGGAATCCACGGAACAGTAGCGTACAGCACAAAGGTCATAGCTAACACAGCCTAACGTAACACAACATATTACAACCGAACGTAACCTAACTCTATCTAACGTGCCTAGGACACAATTGCTGAGCTCCCAAGAGCCAAGCAGAGAATACTAGAGGACAGGAGAAAGTAGAAATCTGTCGCAATATAGTGGAAAGCACGAAAGTCATAGATATCCTGACTTAACGGGACATAACGCAGCCTAGCCAAACGAAGCCTAACACAACCTAACGTGCCGAGACCGCTATTGCTGACCTCCCCAGAGACGAGCAGTACATATTAGAGGGAAGGCAGCGCAGGAACCCACAGAAATGCAGTGTATAGCAGAAAAGCCATAGCTACACAGACCTAGCCCAAACCGACGTAACATAACCAAACGAAGTCTAACTAAACGCAACGTGCAGCGGCCGCTATTGCTGGGCTCCGCACATGCGAGCATTGTACAGTAGAACAGAGTAGAGAGCGGAATACAACGTAATAGCAGAGTATAGCACAAAAGTCTAAGCTATCCTAACCTAACCTAGCCAAACTATACGTTACCAAACCATACGCAACTCCACTTAACGTGCCGAGACCCCTATCGCTGCCCTCCTCGGAGGAGAGCAGAACATATTAGGGGAGAGCAGAGCGCAGAGGTCCATACAACGCAGTGCATAAAACAATAATCAAGGCTACCCTATCCTAACATAGCCAAACGTAGCGTAACAGAACGCTGCTTATCTCAACCTAACGCGCCGAGGCCACTATTGCTTGCACCCCCAGAGCCAAGAAGAACATTATTGGGCACAGAAGAGAGCAGTAATCCACCTCATTGCAGTGTGAAGCTCAAAAGGCGAAGATGACCTATCCTGACATGTCCGTACCTATCGCAACCGAAAGTAGGCTAACTAAACATATCGAGCCGATAATAATATTGCTGGGCTAAACAGTGCCTAGCAGACGATATTAGAGCAATGAAGTGCGCAGAAATCCACCGAATAGCTGTGTATAGCGCACAAGTCGAAGCAATCCTTTCCTATCCTGGCCAAACGTAGTATAACAGACGTTATCTATAACAACCTAACGTGCCGAGACCACTATTGCTGCCCTGCCCAGAGCCAGACAGAACTTACTAGAGCACAGTAGAGCGCAGAAGTCCACGGAACAACAGTTTATACGACGAAAGTCAAAGCAACCCGAACCTAATCCAAACTAATATGACACAACCGAACGTAGCCTACCCCAAACTGACGTGCCGAGAAAACTATTACTTGCCTCTCCCGAGGCAAGTAGAGTATAGGGGAGCAACGAAGTGCGGCGAAATTCACCGAATATCTATGTAAAGAACAATGATCATAGATATCCCATCCTAACCTAACCAAACGTAACATAACCAAGCGTAACCGAACTAAACCTATTGTGCCACGACTGCCGTTGCTGGCCTCCCCAGAGCCAAGCAGAATATACTAGAGGGCACTAAAGCGCAGAAATCCCGCGTATTGAAGTGTAATGCAGTTAAGTAGAAGATATCCTAGAATAACAGCTCCTAACCTTACATAATCAAACGTAACCATTTCCAACCGAACGTGCCCACCCAAATATTGCTGGACTCCTCATCGTCAAGCAGGGCATATAGGGGAATAGTATAGCGCAGGGCCCATAGAATGGCAGTTTAAAGCACGGAAGTCACAGATATCCAAACCTAACGCAACCAAAGCTAACCTAACCGAACGTAACGTAACATAACCTGACGCTCTGCTGCCACTATTTCTGGAACTCCCAGGGCAAAGCAGAGGATATCAGAGAAAAGTAGAGCGCAGAAATCCACCGAATATCAGTGTATGTCACAAAAGTTGAAGCCGCCCTCTCTTAATCAA
The DNA here is from genome assembly GCF_001483705.2 of Eufriesea mexicana. Taxonomy (NCBI): domain Eukaryota; kingdom Metazoa; phylum Arthropoda; class Insecta; order Hymenoptera; family Apidae; genus Eufriesea; species Eufriesea mexicana. Next base: position 759,189 of record NW_016908474.1, on the reverse strand, counting down.
ACAAATTGAAGCATAGCCAAACGCATCATAACAGAGAACAACTTCCTTCGACCACCATTGCTGGCCTCCCGAGGTTGGAGGGGAGAATGTCAGAGCACAGTAGAGCGCAGGATTGCACGGACCAACAGTTTATAACACGAAAGTCAAAGCTATCCTCTCCTAACCTGACCAAGCGTAGCATAACCAAACGTAGCGTAACACGAGGGGTGCCACGACAACTGTAGCTGGCCTCCCAACGCCAAGTAGAGCATGTTGGAAGAGAGTAGATCGCAGATATCCATGGAATCGCTGTGCGAAGCACAACAGTCGAAGCTACCCTATACCAACATGTCGGAAACTAACATAGCCGAACGTAGCTTAACACAAACTGGCGTGCAGAGAACACTATTGCTTCCCCCCCCCCCAACTACACAGAACCAAGCAGAACGAACCAGAGCATAGTAGAGCATTGAAATCCACCGAATAGCAGTGTATAGCAGAATGGTCATAGCTGCAACCTCCAAACGTAGCCAACCGTAGCGTTACAAAGCGCAACATAACACAACCTGAAGTGCCGCCACAACAATTGCTCCCCTCCCCAGAGCGAAGCAGAACATATTAGTATATAATAGAGCTTAGAAATCCATCGAATCGAAGTGTATGTCAGAAAAGCCTAAGTTACAAGATCCATTCCCAAGCCAACGGAGCCTAACCGAACATAGCGTAGCTCAGCATAACGTGCCGCAGCCACTATTTCTGGGCTCCCAATGGCCATGCAGGATATAGTGGAGCACAGTAGAGCCCGGAAATCTACCGAATACCAGTATGCACAACGAAAGTCAAATCTATCCGAACCTAACCCAAACTAACTTAGCGCAATCGTACGTAGTCTAACACAAACTATCGTGCGGAGACTACCATTGCTGGCCACCCCTGAGTCGAGCAGAGTATAGTAGAACTAAGTACAGCGCAGAAAGCCACCAAGTAGCAATGTATAGCACAAAAGTCATAGATACCCTAACCAAACCAGGCATAACATGACCAGGCCTAGCCTTACCCAACAGCACGTAGAATAATTAAACCTAATGTGCCGATACCCCTATTTCTGGCATCACAGAGCCGTGCAGAATATGCTACAGCGCAGTAGAGTGCAGAGATCCACCGAATAGCATATTGTAACTCAAAAGTCGAAGCCAACCTAGCCAAACGTAACCTAACCCAGCTTAACCAAATGTAACCTAACTCAACCAATCGTGTCACGGTTTCTATTGCTGGCTTCCCTAGAGTCTAGCGGACTATAGTAGGGCAACGGAGAGCGCAGAAATACACCGAATGGCAGTGTATTGCGCAAAAGTGGAAGATATCCTATCATAACCTCACTAAACGTATCATAACCAAACGAGCATAACACAACTTATTGTGCCTACACCACTATATCTAACCTCCCGGAGCAAAGCGGGACACACTAGAGCACAGTAGAGCACAAAATTCGGCCGAATAGCAGTGTATAGCACAAAGGTTAAAGCCATCCTTTCCTAACCTAACACATCGTAACGTAACTAAACGTAACATAACTCAAAATAACGTGCCGTGGCCGCAATAGCTCTCCTCCCCACATTCGAGCACAGTATTGTAGAGAACAGTAGGGAGCAGGATTCCACGGAATAACAACGCTCAACAGGAAAGTCATTGCTATCCGAAGCTAACCCGTTCAGGCCTAACCTAACCCAACAGCGCGTAGAATAGCTAACCCTAACGTGCCGATACCCCTATTTCTGGCCTCGGAGAGCCATGGAGAATAAGTCACAGCACGGTAGTGTGCAGAAATCCACCGAAAAGCATTGTGTAACACTAAAGTCAAAGCCACCATAGCCAAACGTAGCCAAACCTAACCAAACCGAATGTAACATAACTCAACCAATATTGCCACGGTCTCTATTGCTGGTTTCCCCAGAGTCCCACAGTGTATAGTAGAGCAACAGAGAGCGCAGAAATCCAGCGAATGGCAGTATATTGCGCAAAAGAGGAAGACACCTTATCGTAACCTGACCAAACGTAACATAGCCAAACGAGTGTAACCCAACCTAACGTGCCTACACCACTACATGTATTATCTCCAGGGCAAAGCAGGGCATACCAGAGCACTGTGGAGCGCAGAATTCAGCCGAATAGCAGTGTATAGCGCAAAAGTTAAAGCCATCCTCTCCTTACCTACCAAACCGTAACGCAACCGAACGTAACCCAGCAAAAAGTAACGTGCCGCGACCACGATTGCTCGCCTCCCCACATTCGAGAACAGTATTGTAGAGCACAATAGGGCGCTGAATGCCGCGGAATAACAGTGTAGAACAGGAAAGTCATAGCTATCCAAACCTAACCCAAACTATCATAACCTTACCAATCGTAGCATAACTCAGCCTAACGTGCCGAGGCCACTATTGCTTGCCTCCTCTGAGCCGAGCGGAATATACTAGAGCACAATAGAGCGCTGAAATTCACCGAATAGCAGTGTATAGCACAAAAGTTTAATCCATACCAACCAAACTTAGCGGAGCATAGCCTGTCCAAACGTGAACTAACTAATCCAAACGTTCCACGACCACCATTGCTGGCCACCCCAGAGCCAAGTTTGTGCTACTACAGCAATACAGAGCGCTGATACCGACTGGACAACAGTGTATAGCACAAAGGTCAAAGCCACCCTAACCAAACTTAACCTAACCTAACCTAACCCAGCTTAAACTAGCTAAACCAAACCTGCCACGATCGATGTTGCTGGTCTCCCCAGCGCCAAGCAGGGCATATGAGATGAGAGTAGAGGGCAGAGGTTAATAGAGTGGCAGAGTATAGCACGAAAGTCAAAGACATGCTAACCTATCCTAAACAAATGTAACCTGACAAAACGTAACCTAGCACAACATAACACGCAACGGCCGCTATTTCTCGCTTTCACGGATCAAAGCAGGGAACATTTGATCGCAGTGGAGCGCATAAATCCACCGAAAAGTAGTGAATAACGCAAAAGTTGGAGCTACCCACTCCTAACCTAACAAAACGTGACCTAACCAAACTCAGCGTAACTTAAACATACCTGCCGAGACGACTATTGCCGACCTCCGCGGCGCCAAGCGTATCATATTGGTGCACAGTAGGGAGCAGAAATCCGACGAATGTAAGTGTATGGCGCAAAAGTCAAAGCTACTCCTCCTAACCTACCAAAACGTAACGTAACCGCACGAAGCGCAATTATTCCTAACGTGCCGAGGCCAATATTGCTACCCTCCTCAGAGCCAAACAGAACGTTTTAGAGGAGAGTAGGGCGCAGAAGTCCATATAATCGCAGTGCATAGCACAATAGTCGAATTCACCCTATCCTAACATAGCCAAGCGTAACACAACCGAACGTGGCTTAACACAACCACACGCGCCGCGGCCAGTTTTTCTGGCATCCCCAGAGCCGAGCAGAACATACTAGAGCACAGTAGATCGCCGTAATCAACCGCATTGCAGTAAATACCACATAAGTCGAAGCCGCTCGGACCAAACATAGCCCAAACTAACCTAAGAAAGCGTAACCGAACTAAACATATCGTGCAACGGCCGCTATTGCCGGCCTCCCCAAGGTCGTGTAGAGTATAATAGAGCAACGAAGAGCGCAGAAATCCACCGAATAGCATTGTTCAGTGCAAAAGTCATAGCTATCATAGCCTAACGTAGCCAAACGTAATACAGCCAAGCGTAACCAAACTCAACCTAACGTGCCTAGACCGGTTTTGCTGACCTCCTGACTGCAAAACAGAATATAATAGAGCTCACGATAGCGCAGAAAGCCTCCGCACTTAAGTTCGAAACACAAAGGTCAGACATATAGTAGCCTAATCCGACATAACCTAACCTAGCCAAACCAAGCCCAACTCAACCTAACGAGCCGTGACCTCCATGCTGGCAACCACAGCGCCAAGCAGAGAATATCAGAGCATCGTAAAGCGTGGAAATCCACCGAACAGCAGTGGATATCACAGAAGTCGAAGCCATCGTGTCCTAACCTAAACAAACGTAGACCAATCAAACGCAGCGTAGCTCAATCTAACGTGCCGTGGCCCCTATTTCTGGCGTCTTCAGCGCCAAGCAAAGAATATCAGTGTTCAGTACAGCGCAGAAATTCACCTTGTAGCAGTGTATAGCACAAGGGTCGAAGCCATCCTCCCCTAACCTAGTCAAACGTAACATAACTCAAGCGAACGCGCCGAGAACGCTACTGCTGCCTCCTTCAGAGGCAAGTGGAACACATTAGTGGCGAGTAGGGAGCAGAAATCCAAGGAAACGCTGTGTACAGGAGAAAAGTCACAGCCATCTCAACCTGGCAGAAGCAAATATAACCTAACTAACCGAAGCGTAACTCAACATAGCGAGTCTCGGCCACTACTGCTGTACTCCAAAGGGCCAAGCAGAAAACAGTAGAGCGCAGTCGAGCACAGGAATGCACGGAATAACAGTGTATACCACGAGAGTCTGAGATATCCGAACATAACCCAAGCAAACGTAAACTAACCGAACGTAGCCTATATCAATCTAACGTGCCGCGACCGCTATTACTGGCATCTCCAGAGCCGAGCAGAGTGCAGTAGAGCAATGACGAGAGCAAAAATCCACCAAACAACAGTGTACAGCACAAAACTTGAAGCTATACTATCCAAACCTAACCAAACGTAACATAGGCAGACGTTACGAAATCCAGCCTTCCGTGGCGCGACTGCTATTGCTGGCATCCCCAGGCTGAAGCAGACAGTAGTAGAGCTTTGCAGCGCACAGATATCAACCAAACAGCAGTGTAGAGCACAAAAGTTAAAGCTCCCCTGACAAAACGTATCCTAACCTAGCCAAGCCAAGCGTAACGTAACTCAACCTAGCTTACCGAGATCACTATTGCTGGACACCCCAGGTTGAAGCAGAACATATTGCAGCACAGCAGGGCGCAGAAGCCTACCGTATAGCACTGTGTAGCACAAAAGTCAATCGTATCCTATCTTAACCTAACCAAACGTAACGTAGCCAAACGTAACATAACTCTTCCTGACGTGCCGAGACCTTTATTGCTGCCCTCCACAGAGCCGGGCAGAACATATAAGAGGAAAGTAGAGTGCAGAAGTTCATGGAATCGCAGTGCAGAGCGCAATAGTCGAAGCTACACTATCCCAACATAGCCAAACGTAACATAACCGAAGATAACTTCAGTAAACTCAAACGCGCCGAGACTACAATTGCTATTCTCCCCAGAGCCAAGCAGAATACACTAGAGCAGAGTAGAGCGCAGTAATCCTCCGCATAGCAATGTCTATCACAAAAGTCAAAGGTATCCTGTCCTAACCTCTCCTAACGCAACATATCCTAACCTAACCTCACATAATCAATCGTAATATAACCCAACCTAACATACCGAGGGCACTATTGACCGCATCCCAAGCTCCAGGCAGAGCATATTAGAGGGGAGTAGAGCGCAGAGTTCCATAGAATGGCAGTGTGTTGCATGAAGATCGAAGATATCCTTACCTAACCCAAACAAACCTAACCTAGACAAAAGTAGCCTAACAGAAACTAACGCGCCGCGGCAACTATTTCTGGCATACACTGACCAAAGCAGGGAATATTAGATCGCAGTAGAGCATAGAAACCCACCAAATTGCAGTGTGTAGCACAAAGTCCAAGCTATCCTTTCCTAAACTAGCCAAACGTAACAGAAGCGGACTCAAAGCAGCCCAACCTGACGTGCGGCGAACACTATTCCTGGCCTCCAAGTAGAATATACCAGAGCACAGCAGACCACAGAAGTCCACCGAATAGCAGTATATAGCACAAGAGGCAAAGCCGACCTTACCAAACTTAACAAAACCTAACCTAACGAAGCGCAACATAACGCAACCCACCGTGCCGGGACCAAAATTGCTGTCCTGATATAGCCAAGCAGAACATACTGTAGCGCGATAGAGAGCAGAAATTCGACGTATAGCTATGTATAGCGTAAAAGTCGAAGCTAGCCTATCCTAACGCAAAATAAGCTAACATAACCAAACGAAACCTAACTTAACGTACCGAGCCAAGGCCAACGTTTCTGGTATTCCCAAAGCAAAGGAGGGAATATTAGGTCACAGTATGGCACAGAAATCCACCGAATAGCAGTGTACAACGCATAAGTCAAAGCTACCCTCCCCTGACCTAAGCAAACGTAACGTAGGCAGACGTAACGTAACCCAAACTGACGTGAAATGAAAGCCATTGCTGGCCTCACGAGAACAAAGCAGAGCATAGCGGAGCAATGTAATACGCTGAAATCGCCCGATTGGCAGTGTATAGCAAAAATGTATGAGTTACCCTAACCTAATCCGGCTTATCCAAACCTAATCGAACGTAGACAGTACCAACCTAACGCGCCTAGCACCCAACTGCCGTCCTCCCCACAGCCAAGCAGAGCATATTAGAGGAGAGTACAGCGCAGAGGTCGATAGAATGCCACTGTATAGCACGAAAGTGGAAGACATCCTAATCCAACACAAAAAAACTTAACCCAACCAAACGTGACCTAACACAACCTAACGCGCCGCCGCCGCAATCTCTCGCACACCCACATTAAAGCAGGGAATATTAGACCGCAGTAGAGCGCAGAAATCCACCAAAATGAAGTGAATAGCACAAAAGTCAAAGCTAACCTGTCCTAACTTAACAAAACGTAACATAGGCGGACGTTACGGAACGCAGCCTGACGTGCCACTGCCGCTGCTGCTGGCATCACGAGAGCAAAGCAGAGTATCGCAGAGCAATTTGGAACACCGATATCGTCCGAATAGCAGTGTTTAGCACAAAAGTCAGTGCTATCCAAGCCAATTCTATCCCAACCTAAACTAACGAACGCAATATAACTCAACCTAGCGTGCTGAGACAATTATTGCTGGCCACCACAGAGACAAGCGGAACATACCAGAGCACGTTGGAGCGCAGAAGCCCACCGAATATCAGAGTATAGCACAAAAGTCAAAGCCTTCCTTCCTAATATAACCAATCTTAGCATAACCGAACGTAACATAACTCAACCTAACGTACCCCGACCACTATTACTGGCTTCGGCAGAGACCAGCAGAACTTACTAGAAGACATTAGGGCGCATAGGTTCATCGCATTGCAGTTTACAGAACACAAGCCGAAGGTATCCAAACCTAACCTGACCCAACCTAACCTAAAGGAACGAAGCGTAGCTCAACATAACTTGCCGCAACCAAAGCTCCTGGCCTGGCCAGAGCCAGGCAGAAAGTAGTAGAGCACAGTAGATCATAGCAATCCACCGAATAACCGCTTACGGTACGAATGTCACAGCTATCCTAACCGAACTTAACTTAACTTAACCTAACCAAACGTAGCCTAACCAAACCTGCCGTGCCACGGCCACTATTGCTGGCCTCCCCTGGGTCGAGCAGAGTATAGTAGAGCAAAGTTGTGCGCAGAAATCCACCAAATAGAAGTTTATAGTACAAAAGTCAAAGAAATCCTAACCGAGCCTTCCTAACCCAGCTTAGCGCAACGTAACCTTACTTAAACTTACGTGTTGATACCACTAATACCGGCCACTCTAGGGCAAGCAGAGCATATTATACCACATTAGAGCGCAGGAACCCTCCGAATAGCGGTGTATAGCACAAAAGATGAAGTAGCATCTCCAAACCTAGACAAACGCAAACATAGCGCAACATAGACAAACGTAGCCCAAATCAACCTAACATAACGAGACCGCTATTGATGGCCCCCACAAAGAAAAGCAAAATGTATTAGAGCACAGTAAGGCGCAGAAAACCACGGCATTGCCGTGAATAGCACAACAGTCGAAGACATCCTGACCAAACCTGGCTCAACATAACCTAACCAAACGTTACATAACAAAACCAAACGCTCTGAGATCACTATTGCTGGCATCCCCAGAGCCAAGCACAATATATTAGTACACGGTAGAGCGCAGAAATGCACGGACGGCAGTGAAAGCACCAAAGTCTAAACTGTCGTATCCTAATCTCACCAAACGTAACACAACGGAACGTTGTATAGCTAAACCTAACGTGCGGAGGCCACTATTGTTGGCCACCCCAGAGCCAAGCAGGACATAGTAGAGCACACTTGAGCGCGGAAGACCACGGAACAGCAGTGTATAGCACAAAAGTCGAAGATATCCTGAGCTAACGTGACCTAACCTGACATATCCAAACTTAACATCATTCAACATGACATGCCGCGACCACTGCTGCTGGCACCCCCCGAGCTAAGCAGAATACCGTAGAGCACTGTAGATCACTAAAATGAACCGAAATGCAGTGTACAGCACGAAAGACAATGTTAACCTGACCAAACTTCACCTATCCTTCCTAACCAATTATATACTGAAACGTCATAAAGTGCTACGACCTCTATTGCTTGCCACACCAGAGACGGGCGGAGTATAATAGAGCAGTGTTGATTGCGGACGCCCCCCGAATAGCATTGCATGGCACAAGAGTCAAAGAAATCCAAACCAAGCCTTCCTAACCTAACCCAACGTAGTGTAACGTAACTCAGGCTGACGTGCCGGGAGTACTATTACTGGCGGCCCGAGCGCCAAGCAGAACATATCACGGCACAGTAGAGCGAAGACGTCCACCGAATAGCAGCGTATGGAACAAAAGCCTAAGCTACTCTATCCTAACCTAACCAAACGTAACATAAGCAAACGTACCTAAATACAAGCAAACTTGCCGAGACCACTTCTGGCGGCATCCCCATGTCCAATCAGGGTATACTACAGCAGAGCAGAGCGCAGAAATCCACTGCATTGCAGTGTATAGTACAAGGGTCAGACATACCCTGACATAACCTGGCCGTACCTAACCTACCCAAACGTAGAGTAACTAAGCATGACGTGACGGAAGCATTATTCGTGGCATCTCCAGGGGCAAGCAGAGCATATTAGTGCACATTAGAGCGCAGAAGCCCACCGGAAAGCAGTGATTAGCACAAAAGTCAAATCTATCCTATCCTAATACGTCCAAACTTAACATAAACAAACGTGACATGACCCGACCTAACGTGCCGGGACCAATATTTCCGGCATTCCGAGGGCTAAGCATAATCTAGTGGAGCGCGGAACAGCGCAGGAATATTCCGAATAGCTGTGAATAGAACGATGGTCTCTTTTACCTGGCCGTTCTTAACCAAACCTGCCCTGACCAAACGTAAACTACCTCTTCCTTACGCGCCGAGACTACTATTTCTGGCGTCCACAGACCCAAGCGGAAACTATTACAACACAGCAGATCGCATAATTCCGCGGATATAGCGCAAAAATGTAAGCTATCATATCATATGCTCACCTAATATAACCTAGCCTAACTCGCCGAGACTACTATTACTGGCCAACCTAGTGCTAAGCAGAGCATATGAAAGTAAACTAGTGCACAGAAATGCATGGGATAGCAGTGCATAACACAAAAGCGAAGTAGCGTCTCCTAACCTGGACAATGGTAACATACACAAATGTAACATAACACAACCTAACATGACGAGACCACTATTGCTGGATTCCACAGAAGCGAGCAGAATGTACTAGAGCACAGTACTGCGCAGAAATCAACCGCATTGCTGTGAACAGCAAAGGAGTCGAAGATACCCTAACATAACCTGACCCAACCAATCCAAACCAAACGTAGCGTAATTCAACAGAGCGTGCCGCGAATATTGCTGGCATCCCCAGGGCCAAGCAGAACAGAGCAGAGCACAGTCGATTGCAGAAGTCCTCCGAATAGCAGTCTATATCACGAAAGTCAAATTTAACCCGGCCGAGCTTGACAAAACCTAACGTAACCAAATGTATCATAACTCAACCTAACATGTCGAGATCACTATCCCTTGAGACCCCAGAGCCAAGCAGAGCATATTAGAGCGCTGTAGAGCGCAGAAATCGGTGGAAAGCTGTGCATACCACAGATGTCTAGACAATCATACCCTAGCCTCACCAAAGGTAACATAGCCGAACGTGGCATATCTCAGCCCAACGTGCCGAGACCACTATTGTTGGCCTCCTAAGAGCCAAGCAGAACATACTAGATCACAACCGAACGCACAAATCCAACACATTGCAGTTTATAGCACAGAAATCGAGGATAGTCTAACCTGTCTTGGCCTAACCTAAGCTCACCAAGCGTCGCATAGCTCAGGGCAACCTACCGTGACCACTGCTCCTGGCTCCCCCAGAGCCTAGCAGAATAGAGTAGAGCACAGTAGAGCGCAGTTATCCGCACCACTGCAATGTATAGCACAAAGGTCAAAGGTATGCTAACCTAAGATGTCCTAACCGAACCAAACCAAGCGTTGTCTAACTCAGCATATCGCCCTGCGACCGCTATTGATGGCCTCGGTGGTGCCAAGCGAAGTATATTGGAGCACAATATATTTCAGTAATCCAACGGATAGCAGTGTACAGCGCAAAAGACAAAGTAGCCTATGCAAACCAAGCCAAACATAATATACCAGAGCGTAACCTAACTCAACCTAACGCGACGGGACAATTGTTGGTGGCCTCCACAGAGGCAAGCGGAAGGTACTACTCCACAGCAGTGCGCAGAAAGCCACCGTAAGGCAGTGACGTGCACAAGAGTCGATGGTATCCTAACCAGGCCTGACCTAACATAACCTAACCAAGCGTAGCATATCTCAACATAGCGCGTCGCTACCCGTGCTCCTGGCCTCCCCAGAGCAATGCAGAATGTAGTAGAGCACAGTATGTCACACAAATCCACGGAATAACTGTGTATTGCTCGAAAAAATCAAAGCTATCATAACCGAACAAACGATACCCTAACGTAGCCAAACGTAACCTAATTCAAAATGACGTGCCACGAATACCATTACTCGCCTCCCCAGAGACGAGCAGAGCATGATTGAGCTATGTAGAGTGCCAGCATCCACCGAATAGGTGTGTACAGTAAAAAAGTCGTAAGTTCCCTATCCTAACCTTCCCTAACGTAGTATAAATCAATATAACATGCCGCGACCACAGCTCCTGGCCTCCCCAGAGCTAAGCAGAATATAGTAGAGCACAGTAGATCACAGATACCAACCGGAGAGCCGTGTATAACACAAAGGACGATGAAGCCCTTACCAAACCTAACAAACATAACCCAACGAAGCGTAACATAACTCAAGCTAACGTTCCGAGACTACTATTACTGGCCGCCACAGAGCGAAACAGAACATATTAGAGCACAGTAGAGCGCAGAAATCCACCGTCTAGCAGCGTATGGCACAGAAGTCTAAGCTACTCTATCCCATCCTGGCCAAACGTAACACAAGCAATCGTAGCTATACTAAACCTAACGTGCCGAGACCACTACTACTGGCCTACCCAGGGCCAAGCAGAACGCACTAGAGCACAGCAGAGCGCAGAAATCTACCGAATTGCTGTGTATAGCACAAAAGTCAAACACACCATGACCTAACCTGACCTGGTCTAACCTAACCAAACGTAGTCTAGCCCACACTAAAGCGCCGCGAACGGTATTGGTGGCCTCCGCGGAGCCAACAATATCATACCACAGCATACTGGAGAGCATGAATCCGCCGAATAGCAGTGTATCGCGAAAAAGGCAAGGCTTCCCTATCCTAACCTAACCAAACGAAGCATAAGCGTACGTAACATGTTTGAATCTAACGCACCGAGACCACTACTGCTGGCATCACCAGGGCCAATCAGAATATACTAGATCACGGATGAGCGCAGAAATCCCCCGCATTGCAGTGAAAAGCAAAGAAGCCGTAGATATCCTAACCTAACTGAGTCTAACCAAATCCGAACAAACGTAACCTGACACAACCTTATGAGCCACGGCCACCATTGCTCGCCTCCCCAGATACGAGCAGAGTAATGTAGCACAATGAAGAGCTCAGGAATTCAAAGGATAACAGTGTATAACGTAAAAGTCGAAGTAGCCTATCCTAACCTAGCAAAATGTAACATATGCGAACGTAACCTAACTCAACACAACATGACGAGACAAATACTGCTGGCCTTCACAGAGACAAGCAGACTGTACTAGAGCACAGTAGTGCGAAGATATTCACCGCAATGCAGTCTACAACTATAAGGTCAAATGTAACTAAACCACACATGACCTAACCTAACCTAACCAATCGCAGCCCAGCTCAACATAACGTGCGAGACCGCTATTCCGAGAGTCAAGCAAAACATACTAGAGCACACTAGAGCACAGAAATCCCCGAATAGCAGTGTACAGCGCAAGAGTCATAGCTATCATAGCCAAACATGGCGAAACATGGTAAGACCAGACGTAACATAAGTCAGCCTAACGTGCCTATACCACCGTTGCTGACCTCCCCAGAGCAAAGCAGAATATACTAGGGCACAGGAGAGCGCAGAAAACCGCCGTACTGAAGCACAAAGCACAATGGTCAAAGATATACTAAGCTAATCTGACAACCCAGCCTGGACGAACGAAGCCTAACTCAACCTAACGTGCCGAGACAGCTATTACTGGCCTACCCACAGCAGAGGAGGGTATAGTAGAGCAATGTAGTGCGTAGAAATCCACCGAACAGCAGTCTACAGCGCAAAAATATATTCTTCCACATAATAACAGATCAAAACGCAATATAACCAAACGTAGCCTAACTCAACCCAAAGTGCTGTGACCACTGTTGCTGGTCCCCACAGAGACGGGCGGAGTATAGCAGAGGAATGAAGAGTACGGAAGTCCACCGTATAGCATTGTATAGCGCAAAAGTCAATATTACCCTGTCTCAACCTAACCAAACCTAACACAGCAAAACGTAACATAACGCATCCTAACATGCCTACACCACTATTGCTGACCTCCCGAGTCCAAAGCAGAAGAAACTATTGCACCGGAGAGCGGAGAAGTCCGCGGCACTGAAGCGCAGAGGATAAAAGACGAAGATAACCTAACCTAACATGACATAACGTAACCTAGCCAAACGAAGCCTAACACAACCTAACGTGCCGAGACCACCATTGCTGGCATCCACAGCGCCTAGCAGGGCATATTAGTGCACAGTGAAGGGCTGAAACCCATCAAACAGCTGTGTATGGCACAAAAGTCAAAGCAGCCCTATACTAACCAAACCAAACGTAAACTAACCGAACTCAGCATAACACAACCCAACTTGCCGAGGCCACCATTGCTGCCCCACACCGCCCACGTGCCGTGCAGAGAAAATTACAGCGCAGTAGTGCGCAGAAGTCCATAGAATAGCAGTGCATAGGACATAAGACAAAGCCATCGTAACCTAACACAAGGCAACCTAACTTAGCAGTGCACAATCTAACTTAACCTAACTTGCTGCGACCACCATTGCTGGCCTCCCGAGGGTCAAGCAGAGCATACTGGAGCTCAGCAGAGCGCAGTAATCCACCGCATAGGAGTGTGCAGCACTAGAGTCAAAGATATCTTAACCTAACCTGTCATAACCTTGCCTAACCGAACGTAGCATAACTAAGCGTTACGTGCCGAGAATACTATTGCTGGACATCCCAGAGCCAAGCAGAGCATATTAGAGCAATGTAGAGCGCAGAAGTCCACCGAAAAGCTGTGTCTAGAATAAAAGTCCAAACTATCCTATACAAAGCTAACAAAACGTGGCATATCCAAACGTAATCTACTACGAAGTAACGTGCCGATGCAACTACTGCTGTCCTCCCCAGAGTCAAGCAGAATATACTAGAGCACAGTAGAGGGCAGAAGTCCACCAAACAACTGTTTACACCACGAAAGTCAAAGAAACCCGAACCTAGCCCAAAGTAGTGTAACCTAACCAAACGCAGCCCGACTAAAACTAACGTGACGGAACCACTATTACATGCCTCCCCAGAGTCGAGGAGAGAGTAGTAGAGCAATGTATAGCGTAGAAATGCACCAAATATCAGTCTATAGCACAAAAGTTAATTCTATCCTATAATAACATATCCAAACGTAATACAGACAAACATATCTTAACGTAAACCGACGTGCGGGGACCACCGTTGCCGGACCACGCAGCGACAAGCAGAATATACTGGAGCCCAGCAGACCGCAGAAAGCCACCAAACAGCAGTGTTTTGCACAGAAGTCAAAGAAATCCTGACCTAACCTGACTTACCCAAAACAAACCAAACGTAAACTGACAAAACCTAGCGAGCCGTGCCCACTATTGCTGGTCTCCCCATTGCCAAGCAGAACATATTGGAGGAGTGTAGAGGGCAGAAGTCCATAGAAAGGGAATGAACAGCAGAAAAGGCAAAGATATCCTGACATAACCCAGGCTAACCTAACCAAACAATAAGTAACCTAACCCAACCTAACGTGCCGAGAACAGTATTGTTGGCTTCCGCGGAGACAAGCGGAATATACAAGAGCACAGCAGACCGCATAAATTCAGCGCATTGCTGTTTACAACAGGAAAGTCGCAGATATCATGACAAAACCTGACCCAACCTAACCTGACCTGACGTAACGTAACTCAACATAGCGTGCCTAGACCACTATTGCTGACTTCCCTAGAGAAGCGGATGCTAGTAGGGCAAATAGGAGCGCAGATATCGACCGAATAGCGGTGTATAGCAGAGAAATCAAAGCAATCCTTACCAAATTAGACCTAGCCTAATGTACCCAAACGTACCATATCGCAGTCTAACCTGCCGAGGCCGCTATTGCTGGCCACCCCAAAGACATGCAGAGGATATGAGAGCACAGTAGAGCGCAGAAATCATCTGTGCAGCAGTGTAAAGAACAAAAGTCGAAGCTACCATATCCCAACCGGACCAAACGTAACATAACCAAACGTAACATAGCAAAATTTATCGTGCAACAACAATAATTGCTGGCCTCCGCAGAGTCGAGCAGAGTACAGAAGAGGACAGTCGTCCCCAGAAAGCCACCAAATAGCATTGTATAGCACAAAAGTCGAAGATATCCTAACCACACAAGGACTAATCCAGCCTAGCCAAACGTAGAATAACTATACATAACGTGCCGCGGCCGCTATTTCTGGCTTCCCTAGAGACAAGCAGAATATGTTAGAGCATAGTAGAGCACACAGGTCCATGGAATGGCAGTGTACAAGACGTAAGTCAATGATATCCTAACCTAACCGACACAAAACGAACCTAACCAACCGTAACCTAACACAGCATAAAGCGCCGCGGCCACAGTTTCTGGAATTCCCTGATCGAAGCACGGAATATTAGACCACAGTAGAGCGCAGGAATCCACCGAAGACCAGTGTACAGTCATAGATAACCTAGCCTAACATGACCATGCATAGTAAAACCAAACGTAACCTAACTCAACCTGAAGTGCCGAGAAGACCATTACTGGCATCCACAGCGCCAAGCAAGGCATATTAGAGGGCAGTAAACCGCAGAAAGCGACCAAATTGCCGAGTATAGCACAAAAGTCGAAGCTGTCCTATACGAACCTATCAAAACGTGAAAGAACCGAACTCAGCATAACACAACCTAACATGCCGAGACCACTATTGCTCTCCGACCACCACCTCTGCGATAAGCAGAGCAAACTACTGCGCACTAGAGCGCAGAAACCCGCGGAATAACAGTGTATAGAGCAGAAGGCAAAGCTGTCCTGTCCTAACATAACCAAGCCTTACCTAACCAGACGTTGCATAACAGAACCTATACTGCCGCGACCTCTATTCCTGGCGTCCCGGGGACGAACAGAGGGTAACAGCGCACAGAAGTGTGCAGAAGCCCATTGAATGGGAGTCTGCAGTTCAAAAGTCAGAGCTGTCCCAAACTAACCCAGCGTAACCTAACATAGCCAAGCGTGACACAGCTCAACCTATCGTGCCGCGCCCCCCATTGCTGGCTTCCCCAGAGCCATGCAGAACATATCGGACGAGAGCAGGGCGCAGAAATCCATAGAATCGCAGTGTATGGCAGAAAAGTCAAAGCTGTCCAACCATACCACATGCTAACGTATGCTAACCGAACGTAATTTAAGTCAACCTAACATGCCGCGGCCACAATTTCTGTCTTCCCCCGAGCAAATCAGTGCACACTAGAGCACAGCAGCGCGGAGAAATCCCCCGAATGCGAGTGTATAGCACAAAAGTCAAAGTTATCACAACCAAACAGAGCCAAAACTAGCCTAACCAAGCGTAGCATGACAAATCCCAACGTGACTCGACCACTATTCCTGGCCTTCGCAGAAGCTTGCAGAACATATTAAATAAGAGTTGGGAGCGGAAATCAATGGAATGCCAGTGAATAGCAGAAAGATCAAGGCCATCCGAACCTAACCCGTGCTAACGTAACCTAACCAAACGTAACAAAACTCAACCAAACGTGCGTTGCGTTCTATGTTGCTTTCGGTTACGTTACGTTTGCCTAGGTTATGCGATGGCAGCTTTGACTTTTATACTATGTAACGCTATTCGGTAGATTTCTGCGCCCCACATTGCTCTACTGAACTCTACTCGACTCTCTGGAGGCCAGCAATTGAGGTCTCGGGCCATCAGGTTTAGTTATTCTGCGTTTGGTTTGGTTAGGCCAGGTCTGGTTTGGTTGGGGTGGCTTTGACTTTTGTGCTATACACTGCTACTCGGTGGACTTCTGCGCTCTACTGAGATCTAATATTCTCTGCTTTTGCTCTGGAGAAGCAAGCAATCGTGGTCTCGGCACGTAAGGTAGAGCTTGGCTACGTTTGCTTATGTTACGTTTGGTTACGTTAGAGTATGGCAGCTTCACTATTGTGCTATGCATTGCGATTATATGGATTCCTGGCTCTGTCCTCCTCTAATATGTTCTACCTGGCTCTGAGGAGGGCAATGACAGTGGACCCTGCTCGATAGGATATGTTAGCTTGGTTACGTAGCGATTGATGAGGATATGATATGATAGCTTTGGCTATTGTGCTACACACTGCTATTCGGAGGGTTTATACGCTCCTCGTTGCTCTACTATACTCTACTCGACCATGCGGAGGCCAGCAACGGCGATCGTGGCACGATATATTGTGTCAGGTTATGTTTGGCAAGGTTAGCGTAGGTTAAGTTTGATCAGGATGGCTGTGACTTTCGTGCTATGCACCGTTCTTCTGGGATACCTGGTCTCTGCAGTGCTCTAATATGACATGCTTTGCTCTGAGGAGGTCAGAGGTAGCGATTGCGGCACGTTCAGGCCAAAGTGCCGAGAGCACTACTCTTGGCCTCCCCACAGACAAGCAGAATATCCTAGGGCACAGTAGAGCGCAGAAGTGCACAGGAGAGCAGCGTATGGCACAAATGTCATAGCCATCCTAACAAAACTTAGCCTACCCTAAGCTAACAAAGCGAAACCAAGCTCAACCAAACGTGCCACGACCGCCATTTATGGCCTCCACGGAGACAAGCAGAGGCTAGTAGAGCAATGTAGAGCACAAAAATCCACCGAATAGTAGTGTATAGCACAAAAGTTGAAGGTATCATAACATAACCTGACCTAACCTAACAGAGCCAAACGTAACATAACTGAACGTAAATCCGCGACCACTACCAAGCAGGACCAAGCAGCATATAGCAGAGCAAGTTTGTGCTCAGACATGCACCGGACAACAGTGTATAGCAGAGAAGTCAAGGAAATCCTAACCATGTTATCCTAACCTACCATAACTCAACGCAATATAACTAAACGTATCGTGCCAAGGCCACTATTACTTGCCACCCCAGAGCCGAGCAGAACATATTAAAGCACATTAGAGCGCAGAGATCAACGGAATAGCAGTGTGCAGCATAGATGTCTAAGCTGCACGCTGCTAACCTCACCAGACGTGACATAATCAAACGTGGAATAGCTCAACCTTACGTGCCGGGACATTTATTGCAGACATCCACAGAGACAGTCAGAATGTACTAGGGCACAGTAGTGCGCAGAGATCCGCCGCACTTCAATGAATAGCACAAAGGCCGTAGATATCCTCACATAACCCGACCGGACGTAACCAAACCGAGCGTAGCATAGCGCAACATAACGTGCCGCGACCACTGCTCCTGGCCTCCCCAGAGCCAAGCAGAGTGAAGTAGAGCACAGTAGATCACAGAAACCCATGGAAAAGCAGCGTGAAGCACAAAGGACAAAGTAGCCTATCCTAACCTAGACAAACGTAGCATACCAAAACGTAACCTAACTCAACCTGACATGACGAGACATCTATTAGCTGACCACCACAGACACAAGTAGAGTGCACTGGAGTAGTGCAGGGCCAAGCAGAGCATAGTAAAGCAGAGTCCAGTGCAGAAATCCTACGCATAGTAGTGCACAGCACGAAAGTCACAGATAACCTGACCGAGCTTGACATAACCTAACACAACCAAGCGAAACATAACACAAACTAACGAGAAGGGACCACTATTGCTGGGCTCGCCGGAGCCAAGCAGAATGTGCTAGAGCACAGTAAGGCGCAGAAACCCACTGAATAACATTGTATAGAACGAAAGTCCTAACTATCCTGAGCAAACGTAGCCTAATAGAGCCTAACCAAACATGACCTAACTCAACCTAACGTGCCGCGGCCGGTATTGCTCACCGCCCCAGAGTCGAGCAGAGTATATTAGAGCAGTGTAGGGTGCAGACAACCAGCGATTAGCAGCGTACAGCACAAAAGACGAGGACATCATAACCAAACATAGCATATCCGATCATAACGTACCGCCACCGGTATTGATGGCTTTCCTAGACAAGCAGATTATATTAGAACAAATTACGGCGCAGAGATCCACCGAATAGCAGTGTAGGTTACAAAAGTCGTGGGTACCCGAATATAAACTGGACCAACATATGCTAACCAAACGTAGCATAAGCTACCATAAATACGCGACCACTACTGCTGCTATCCCCAGAGCCAAGCAGGATATAGTAGAGCAATGTAGAGCGCAGATATCCACCAAATTGCAGTGTACAACGCAAAGGTCGATGAAATCCTAACAGAAGCTTCTTAACCTAACATAACGAGACGTAACATGTCTCAACCTAGCGTGCTGAGACCACTATTACTGGACACACCAGAGCCGCGCAGAGCATATTAGGGCAAATAAGAGCGCAGAATTCCAGGGAAAGCATTTTATTGCACAAAAGCCACAGTAGCCTAAACTAACGCAGCCAAACCTAACGTAACCGTAAGTAACATAGCTCAAGCTAATCTGACGTGACGCCAATAGCTACCATCACCAGGTCCATGCAGACCACATTACGGGAGAGTAGAGCGCAGATATACAATGAATAGCGGCGTATACCACAAAAGTGAGGGTCACCCTGTCCTAACCTAACCAACTTTGAAATAACCGAACGTAACATAACTCAATCTAACGTGCCGCCACCACAATTGCTGGCCTCCCCGGAGACAAGCAGTACATATTGGAACACAGTAAAGCGCAGATATCCGCGTATGGCACTGTGTAGCACAAACGTCTAGACTATCTTATCCTAACCTCACCAAACGTAACATAACCAAAAGTATCCTAAGTGAACCTAAACAGCCGAGGCCACTATTGCTCGCCTCCACAGCGCCATGCAGAATACACTGCAGCGCAGCAGACAGCAAAAGTCCACCGCATTGCAGCGTAGAACACAGAAGCCGTAGATATCCTGACCTAACCTTCCCAACTTAACCTGACGAAGCGTAACCTAGCTCAACCTATCGTGCCGAGAGCACTATTACTGAACACCCTAGTGCCAAGCAGAGCATATTAGAGCACATTAGGGCTCAAAAGTTCGCGGAAGAACAGTGCATAGCATGAAAGTCAAAGTAGCCTCTCCTCGCCTAGCCAAACGTAACATGTCCAAACGTAAACTAACTCAATCTAGCATGACGAGACCACTATTGCTGGTCCCCACAGATGCAAGCAGAATGCACTGGAACACTGCACTACGCAGAAATCCACTGCATTGCAGTGAACGGCACAAAAGCCGCAGATATCCTAACTCAACCAGACCAAGCGTAGCCTAACAAAGCGTAGCATAGCTCAAAGTTACATGCCGAGACTACAGCTCCTGGCCTCCCCAGAGACCAGCACAGTGCGGCAGTGTACAGTAGGTCACAGATATCCGCCGAAAAACAGTCTACAGTACGAAAGTCAAAGCTATCCTACCCTAACGCAACCAAGCGTAACCGTATTCAACCCAACGCGGCGAGACGACCATCGCTGGCCTCCGCCGAGCCAAGCAGAATATACCATGGTACAGTGGAGTGCTGAAATCGGCCGCATTGCTGTGTACAGCGCAACAGTCGAAAGCATCCAAGCCATACCTGAACTAAGCTAAACCAACCGAACGTAGCCTATCTCAGCATAACGAGCCGAGACAATTATTTCCGGCATCTCCATGGCCAAGCAGCATATATATGAACACGGTAGAGCGCAGAAAACCATGGAATAACAGTGTACATTTCAAGAGTCAAAGATATCCTCCCCTAGCCTTACCAAACGAAACCTAACCAAACATAACGTAACTCAACCTAACGTGACGATACGCCTATTGCTGGCCTTCCCAGGGCCAAGCAGAAAATATTAAAACATAGCAGGGCGCAGAAGTCCGCCGAATAGCCGGGCACAGCGAGATATCCATGCTATCTTCTCCTAGCCTAGCCAGACGCAACATATGAACCGTAACTTGTTACAAACTAACGTGGCGAGAACAAAGTTACTGGCCTCCAGAGAGCCAAGCAGAATATAATGGAGCGAAGTAGAATGCAGAGGTTCTCCGAATAGCAGTGTATAGCGCACAAGTTACAGCCATCCTACCCTGACATGACCAATCGTCAGATAACCGAGCGTAACGTAACTTAAGCCAACGAGCCGCGACCACTATTGCTGACCTCCACAGGGCAAAGTGCCATCCTACCCTGACATGACCAATCGTCAGATAACCGAGCGTAACGTAACTTAAGCCAACGAGGCGCGACCACTATTGCTGACCTCCACAGGGCAAACCGGAATGTATTGGAGCACACAGTAGCTCAGAAATCCACCGAATAGCAGCGTATAATACGAAAATCGCAGCTATCGAAACCGAACATAGCAAAACATAATCCAGCGGAGCGTAACCTAACTAAACCTGATGTGCAGAGACCACTATTGCTGGCATCCCCAGAGCCAAGCAGAACATACTAGAGCACTGCAGAACGAAGAAACACACGGAACGGCAGTGTGTAGCACAAATGTCAAAGGCATTCTGTCCTTACTTATCCAAACGTAACGTAACCAAACGTAACCTATCTCAACATTACGTGACGTCACGTCAATTTATGCATTCTCCAGAGCCACGCAGAACGTACTAGGGTAGAGTAGAGCACAGAAGCCCATACAATAGCAGTGTATAGCACAAAAGTCAAAGCTACCCTGTCCAAACATAGCCAAACGTAACAAAACCAAACGTAACCCTATAAAACCTAACGCGGCGAGGTCACCGTCGCTGTCCTCGGCAGAGCCAGGCAGACTATATTATGGTACAGTAGAGCGCTGAAATCCGCCGCAATGCTGCGTACAGCACTACAGTCAAAGATATCCATATCTTACCAGAACCAACCTAGACTGACGAAACGTGACCTAACAGAGCACAACTTGCCGAGACCAGTAGTGCTGTCCTCCCCAGAGCCAAGCAGTACATACTCGAGCAAGCGGAGTTCAGAAATCCATCGCACAGCCGTATACAACACAAAAGTCAGAGCTGTCCTGTCCTAACCAAACCAATTGTAACATAACCAATCGTAGCATTACACAATCTAACTTGCCGCGATTAATAATTCTGGCAACCCCGGAGACAAGCAGCTCATATGAGAGCAATGTAGAGCGCAGATTGCCGGCGCATAGCAATGTATAGAGCAAAAGTCAAGTCTATCCTACCGCACCGTAGCCAAACGTAACGCAACCAAGCGTAACATAATAAAACCTGACCAGCCGAGGCCACTATTGCTGGCACCCCCGCAGCGAAGCGGAGAGCATTAGAACAATGTACAGGGCAGTAATCCACTGAATTGCAGAGTATAGCACAAAAGTTAAAGCTACCCTTTCCTAACATAGGTAAATTTAACATAAACGAACGTAACCTCATTCAAACTGACGAGACGTGACCACAATTGCTGGCCTACGCAGATCCAAGCGGAATTTACTAGAGTGCAGTAGTACGCTGATATCCGCCTCATTGCATTGTGTATCACAACAGTCAAAGATCACCAAACCTTACCTGGGAGAACCTAGACAAATCATACGTACCATAACTGAATATAACATGCCGAGACCACTATTACTCTCCGCCCCAGAACTAAGCGGAACAAACTAGAGCACAGTAGAGGGCAGAAAATCGCGGAATAGCAGTGTACAACACAAAAGTCGAAGCTATGCTGTCCCAGGCAAGCCAGTCGTAGCATAACCAAACGTAACCAAACACAATATAACGTGCCGCGGTCACTGCTGCTGGCGTACCCACAGCCAAGCAGAATATAGTAGAGCACAGTACATCACAGGAACCCAACGAGTAACAGAGTACTGCACGAAGGACGGAGCTATCCTCACCGAACTATGTCTAACCCAATCAGGCTAAGCGTAACATAGCTAAACCTAAAGTGCCGCGACCACCATTGCTCGCATCCTCAGATCCCAGCACAGTACTCTAGAGCAACGTAGAGCTCAAAAATCCACCGAGTAGCAGTCTTCAGCACAAAATTCGAAGTGATGCTGACGAAAACTCAACCAAACTAACCTAACAAAACGTAGCAGACATCAACATAACGTGCCGCGACCACTGTTGCAGGCCTCCCTAAGGTCGAGCGGAAAATATTAGAGTGGAGCGCCGGAATCCATAGACCCACAGTGTGCAGCAGAATACTCACAGCTGCCCGAACATAACCTTACCAACCGTAGCCTGACTATGCTTAAGTGCCGTGACCGCTATTGCTGGCTCCCAAGGGCCAGGCAGAATATAGTAGAGCACAGTAGAGCGCAGAGATCCTCCGAGTAGCAGTGTATAGCACGGAGGTCTAAGTTAACCTGACCGAGCTTATCCAATACCTAATCTACCCAAGCGCAACATAACACAACCTAACGTGCTGAGACGACTATTGCTGACCTCCCCAGATCCATGAAGAAGATATTAGAACACAGTAGAGCGCAGAAATGCGCGGATAGCAGCGTGGAGCACATAAGTCGAAGGTATCCTAACCTATCCTGATCCGACCAAACCTAACTGGACGTAGCATGGCTCAAAACAACGTGCCGCGACAACTGCTCCAGGCGTCGACACAGCCAAGCTCAATATATGAGAGCACATTTTATGACAGGCATCCAACCCATAATAGCATGTAGCACGAAAGCCCGAGCTACCTTGACCGAAATTAACCTAACCTAAGCAAACAAAGCGTAACCTAACCCAAGCTAACGTGCCACGACCACTACTGCTCGCCTCCGCACAGTCGAGCGGAGTATAGTAGAGCAATGTAGGGCGCGGAAATGCACCGAACAGCAGTGTTCAACAGAAAAGTCAAAGGCATTATATTCCAACCCAAACAAACCGAACATAACCGAACGTAACCCATCTCTACCTAACGTGCCGCGGTCAATATTGCTGGCCTTCCCAGAGTCAAGCAGAGGATAATAGAGCAGAGAAGAGCCCCGGAATCCACCGAACAGCAGTGTATGGCACAAAAGTCAAAGTTGTCCTATCTTAACCTAACCAAACGTAACACAGGCAAACGGAACCAAATAAAACCTAACGTGTCTAGACCACTATTGCTGGCCTCCGCTTCACCAAGCAGAACATATTATGGCACAGAAGAGCGCATAAATCCACCGAATAGCACTATATAGCGCAAAGTCGTAGTTTTCCTAGCTTAACCTAACCAAACATAACATAATCAAACGTAACTTACCTCAACCAGCCGCGACGCGACCGCATTTGCTGGGCTCCCCGGAGCCTAGCAGAACGTATTAGACGAGAGTAAAGAGCAGAAATCCAAAGAATCGCAGTGCATAGCAGAAAAGTCAAGGCTATCCTTACCTAGCCCAGACTAACCTCACCAATACAAACGTAACGTAACACCACCTAACGTGCCGACACCACTATTTCTCTGCTCCCTAGCGCCAAGCAGAGAATATTAGAGCACAGTAGAGCACAGAAATCCACCGAGTAGCAGTGCACAGCGCAAAAGTTGAATCTAAACAGACCAAACATATCCTACCCCAACCTATCCGAACGGAACATGACAAAATGTAACGGGCAAAGGCTACTATTCCTGGACTTCCCAGATCCAAGCTGAAGGTATTAGAGCACTCTATGTCGCAGGAATCCATCTAATAGCAGACTATACCACTAAAGTCGGGGCTACCCTCTCGTAACCTAACCAACCATGACGTAACCAAACGTAACATAACTCAACTTAACGTGCCGTGACCACTACTGATAGCCCACCTAGAGTCAAGCGGAACACATTAGTGGAAAGTGGAACGCAGAACTCCTTAAAATCGCAGTGTATATCAAAAGAATCGAAGCTACCCAAGCCCACCCATAAACCAACGAAACATTGCCAAACATATACTGAATCAACTTTACGTGCTGAGATCGCAATTGTTGCCTACCCCAGAGCCAAGCAGGACATGCTATGTCACAGTAGAGCGCAGAAATCCACCGAATAGCAGTGTACAGCACAAAAGCTAAAGCTATCCTGGCATAACTTTGCCTGACCCAACCTAACCGAACGTAACCTAACACAATGTAACGGGCAGAGTCCGCTATTCCGGGCATTCCCAGAGCCAAGTTGAAGGCTTTAGAGCACTCTATGGCGCAGGAATCCACCTAATAGCAGACCATAGCGCTATAGTCAGAGCTATCCCATCCTAAACAAACCAATCGTAGCATAACCAAACGCAACGTAACTCTTCCTTATGTGCCGCGGCCACTGCCACTGGCTACTCCAGAGCCAAGCAAAACACATTAGCGGAAAGTAGAACGCAGAAATCCGTAGAATAGCTGTGCGTATCACGAAATACTAAGCTACCCAGACCTAACCCAAACCAACAGAACATAACCAAACGTAACATAACTCAACCTATCGTGCCGATACCGCTATTGTCGCCTTCACCAGAGACAATCTGGACAAACTAGAGCAGAGTAGAGCGCAGATATCCACGGAGCGGCTGTGCACAGCACAAAAGGTAAAGCTACCCGGACCAAACTTAGCCTGATCCAGCCTAATCGAGCGCAACAGGACACATCGTAGCGAGCCGAGACCACTATTGCTGGCCTTGCCAGAGCCAATCAGAATACATTTGTGGAGAGTAAGACGCAGGAGTCCATGGTGTCGCAATGTACACCGGAAAAGTCAAATGTGCCCAAACCTAAACCAAACCTATAGAACATAGCCAAACGTAGCCAAACACAACCTGACGTGCCGCGCCCGTTGTTTCTTCACTTCGCAGGGCCAAGCGGGGCATAATATAGCACAGTAGAGGGCAGAAATACGCCACATGGCAGAGTACAGAACGAAAGTTGAATCTACCATAACCAATCTTAGCCTATCCTAGTCTATTCGAACGTAACCTGTCTCAAGGTAACGTGCCGAGGACACCATGGCTGGCATCCTCAGAGCGAAGCCGAAAGAATCAAAGCACTGCAGGTATCAGAAATTTGCAAAGTAGCAGACTATAGCACTAAGGTCAAAGCTACGTCTCCGAACCTACCCAGGCAGAACAAAGCCAAACGTTACCAAACTAAACCTAACGTGCAGCGGCCGCTGTTCCTGGTCTCCCCTGAGCCATAGAGTACATATTAGTGGAGAGTAGGACGCAGCATTCCATTGGATCGCAGTTTATATCAGAAGAGACATAGCTACCCATGCCTAACTCATACCAAAGTAACATAACCAAACATAGCGTAACTCAACCTAACACGCACAGACCGCTATAGCTGCACTCCCCAGAGCCAAGGTGGATTTACTAGAGCACAGTAGAGCGCAGAAATGCACCACAAATCAGCGCACAGAACGAAAGTTAAAGCTACCCTAACCAAACTGAGCCTAACCCAACCTCACCGAACGTAACCTGATTCAAAGTAACATGGCAATACCACCAGTTCTGGCCTTCCCAGAACCGAGGAGAAAATATTAGAGCCCAGTAGGGCGCAGAGATCCACCTATTGGCGAACTACGGCACTAAAATCAGTGCTATCCTACCGTAACCAATCGAACCGTAACATATCCAAGCGCAAACTAACAAATCCTAACGTGCCGCGACCACTACTGCTGGTCTCCACAGAGCCACGCACGGCAGATTAGTGCAGAGTGGGAAGCAGAGGGCCATGGAATCGCAGTTACATCAGAAACGTCAAAGGCACCCATACCTAACCGAAACCAACGGAACACAGCCAGATATAGCGTAACTCATCCTAACGTACAGTGACCGCTATAGCTGACCTCCCCAAACCAAGGACGACTTACTAGAGCAGAGTAGATCGCAGGATCCACCGAATAGCAGACCACAGCACAGAAGTTGAAGATATCGTAACAAAACTTATCCTTGCCCAATCTAACTAAGCGTAACGTGCGTCAACGTAACGTGCAGAGGCTACTTTGCTGGAATTCCCAGAGACAAGCAGAAAGCATTAGATCCCAGTAGGGAGCAGAGGTCCCCCTAATAGCGGACTATAGCACTAATGACAAAGCTATCCTCTCCTAACCTATCCAATCGTAACCTAACAGAAAGTAACCTAACCCAACCTATCGTTACACGAACGCTATTGCTCGTTTCACCAGAGACAGGTAGAACACGTTAGTGGAGGGGTGAGCCCTGAAATGCCTAGAATCTCATTGTATAACACAAAAGTCAAAACTACACAAGCCAAGCACAAACCAACAGAACATAATTAAACATTGCGTGACTCAACCTAACATGCCGCGGTCGCTGTCGCTGCCATGCCCAGTGCCAAGCAGGACATACTAGAGTACAGTACAAAGCAGAAATCCAACGAATAGCAGTGTACAGCACAAAAGTAAAAGCTATCCTGTCCAAACTTTGCCTGACCCAAAGAAACCGGGCGTAACATGACTCAACATAACGTGCAGAGACCACTATTGCTGGCCTTCCCGGAGCCAAGCAGAAAGCATTAGAGCACTGTAGGGCGCAGAAATCAACCTACGAGCAGACTATAGCGCTGACGTCATCGAAATCCTCTCCTAACCTGTCCAACCGTTACATAGCCAAACATAGCGTATCTGAACGTAACGTACCGCAACCGCGGTTGCTGCCACCCCGAGAACCAAACAGAACATGGCAGGGCACAGTAGATCGCAGAAATCCACCAAATAGCAGTGTACAGCACAAAAGATAAAGCAAACATGAGCAAACATAGCCAGACCAATCCTAGCCGAACGTAACCAGACCCAACATAAAGTGCCGAGGCATATATTGCTGGCATTCACAGAGCAAAGCTGAACACATTAGAGCACTGTAAGACGAAGAAAACCCCTAGTAGCGGACTACAGCACTAAAGTCGAAGCCATCCTCTCCTAACCTATACAATTGTAACATAACCAAACATAAACGAGAAAAGCCTGTTGTGCCGCGACGACTATTGCTGGCCTCCGCAGAGCCAAGCAAAGCACATCATTGTCGAGTAGAGCGCAGAAATCCATAGAATCGCAGTGTACTTCAGAAAAGTCAAAGCTACCCAAACTTGACCCAAGACAAGCACAACATACCCAAGCACAGAGTAACTCAATATGTCGTGCCGATACCGCTGTTGCAATGGAGTACCGAAATCCGTCACATATCAGTGCACAGAACGAAAGATAGAGCTGTCCTAACCAAACTTAGCCTAACCCAATCTACCATGCCGAGACCGATATTGCTGGCCTTCCCCGTGACAAGCAGGACATACCAGAGCACAGTAGAGAGCGGAAAACCACCGAAGAGCAGTGCATAGCACATAAGTTGAAGCTGCCCAGTCCACACTTAGCCTGACCCGGCCAAACCCAACATAACCTGACCTAACGTAACGTGCTTAGACCACTATTTCTGGCATTCCCATAGCCATGCTGAAGATAATAGGGTACTGTAGCGAGCAGAGGTCCACCTAAAGGCAGAATATGGCTCAAAAGTCAAATCCATCATCACATACCCTAGCCAATCGTAACATAAGCGAACGTAACCTAACTCAACATAACGTGCAGCGAAGGCATCTGCTTGCCTCCCCAGAGATGAGCAGTGCACAATATTGGAGAGTAGGACGCAGAAGTCCGTAGAATCACAGTGCATACCAGAAATGTCAAAGCTACACAAACCAAACCCATGCCAACAGAACATATCCATACACAGCCTAACTTGATCTAACTTGACGAGACCGCTGTTGCAACCCACCCCAGAGCCGAGCAGTTCGTACTAGAGCACAGCAGAGCGCAGAAATCCTCCAAAGAGCAGTGCCCAGAACAGAAGCTAAAGCTATCCCATCCAAACTTAGCCGAACGATACCTAACCGAACGTAACCTGACTAAGCATAACGTGCTGATACCACTATTTCTGGCCTTCGCAGAATCAAACAGAGAATATTAGAGGACTGTAGGGAGAAGGAATCTACCTAATAACAGATTATACCATTAAATTCAATGGTATCCTCTCCTAACCTAATCAATCCTTACATAACCCAACGTACCTAGCTCAACCTAACGTGTCGCGACCATTATTGCCGTCCAGCCCAGAGACAAGCTGAACAGATTAGTGGAGAGTAGGACACAGGAATCCATAGAATCGCAGTGTATATCAGAACAGACGAAGGCACCCAAACCTAATCAAAACCAGCAGGACATAGCCAGACATAGCATAACTAAGACTAACGGGACGAGACCGCTGTTGCTGCCCTCCCCAGAGCCGAGCAGGTCGTACTATAGCACATTAGAGCGCAGAAAGCCACCATATAGCAGTGTACAGCACAAAAGTTAGAGCCATCCTAACCATACTTAGTCTAACCTAACATAATCGATCGTTACATGACTCTACATAACTTGCTGAGACCACTGTTGCTGGCCTTCCCAGAGCCAAGCTGAATATATTAGAACACCGTAGGGCGCAGTGATCCACCTAATTGCAGACTATAGCACTAGAGGCCAATCTCTCCTCTCCTAACCTAACCAATCCCAATGTAACCCAACGTACCTAACACAACCTAGCGTGCGGCGACAATTAGTGCTGTCCTCCATTGAGCCAAGCAGAACGGGATAGCGGAGAGTGGAACACAGAAATCAATTGTACCGCAGTGTATAAAAGAAATGTCAAAGCTACCCAAATCTAGACCAAACAAAAGGATCATAACCAAACATAACCTAACTCAACCTATCGTGCAGAGGCGGCAATTGCTGCCCTCCCCAGAGAGAAGCAGGAAACAACAGATCACAGTAGAGCGCACAAATCCAGCGAAAAGGAGTGTACAGAACAAAAGTTGAAGCGATACTAACCAAACCTAGCCTATCCCAACCTGATCGAGCCTAACGTGACTCAACGTAACGTGCCGCGAGCACTATTTGTAGCCTCCACGGAGCCAAGCAGATCACATTAGTGGAGAGTACAACGCAGAAATCCATAGAATCGCAGTGCATATCAGGAAAGTCATAGCTACCCAAACAATCAGGACATAACGAAGCATAGCCTAACTAAGACTAACGTGCCGAGACCTCTATTTCTGTCCTCTCCAAAGCTAAATAGAGTATACTAGAGGGCAGTGGAGCGCAGAAATCCACCGAATATCAGCGAACTGCATAGTAGTTAAAGCTACCCGAACCAAACTTGGTCTAACCCAACCTAACACAACGTAATATGACAATGCACAACAAGCCGAGAACACTAATGCAGGCCTACCCAGAGCCAACCTGTACTTAATAGAGCGCTGTAGGGAGCACAGATCCACCTAATTGCGGACTATAGCACAAAAGACAAATCTGTCCTCTCCAAACATAACCAACCGTAACATAACCAAACGTAACATAGCTCAAGCTAAAGTGCCGCGAACAATATTGCTGGCCTCCCCAGGGCCAAGCAGGAAATATTAGAGCACTGCAGGGCGCAGAAATCCATTTGATGGCACACTGTGGCACTAAAATCAAGAGTACCCTCTCCTAACATAACCAATCCTAGCATGATTCAACGTACCTAACTCAACCTATCGTTCAGCGACCATTATTGCTGTCCTCCCCAGAGCCAAGCAGACACGTCTGTTGTGAGTAGGACTCAGAAATCCATAGAATCGCAGTGTACAACAGCATAGTCAGAGCTACCCGAGCGTAACACGCATCAACAGATCATAACTAAACATAGCCTAACTCAAACCATCCTGCCGAGTCCGCTATTGCTGCCCTCCACAGCGCCAAGCATGGCACTAGAGCGTAGGAGATCGCAGATATCCACCGAATAGCAGTGTACAGCACAAAAGTTAAAGATTCCCTAGCCAAACATAGCCTGACCCAACCAAACCGAACGTAACCTGACCCTACGTAGCGTGCTGAGGCCACTACTAATGGCCCTCCCAGAGCCAAACCGAAATTATTAGGGCGCTGTAGGTCGCAGGGATCAACCTAATCTCGGGCTGTACCACTAAAGTCAAAGCTATCCTCTCCTAACCTAGACAATCCTAACCAAACCATGCGTAACATAAACCAAACTTACGTGCGGTGACCGCTATTGCTGGCCGCCCCAGGGCCAAACAGAACATACTATTGGAGCTTAGATCTCAGAAATCTGTAGAAAAGCAGTGTATAACAGAAATGTCAAAGCTACGCAAACCTAACGCAAACCAACAGAACAAATCCAAACACAGCCTAACTCAACCTATCCTGCCGAGACTGCTATTGCTGAGCTCCGCAAAGCCAACCAGGACATACTAGAGCAAAGCGCAGCGCAGAAATCGACCCTATAGAAGTGCACAGCACAAAAATTAATGCAATCCTGTCCAAACTTTGCCTAACCCACCCTAACCGAACGTAACTTGACTCAGCGTTACGTGCCGAGACCACTATTGCAGGCCTTCCCAGAGGCAAGCTGAATATACCAGAGCACTGTGGGGCGCAGTGATCCACGTAACACCAGTCTATGACAGTAGAGACAAAGCTATCAACTCCTAACCTCACTAATCCTAACGCATCCAAGCGTAACCTAACTCACTCTAGCATGCCGCGACCACTATTTCTGGTCTCGCCGGAGTCAAGCAGAACGAATTAGAGGAAAGTAGAACGCAGAAATCCATAGAATCGCAGTGTACAACAGAAAATTCAAAGCAACCGAGAGCTAACAAAGGCGAACAAAAAATAACCAAACGTAGCATGATACAGCCTACCGTGCCGAGACTGCTATTTCTGCCCTCTCCAGAGCCAAGCAGGACATTCTAGAGAGCAGCGGAGCGAAGAAATCCACTGAATAGCACCGGAGGTCATCGTACATCAACGGAGGTCAAGGATATCCTTTCCCAAGCTAACCAAACCAGTCACAACGAACGTAACATGACTCAATATAAAGTGCCGAGACCACTATTACTGGACACCCCAGAGTCAAGCAAAACGTATTGAAGCACATTGGAGTGTAGAAATCCAGGGAAAGCAGTGTATAGCAGAAAAGCCAATGTAGCCTCTACTAACCCAGCCAAACGTAGCGTAACCATGCGTAACATGGCACATACTAACGTGACGAGACGCCTATTGCTACCTTCACCAGGTCCATGCAGGCCACGTTACAGGAGAGTAGAGCGCAGACACACAATGAACAGCGGCGTACACCACAAAAGTGAGGGATACCCTGTCCTACCGTAACCAATTGTAAAATAACCAAACGTAACATAACTCAATCTATCGCACCGCCACCACAATTGCGGGCCTCCCCGGAGACAAGCAGTACATATTGAAGCAATGTAGAGCGCAAAAACCCTCCGAATAGCAGTTTATAGCACAACAGTCAAAGCTAACCTATCTTAACCTAACCAATCGTAGCACAAAGAAACCTAACGTAATTAAACCCATCGTGGCGAGAACACTGTTGCTGGCACCCCAAGAGCCAAGCGGAATGTACTAGGGAACAGTAGAGCGCAGAGCTCCGCCACACTCTAGTGTACAGCACAATATACAAAGTCATCCAAACCTTACCTGAACAAACCTAAACTAGCCAAACGTTGCTGAACTCAACTTAACGTGCCGAGAACACTATTGCTACACTCCGCAGAGCCAAGCATAGCACATGAGTGGAAAGTAGAGGGCAGAAATCCGTAGAATCGCAGTGTACGTCACAAAAGTCTTAGCTACCCTATCCTAACGCAACCAAGCGTAACCCTATTCAACCAATCGCGGCGAGACCACTATCGTTGGCCGCCGCAGAGCCAAGCAGAATATACTAGGGTACAGTAAAGCGCTGAAATCAGCCGCATTCCTGTGTACAGCACAACAGTCGAAAGCATCCAAACCATACCTGAACTAACCTAGACTATCCAAACGTAGCATGACTAAAACCAACGTGCCCAGACTACTGTTGTTGGCCTCCCCAGAGCCAAACAGAATATAGTAGAGTACAGTAGATTGCAGAAGTCCACCGGGTATCGGTGGATGGCACGAAAGTCACAGCTACCCTCACCGAACGTAGCGCAGACTAACCTAACCAAACGCAACATAGCGAAACCGAACGTGCCGATACCACTATTGCTGGCCTCCACAGAGCCAAGCAGTAAGTACTAGGGCATAGAAAGTTATAGAAATCCTCCGATTAGGAGTGTATAGCACACGAGTCGAAGCTGCCCCTCGCTAACATAGCCAAACGTAACGTATCCAAACATGACGAAGCGCAGCTTAACGTGCCGAGAACGCAACTGCTGCCTTCTCACTGCCAAGCAGGGCGTATTTGAGCAATCTAGAGGGCAGAAAGCTGCCGCATTGCAGTGAACCGCACAAAAGTCATATTTACCCAAACCTCACCTGTTCCAATGTAAACTAACCAAACGAGCATGGACCACTACTGTTGGCCACCCCTGAGTCGTGCAGATCATACCAGAGCACAGTAGAGCGCGGAAAACCGCGGAATAACAGCCTACAGCACAAAAGTAAAAGATCACCTGCTCTATCCGAACCAAACGTAACATAGCATGCGTAACCTAATTCAAGCTAGCGTGGCGAGAACACAGTTGCTCGCCTCCACAGAGCCAAACAGCACATATTGGAGCGCTGTGGAGAGCAGAGATCTTCCGAATAGCAGCGTTCAGCGCAAGAGCCGAAGCTACCCTGTCCTAACCTAATCAAACGAAACTTAACCAAACGTAAAATTACTCAACCAAACGTGCGTGTCCACTATAGGTATCCTCCCCAGAGTCAAACGGAGTATATTATAGCAACGTAGAGCGCAGAAGTTCACCTAATCTCAGTGTATAGCACAACAGTCAGAGCTACCCTATCCTAACCTAACCGAACACAGCATAGCCGAACGTAACACAAACCACCCTAACATGACGAGACCGCCATTGCTGGCCTCCACAAAAACAAGCAGGGTGTACTGGAGCGCAGTAGTACAAAGAAGCCAACCGCATTGCAGCGAATAGCACAAAGGTTGAAGATATCCTAACCTAACCTCACCAAACTTAACAAAACCAAACGTAACATAAAATAACCTAACGTGCCGAGAACACTATTGCCGGACTCCCCACATCCAAGCTGAATATGCTAGAGCACAGCACAGCGCAGAAGTCCACTGCACTGCTGTGTACAGCACGAGGGTCAGACATACCCTGACATAACCTGGCCTTAGCTAACCTACCCGAGCAGCGTGTAACTAAGCAAGGCGAGACGAGACGAAATTTATGTCCTCCAAAGAGCAAAGCAGAGCATATCAGCGCACGTTAGGGCGCAGAAATAAACCGAATAGCAGTGGACATCACATAAGTCGAAGCCAACATAACAAGACATAACACAGCATAGCCTAATCAAACGTACCCTAAGTCAACTTAACGTGCCGCGACTATTGCTGTCCTCCCCAGGGCCAACTAGAATACAGCAGAGCACAGTCTAGTGCGGAAATTCTCCGAACAGCAGTGTACAGCACGAAAGTCTGTGATACCCTTACCGAGATTAGCCAAGCCAGACCTAGCCGAACGTAGACTAAATCAACCTAACACGCCGATACCACTATTGCTGGCCACCACTGAGCCAAGCAGAACGTACTAGAGCACACTAGATAGCGTAAGTCCACCGAATAGCTGTGTCTATCACAAAAGTCAAATCAATCCTATTTTAATATGTCCAAACTTAACATAACCGAACGCAACATAGCTCAACCTAACGTACCCCGACCACTATTGCTGGTCACCCTAGAGTCGAGCTGTACTTGCTAGAGGACAGCGAAGCGCAAAAATCCACATGCTCGCAGTGCATGGCACATAAGCCATACCCATCCAGACCTAACCAAAGCAAACGTAATATAACCAAACGCAGCCTACCTCTACGTATCGTGCCCAGGCCACAATTGGTGGCATACCCAGGGCTTAGCATATTGAAGTAGAGTGCAGTACAGCGCAGAAATACTCCTAAATGCAGTGTATCGCACGAAAGTCTAAGTTAACCTGATCGAGGTTAACCAAACCGAATCCAACGAAACGTAGCATATTTCAAACTGACATGACGAGACCACTACTGCTGATCCCCACAGAGACAAGCAGAATATACTAGAGCACAGTAGACCGCAGAAATAGGCCGCATTGCGGTGTATAGCACAAAAGCCGTAGATACCCTGACCAAACCTGTCATAACCTAACAAAGCAAAACGTAGCATAGCTCAACAAATCGTCCCGCAACCACGGCTCCTGGCCTCGCCTGAGCCAAGCAGAGAGTAGTAGAGCACAGAAGATCACAGGAATCCACCGAGGGGCGGTGTACGGCACGACAGTCAATGCTAACCTAAACAAACTTAGCCCACCCAAACATAAACAAACGTTAAATTGGTCACCCTGACGTGCTACGACCTCTATTGCACGACTACCTAGAGTCGAGCGGAGTACCGTAGAGCAATGTAGTGCGCAGAAACCCGCCGCATTGAAGTGAAAAGCAGAAAAGTCGAAGATACCCTAACCTTAACTGGCACAACCTAACCCAACCGAACGTAGCATAACACAATATAACGTGCCGCGAACGCTATTGATGGCCTTCGTAGAGCCAAGCAGAGCATATCAGAGCACATTGGAACACAGAAATACACCGAACAGCAACGTATAGCACAAAGGTCGATGTAGCCTGACCAAACGTAGCCAAGCGTAACACAACAAAACGTAACGTAACTCAACCTATCAGGACGCTACCACTATTACTGGCCTCCACGGAGACAAGCCGAGAGTACTAAGAAGCACTTGTGCGCAGAAATCCACCGCACTTTACTGAATAGAGCAAAAGTCGAATATATTCAAAACTACCCTAACATAAACCAACGTAGCAACTATCAGCATAACGAGCCGCGGCCACCGCTCCAGGGCTCCCCATATCCTAGCGGAATATAATACAGCACAGTAGGTCACAGATATCCCACGCACAAAGGGGTAGAGCGCGAAAGTCGAAGCCTTCCAGACCAAGCATAGCCCAACCTAACTTAACCAACCGTAAGGTAATCCAACGTAGCGTTCCAAGGTCGCAATTGCTCGCATCAGCCTGTGTCGAACGGAGTACAGGGGAGCAATTTTGAGCTCAGAAATCCACCGAATAGCAGCGAATAGCACAAAAGTCGAGGACACCGTAACCAAACCTGGTACAACCTAACCTAACCGAACGCAGCATAACTCAACGTAGCGTGCGGCGACCGCTATTGGTGGTAATCGGAGAGGTAAGCACAGCATATTAGAGCACATTAGAGCGCATAAATCCACCGAACAGCAGTGTACAGCACGATAGTCGAAGCTATCCTAACCAAACTTAGCCTAACCTAAACCAACCGAACATAACCTAACACAGAGTAACGTGCCCCGACCACCATTGCTGGCCAGTCCAGGGCCAAGCAGGATATAGTAGGGCACATTCGAGCGCAGAAGTCCTGCGAATAGCAGTAAATAGCACGAAAGTCAAAGGTAACCTGACCGAGCTTGATATAACACATCCTATCTTACTGCGAACGCTATTGCTGGCCGCCATGGCCCCAAGCAGAAGATATTAGAAAACAGCAGACCGCAGAAACCCGCGGACAGGAGTGTATAGCACAACAGTCTAAACTATCCTATCTTTACATACCAAACGCAACAAAACCGAACGCAGCAGAGCACAACCTAACGTGCCGAGACCACAAATTCTGGCCTGCCCAGAGGCAAGCAGAAAGTACTGTCGCAAACCGGAGCGCAGAAATTCACTGCATTTCACTGTATAGCACAAAAGTCATACGCATCCTGACCTAACTGTGCACAACCGAACTTATCCAATCGTAGTGCATCTCAACATATCATGACGAGACCAATATTGCTGCCCTCCTACAGCAAGCAGAGCAAATTAGGGCACACTTGAGCACAGAAATCCGCCGAAAAGCAGTGAAAAGCACGAAAGTCAAAGTAGCCTATCCTAACCAAGCCATACGCGACATACCCAATCGTATCCTAACTTAACCTAACATGACGAGAACACTGTTGCTGGCATCCACAAAGGCATGCAGAATGTAATACAGCACAGCAGTGCGCAGAAGCCAGCGGCATTGCCGTGAATTGCTCAGAACTCGAGGACAATCTATCCAAACTTGGCCTAACCTAACCTAACCTAACCATACGTAACATATCTCAACCCAACACGCCGTGATCACTATTGCTGGCCTCCCCTGGGACAAACAGAAAGTACCAGAGCACACGAGAGCTGAGAGATCCACCGCATTGCAGTGAACAGCACAAGAGCCGCAGATACCCTAGCATAACCGGACCCAACCTAACCTAACCAATCGTATCATATCTCAACATAACGTGCAGGTACTGCTCTTCCTGGCCTCCCCATAGCAAAGCAGAATGTAGTAGAGCACAGTGGATAACAGAAGGGCACCGAAGAACTGTGCATAGCACGAAAATCAAATCAAGCCTGGCAATACTTAACTCTACCTAACCGAACGAAGCGTAGCATAACTCAAGCTATTGCGCCGGAACCACCATTACTGGCCTCCCTAGTGCAAAGCAGAGCATATTAGAACACACTAGAGCGCAGAAATACACGGAAGAGCATTGCATGGCGCCAATGTCGACGTAGCCTGTCGTAACCAAGAAAAACGTAACATACTCAAACGCAATCTATCTGAACCTAACATGACGAGAACAAAATTGCTAGCCTACACAGGTACAAGCAGAATGTACTAGAACACTGAAGTGCGCCGAAATACACCGCAATGGAGTGAACAGCAATATAGCCGTAGACATCGTAACATAACCTGACCAAACCTATCCGAGCAAAACGTAGCACAGCACAACGTTAGGCGCAGCGACCACTGCTCCTGGCCTCCACGGAGCCAAGCAGAACGTAGTAGAGCACGGTAAACAGCAGAAATCCACCAAATATCTGTGTATAGCACGAAAGTCAAAGCTACCATAGCCAAACATATTCTCACCTATCAAACCAAACGTAACAAAGCTCGCCATAACGTGCCGCGACCGATATTGCTCGCCTTCCGAGGGTCGAGCAGAGTATAGCAGATGAATGTAGGGCGCAGGTATCCACCGAATAGCAGTGTACAGCACAAAAGACTAACATATCCCGACATAACCTGACCTTGCCTGACCTTACCTAACATAGCGTAACCAAGCACGGCGTGCCGCGACCACTGCTGCTGGAATCCACTGAGCCGAGCTGAAAATATAAGAGAACATTAGAGCGCAGAAATCCGCCGACAGCAAAGTATAGCTCAAAGGCCTAGACTGTTCTACCCTAACCTCACCAAACGTAACATGACCGAGCGTAGCATAGCGCAACCTAACACGCCGCGTCTACTATTACTGGCAGCCACAGAGCAAAGCACAACATATTAGAGCGCAGTAGAGCGCAGAAATCAACCGAATAATAGCGCATGGCTCAAAAGTATAAGATACTCTGCCCCAGCGTATCCAAGCGTGTCATAAGCAAACGTAGCCTAACCGAACCTAACGCGCCGAGTACACAAGCGCTGGCTTCCCGAGATCCAAGCAGAAAATGCTTGAGCACAGTAGAGCGCAGAAAATCGCAGTTAGTACTTCATAGCATAAAAGACTAGACTATCATGCCCAACCATCACAAAGCGTCACATAACCGTACGTAGCTTAACTCAACCTAACGCGCAGAGGCCACCCTTGCTAGCCTCCACAGTGACTAGTATACTAAATCACAGTAGATTGCAGTAATCCAACGCATTGCAGTTTGTAGCACAAAATTCAAAGATACCCTATTATAACCTGTCCTAGCCTAGCCAAGCCCAGCGTAACCTAACTATATATAACGTGCGAGAATAATACTTCTGGCCTCCCCAGAGGCCTGCAGGGCGTATTAGAGCAATGTAGAGCTCAAAAATCCTCCGAATAGCAGTGTATAGCACAAAAGTCATAGCTTTCCTGTCCTAACCGGACCAAACGTAACATAACCGAACGTAACCAAACTCAACATATCGAGACGATACTGCCATTTCCGGCATCCCCAGAGCCAAGCAGAGCATATTAGATCATTGTGGCTCGCTGAAATCCAACGAACAGCAGTATATAGCGTAAAAATGAAAGCTAACCTATCCTAAGCTAACCAAGCGTGACTTAACCAAACAAAGCCTAACTCAACCTAACGTACTGGGAGCACTGTTCCTGGTGTCCACACAGACAAGCAGTGTGTGATAGCACGCAGAAGAGCACAGTGGTCCATGGCATAGCAGTGTGCATCGCAAATGTCATATCTAGCCCAACCTAAACTAACACAACCGAACACAATCCAACGTAATCGAACTCGACCTACCGTGCCTCGACCACTGTTGCTGAACACACCTGGATCGTGCAGAAATTATTAGAGGAGCGTATGGCGAAAAGATCCATAGCATCAAGGTGTATAGTAGAAAAATCAAAGCTATCCAAACCATACCAGTGATAATATAATGGAACCAAACGCAAAACAAATTAACCTAACACGCTGCAGCCAATATGTCTGTCCTCCTGGGGCATAGCAGAGCATATTAGGGCACAGTAGAGCAGAGAAATACACCGAAAGCAGTATGTAGCGTAAGAGGCAATGTTGCCCTATGCTAGCCTAACCAACGGTAACACCACCGAACGTTACCACGCTCAACCATACGTCACGCCACCACTCAATGCCGCCCATCCTAGAGCCGAGCAGAATGTATTAGTGGGGTGTGGGACGCAGAAATCCATAGGATCGCAGTGTACAGCGGAAAAGTCAAAGATATCGAAACCGAACCCAAGGTAACATAACACAACCATACATGTACTATGTCAACCTAGCGCGCCGAGACCAGTATGGCTGGACTCCTCGCCGCCAAGCAGGGCATACTAGACGAGAATAGGGCGCTGAGGTCCATGGGGTGGCAGTACATAACACGAAGGTGAAAGGTATCCCAACCTCGCCCAAGCAAACATAACGTAGCCAAACGTAACGTAACTCAACGTAACGCGCCGCGACTACCATTTCTGCCATTCGATAGCAAAGCAAAGAACATTCTATCACAGTAGAGCGCAGAAATCCACCCAATAGCAGTGTATAGCGCTAACGTCAAATCAATCCTGACCAATCATGAACTACCCTAACCAAACGAGGTAGCATATTTCAACCAAACGTGCCGCGACCACTATTGCTGGCCACCCACAGCGAAGCAGAACAGATTAGAGCACAGTTTGTCGTGGAAATCAACTGCAAAGCAGTGTATACCACGAAATTTATAGCTATCCAAACCTAACCGAAACTAATGTAACACCAACAAACGCAGCATAACTCAACATATCTTGCCGAGACTGCTATTACAAGCCTCCTCAGCCCAATCAGAGCATATTAGGGCACAGTAGAGCGCAGAATTCCACTGAATAGCAGTGTATAGCACAGAGGTCAAAGCAGCCCTATTTTAACCAGACCGAACGCAGCTTAACCCAGCCTAACGGGCCGAGACTACCATTGCTGGTCTCTCCAGGCCCAAACAGAGAATATTAGACCACAGTAGATCGCAGAAATCCAACGAATAGCGGTACATAGCACAAAAGTCAAAGCCATCCTAACCAAACGTAAGCAAACCTAACCTAACAGAACCTAACATAACTCAGCCAAACGTGCCATGATCGCTGCTGCTGGCCCCCCAAGAGACATGCAGATGCCAGTAGAGCGATACTGGGCGCAGATGTCGAACAAATTGCTGTGTAAAGCACAAAAGACAAAGCTACCCTAACCAAACCTAGCCCAACCTGGTCCCAGCCAAGGGAAACATAATCCAACCTAGCGCGACGAGACCACCATTGCTGGCCACCCGAGAGTCGAGCAGAGTACAGTAGGGCAATGAATAGCGCAGATATCCACCGAATAGCAGTTTACACCACGAAAGTCTAAGCTATCCTATCCTAACCTTACAAAGCGTAACATAACCTATCGTAACATAACTCAGACAAACGAGCAGAGACCAGTACCGCTGGCCTCCCCATAGCCAAGCGAAATATACTCAATCACAGTAGAGCGCAGAAGTCCGCCGAATAGCAGTTTACAGCACAAAAGTCAAATCCACCCTAGCCAAGCGTACCCTAAACGAACCTATCCGAAAGAAACCTATCCCAACCAAACGTTCCACGGCCACTATTACTGACCTTCTCAGAGCCAAGCAGAACACATTAGAGGAGAGTAGAGCGCAGAAGTCCGTTGAACCGCAGTGCATAGCACTATACACGAAGCTACCCTGTCCAAACGTAGCCAAACGTAACATAACCGAACGCTGTGTAACCCAAACTGACGCGCCGAGACCACACATCCTTGCGTCCCCAGAGTCAAGCAGAGTACATTAAAGCACAGTAGTGCGCAGTAATCCACCGCATTGCAGTTAGTAGCACAAAATTCACAGGTATCCTATCCCAAAGCGTCCTAACCTAGCCAAGACCAGCGTATCCTATCTAAACGTAACGTGCCGAGAATAATGTTTCTGGCCTCTCCAGAGGAATGCAGGGCGTATTAGAGCAACGTGGTGCGCAAAAATTCTCCTAATAGCTGTGTACAGCGCAAAAGTCAAAGCTTTCCCATCCTAACCCAACCAACGAGCAGCAGTTTATAGCATGAAAATGAAAGCTAACCTGTCCTAAACTAACCAAACGTGACATAACCAAACGTAACATAATTCAACATTGCGTGTCGAGCCCACTATTGCTGCTGTCCCCAGAAACAAAGATAACATACTAGAGCACAGTAGAGCGCAGAAAACTACAAAACTGCAGCGCACATCACAAAAGTGGTAGCTATTCTAACCAAACTTAGCCTCACCTAACATAACCGAACGTAACGTAACTTAACATAACGTGCAGTGACCGCTGTATCTGGCATTCCCAGCGCCAGGCTGAGCATACAAGAGCACTGTAGAGCGCCGGATCTCACCGAATAGCAGTGTATAGCACAAGAGTCGACGCTATCACTTCCAAACGTAGCCAATCGTATAATAACCAAACGTAACCTAGCATAACCTAACGCTACGCGAACACGATTGCTGGCAACCCCAGAGTCTGGCCGAGCATATTAGAGCAGAGTAGATCGCAGAAAC
Organism: Eufriesea mexicana; assembly: GCF_001483705.2. Lineage (NCBI taxonomy): Eukaryota > Metazoa > Arthropoda > Insecta > Hymenoptera > Apidae > Eufriesea > Eufriesea mexicana. The sequence continues at coordinate 717,450 of NW_016908474.1, read as the reverse complement.
CCACCGATTAGCATTCTATAGCGCAATGGTGCAAGGCTGTCCTATCCTAACCAAGACAAACGTAACTCGAAAAAACGAAGGCTGACAAAACCTAACGTGCCGGGAGCACTATTCCTGGCGTCCACAGAGACGAGCAGTTTGTGATAACGCGCAGAGGAGCGCAGAGGTCCATAGAATAGTAGTGTGTACTACGGAAGTCATAGCTACCCCAGCCTAACCAAACCTAACGGGACCCAACCGAACGTAACCTAACTCAGCCTAAAGTGCAGAGACCAGTATTGCTGGCCTCCACAGAACCGAGCAAAACATATTAGAGCACAGTGGAGCGCAGGAATCCACTTCGTAGCTGTGAATAGCAAAAAAGTCAAAGCTACCCTATGCGAACGTAACCAAACTTAACCTGTCCAAACGCAGCCTAACTCAGACTAACGGGACGAGACCACCATTGCTGGCCTCCACACTCGCAGCAGAGAACGTTAGACCACAGTAGAGAGCAGAAATCCACCAAATAGCTGTGTATAGCAGAAAAGTCAAAGCCATTCTGACCAAACGTAGCCTAATCCAACGTAGCCACACATAACATAACACAACCAAGCGTACCACGACCGCTATTGCTGGCCTCCCCAGAAACAAGCAGAACATAATGGAGCAGAGCAGATCGCAGAAACCCACCGAGATGCAGCGTGTGGCACAAAAGTTAAAGCTCCCCTTTCCTAACAAACCCAATCGTAGCATGACCAAACGTAACGTAACGCAAAGTAACAGGACGAGACCACAGTTGCTGCACTCCCCAGAGACAAGCAGAGTGTAATGGCGCACCGTGGAGCGCAAGAGTACATAGAGTAACCTCGTATACCACAATAGTCAGTGCTATTAAAACTTAACCCTACAGAGCTTAACCTAACCAAGGGCAACCTAACTCAACCTAACGAGCCGAACCACCATTGCTGGCCTCCCCAGGGTCGGGTTGACTACAGTAGAGCACCGAAGAGCGTAGAAGTCCTCCGAATAGCAGTGTACAGTGCAAAACTAAAGGCCATTCCGTCGTTACCTGACAAAACGTAACGTAACCAAACGTAACATAACATATCATAACGTGCCAAGACCGCCATTTATGGCCTTCTGGGAGCACAGCAGCGCATATTAGAACACAGCAGGGTCGATAAATCCTCCGAAATGCAGTATAAAGCACAAAAGTCAAATATATCATACCCTAACCTAACCAAACATTACCGAACCAAACGTAACCTAAACAAACCGAACGTGCCACGCCCACTATTGCAGGCCTCCCGCGGGTCAAGTAGAGGCTAGTGTAGCAATGCAGAGCGCAGGTATCGACCGAACCGCAGCGTATACCACAAAAGGCGAAGGCATCCTGCCAAGTATAATACAACCAAACCTATCCAGACTTAAACTAACTCAACATATCGTGCCACGACCGCCGTTGCTGGCATTCCCAGAGCAGAGTAGAGTAAAGTGGAGCAACGAAGAGCGCAGAAATCCTCGGAATAACATGGCACAGTGCAAGGATCATAGCTACCTTAGCCGAACCTAACCCAACCTAAAAAAGCCAAACGTAGCCTAACTCAATCCAATGTGCTGCGACCACAGTTGCTGGCTTCCCCAGAGCCAAGCAGAGTGCACTAGAGCACAATAGAGAGCAGAAACCCAACGTAGAGCGGTGTAAAGCACAGAAGTCAAAGCTATCCTATTCTAATCTAACCATACGTGACGTAACCAAACGTATCCTAACACATCCTAACGTGCCGATACAACTACTGCTGCCATCCTCGGAGCAAATAAGAACATATTAGATGAGAGTAGAGCGCAGGAATCCATAGGACCACAGTGCAAGGCACAAAAGTTTGAGCTATCCTTTCCTAGCCTAAACAATCGTAACATAGCCTAACGAAACTAGCTCCACCTAACGGGCCGAGAACACTAATGCGTGCCCCTCCAGATCGAAGCACAATATACTAGATCAAACTAGAGCGCAGCAATACACCGCATTGCAGTGTACATCACAAAGGTCAAAGACATCCGAACATAACCCACGTTAACGTAACCTTAAAAAACGTACCCTAGATCAACGTAACGTGCCGAGACCATTACTGCTGGCCTCCATGGAGCCAAGAAGAACATATTAGAGCACAGTGGATAACAGGAATCTACCGTATAACAGTCTATAGCATGAAAGAGAAAGCTATCCTATCTTAACCTGACCAAACGAAACATAATCAAGCGTATCATAACTCATCCTGTCGTGCCGTTGTTGTTGTTGTGTTACGCACGTCTTGGCTAGGTTCGAATATGTTTGGTTAGTATAGCTATGACATTGTGCTGTACACTACTATTCGGTCGATACCTGCGAACTGCATTACTCTACCAGCATTTGCCTGTCTCTGAGGAGAGCAGCAATAGCGGTCGTGGTAGGTTTGGTTGAGCTATGTTACACTTGGTTAGGTTATGTTTGGCCGAGTTTGGTCATGGTGGCTTTGTCTTTTCTGCCATACACTGCTATTCGGTGGATTTATTCTCTCTGCCGTGCACTAGTGTATTCTACTTGGCTATGGGGATGCCATCAGTAACAGTCTCGCTACGTTAGTCTGATTCATGTTGCGTTTGCTTATGTTAAGTTTGGCTACGTTAGGACAGGGTAGCTGTGGCTTTTTGTGCCGTATACTACATTTGGGATGATTTCTGCGCTCTACATTCTTTATCACAAACTGCTTGCTTCTTGGGAGGCCAGCAGTATTGCTCGCCGCATGTTAGGATGCGTTAGATTACGTTTGGCTAGGTTGTGTTAGGTCAGGGGAGCTTTGACTTTTGTGCTACACACTGCTATTCTATGGTCTTCTGCGCTCCTCTGTGCGCAAACACACTCTGCTTGCCTGTGCGGACGCCAGGAATAGCGCTCGCGGCACGTTCGTTTGAATTTCGATAAGTTCCGCTATGTTAGGTTTGGTTAAGTGTAGTGGGGATTTCTTGGACTTTTGTGCTACACGCTGCTATTCGGTGGAATTCTGCGCTGTACTGTGGACAAATATGCTCTGCTTGGCGTTGGGGAGGCCAGCAATTGTGGTAAAGCAACGTTACGTTGAGTTAGGCTGCGTCCGGTTTGGTTACGCTTGGTTTGGCTAGGATAGGGTATCTTCGACCTTCGTGACATGCAGTGCCCTTCTATGGACCTCAGCGTCCGACTGTGTGGTCTAATATTCCCTGCTTTCATCTGGGAATGCTTGAAATAGTGGTCGCGGCGCGTTAGGTTTAGTTATTTTATGTTTGGTTATGATGCGTTTGTCTGGGTTAGCTTTGGATAACATATGATTCCCTTCTAAGCACTGCGATTCTATGGATTTCTGCTCTCTAATCTAATGAAGTACGTTCTGTTTGGACCTGGGATGCCATCAACAGTTGTCGCGGCACGCTGCATTGTGTTACACTACGTGTGGATGTGTTAGTTTATATCTGGTTAGGATACAATATCTTCGACTTTTGTGCTGTTCACTGCAATGCGGTGAATTTCCGCGCACGACTGTGCTCAAGTATATTCTGCTTGTCTCTTGGGATGCCAGCAGTAGTGACCTTGGCACTTTTGTTGAGCTAGGTTATGTTCGGTTTTGTTACGTTTGGCTAGGATGAAAAAGGTTAGATTTGACTTTTGCGCTGTACGCCGCGATTCTGTGGATTGCAGCGATCTACATCACTCGAATATCCTCTGACTGGCACTAGGGAGGGAAGCAATAGATGTCTCGGCACATTCGGTTCTGTTATGTTACGTTTGGTTCTGTTACGTCTGGTTTTGTTGGGATAGGGTAGCTTTGACTTCTGTGCTATACACAGTTTTTGGTGCCTTTCCTGCGCTCTATTCTGCTTTAGCATATTCTGCTTGGCTCTGGGGAGGCCAGCAGGTGGCGTCTCGGCATGTGCGGTAGAGTTATGTTACGTTTGCTCCGGTTAAGGTAGGATAGCACTGACTGTTGTGCTCTACACGTTTCTTAGGTGGATTTCTGCGCTCTACGGAGCTCTAATATGCTCTGCTTGGCCCTGGGGAGGTCAGCAATTGTGGCCTCGCCACGTTATGCCGAGTTATGCTACGTTCGGTTAGTTTTCGTTTTGTCAGGTTGGGTTAGGGTATCGCTCACTCTTGTCCTATGGACTGCAATGCGGTGGATTTCCGCGCTATACTGTCCTCTGGCATATTGTGCTTGTCCCTGGGGGTGTAGCTGTGGTGTCCTCGGCTTTTTAGATTGAGTTCGGTTACGTTCGGTTATGTTAAGGTTGGTTGGGTTAGTGAAGGATAGCTGTGACTTTTGTGCTGTACACCGCGATTGTATGGATTTCAGCCATCTGCTCTCCTCTAATATGATCTGCTTGACTCTAGGAAGTGCAGCAATAGCGGCTTTGCCTCGTTAGGTTAACTTATGTTAGGTTTGGTTATGTTACGTTTTGCTTGACTAGGACAGGATCGCTTTGACTTTTGTGCTAAAATCTGCCACTCGGTGGATTACTGCGCTCTGCTTTGCCCTACTATAACCCGCTGGACTCTGGCGAGCCCAGCAACAGCGGCCGCGGCACATGTTCACATTTGTTGCGTCGGTTAGGTTAGGATTGGGTAAGTTTGGTGGGGATGGCTTTGACTTCCGTGCTACACACAGTTATTGGCTGGATTTCCGCGATCTGCTGCGCCCTACTATATTCTGCTCGTCTCTATGGAGGCCAGAGGAAGTGGCGGCGGCACTACAAGTTTAAATAGGTTACGTTTTGTTACGTTAGGTTAGGTCCAGTGCGGTTAGGATTGCTTCGACTCTCGTGCTGTACACTGCCATTTGGAGTTCCTCTGCGCTCTGCTGTGCTCATGTATACTCTGCTTGGCTGTGGGGAGGCCAGGAGTAGTGTTCTCGGCACATTAGGTTGTGTTAGGATACTTTCGCTTATGTTACGCTTGGTAAGCTTAGGATGGGGTGGCTCTGACTTTTGAGCTGTACAGTGCGGTTCCATAGATTTCTGCGCCCTACTCTCCTGCAACACGTCCTGCTCGGCTACGGAGAGGAGAGAAATAATGGTCGCGGCACGTTAGGTAGCGATTGGTTTCGTCTAGTTATGCTTCAGTTGATTAGGTAAGGATAGGATTGCTTCGACTTTTCGCCTATACGCTGCTATGCGGTGGATTTCTGCCCTCTACTCTGCTCTGGTATGTTCCGCTTGAATCTTTGCAGGCCAGCAATAGTGATCTCGGCGCGTTTGTTTGTGATATGTTACGTTTGGTTGTGTTGCGTTTGGCTACGTTAGGGTAGGTGACCTTTGCCTTTTGTGCTATACACAGCGATTCTATGCACTTCAGCGATCCCCTCACCTCTAATATGTTCTGCTTGGTCCTGCGGAAGTCAGCAATCGAGGTTTCGTCATGTTAGGTTAGATTTAGGTACGTCTGCTTATGTCACGTTTAATTGGGTTAGAATGGAGTAGCTTACACTTCTGTGGCGTTCTCTGCTATTCGGTGGATTTCTGCGATCTACTCTGCTCTGGTATGTCCAGCTTGTCTCTGGGTCGACCAGCGATGTTACTCCCGGTACGCAAGCGTGAGCTATGTTACGCTTTGTTGAGTTAGGTTAGGAGAGCTCGGTTGGAATTTCTTTGGCTTTTGTGCTATACACTGCTATTTGGTGAATTCCTGCGCTCTGCATCGCTATACTAAACTCTCCTCGACTCTGGGGAGGCGAGCAGCAGTGGCCGTGGAAAGTTAGGTTGAGTTACGTTACGATTGGTTTGGTTCGTTTAGATTAAGTTTGGTCAATATATCTTCTACTTTCGAGCTATACGCTGTTATTCGGTGGATTTTTTGATCTACAGTACTCTACTACATTCAGCTTTGATCTGGGGAGTCCAGGAGCAGTGGCCGCTGCAGGTTATCTTGTACTATGCTAGGTTTCGTTTGTTTATGTTAGGTTAGGTTTGGTTAGGATTTATACGGCTTTTGTGCTATTCAATGCAATGCGGTAGACTTCTGCGCACTACTGTGCTCTAGTACATTCCGCCTTTCTCTGTGGCGGCCAGAAATAATGGTCTTGCTATGTTAGGTTGAGATAGGTTACGTTTGGATATGTTACGTTTGGCTAGGTTGGGAGAGGCTACTTTGACTTCCGTGCTATTCACTGGAATACGGAAGACTACTGCGCTATAATGTGCCCTAATGTCCTCTGGCTTGCCCTGGGGAGACCATCATTATTGGTCTCGACACTTTGTGTTGAGTTACTCTACGTTTGGGTAGGTTAGGTGGGGACAGGTTATGTCAGGATATGTTTGACTTTTGTGCTATACAATGCAATGAGGTGGATTTCTGCGCTCTGCTGTCCTCTTGCATCTTCTGCGTGGCTCTGTGGAGGCCAGCAGTAGTAGTCTCGGCACGTTAGGTTGGGGTATGCCACGGTTGGTTTTGTTACGTCTTATGAGGTCAGGATAGGGTAGTTTACACATCTGTGCTGTAAGCTTCTATCGTCCGATTTCTGCGCCCTACTGCGTTCTAATGCTTTCTGGATGGCTCAGGTGAGGCCAGCAATAGTGGTCCCGGCGCGTTAGGATTAGCTACGCTACGTTTGCGTATGACGATTTTGGTTATATTAGTGTGGCGTAGCTTATTCTTCTGTGCCAGTGACCGATATCGGGCAGATTTCTCCGCTACTCTTCGCTCTAATATGTTCTGCTGGGCTTGTGGTTGCAGGTAATAGTGTTTTCCGCATTGATATCGGGCAGATTTCTCCGCTACTCTTCACTCTAATATGTTCTGCTGGGCTTGTGGTGGCAGGTAATAGTGTTTTCCGCACGTTAGGTTGAGTTGTATTACATTTCGTTACGGTAGGTTAGGAAGGCATGGTCAGGATTTCTTTGACTTTTGCGCTATACACTGCTGTCTAGTGGATTTCCGCCCTCTACATTGCCCTACTATTCACTGATCGACTCTGAGGAGGAGAATAATGGCGGTCGCGGCACGTTAGTTTGAGCTAGGTTACGTTTGGTTAAGTTAGGTTAGGTAAAGTACTGTCAAGGTAGCTTTGCCTTTCGAGCTATGCACTGTTATTTCTGCAATCTACTGTGCTCTGTTACATTCTGCTTGGCTGTGGGGAGGCCAGGAGCTGTGGCCGCTGCACGTCATGTTGAGATATTCTACGTCTGGTTAGGTTAGGTTATGTCAGGTTATGATAGTATATCTACGGCTTTTGTGCTATTCACTGCAATGCAGTTGGCTCCTGCCCACTACAGTGCTGGAGTGCACTCTGCTTTTCTTTGTGAATGCCAGCAATAATGGTTTCGTCTCGTTAGTTTGTGTTAGGTTACGTTTGGCTATGTTACGTTTGGCTAGGTTATGACAGACTGCTAACTCTTTTCTGCTATACGCCGATATTCGGTGGGTTTCTGAGCTCTAATGTGCTCCAATGCGCTATGCTTGGTTCCGGAGTGGCTAGCGACGGTCTCTACACGTTGTCTTGAGTAAGGTTACGTTCCGTGTGCTATGTTAGGAAGTCTCGGTCAGGATTTCTTTGACTTCTGTGCTAGAAACTGCTACTCGGCGTTATCCTGCGCCCTAAATTGCCCCACTATTCTCTGCTCGACACTGGGAAGGTGAGCAGTAGTGTTCGCGGCACGTCAGGTTGAGTTACGATACGTTTGGCTCGGTAGGCTTAGGAAAAGTTTGGTTACGGTAGCTTTGACTTTCGTGCTATACACTGGTATTCGGCGGATTTCTGCGCTCTACTGAGCTTTAGTACGTTCTGCCTGCCCTTGTGGAGGACGGCAGTACTGGTCTCGTCATGTTAAGTTGAGTTAGGCTACGTTCGGTGATGTTACGTTTGGCTAGGCTGTGTTAGGCTACTTTGACTTCTATGCTACACAACGCTATTCGGCGGATCTCTGCGCTCTCATGTGCTCTAATGTGCTCTGCCTCGTTCTGTGGTGGCCAGCGATTGTGGTCTCGGTACGTTAGGTTGTGTAGGGTTACGTTTCGTTGGGTCGGGTTACGAAGGCTCAGATAGGGTTTCTTGGCTCTTGTGCTATAAACTGCTATTCGGCGGATATCTGCACTCTACGTTGCTCTACTATACTCAACTCGATTCTGGAGCGGCGATCAATAGTGATTGTGGCACGTTAGGTTGTGTTATGTTACGATTGGCTATGTTAGGTTATTTTATATTTGGTCAGGATAGCTTTGACTTTCGTGATTTACACTGTTATACGTTGGATGTCAGTGATTTACTGTGGTCTACTACTTTCCGATTGGCTCTAAGTGGGCCAGGAGCAGTGGTCGAGACACGTTGTGTTGAGATATGCTACGTTTTGCTAGTTTATGTTAGGCCAGGCTGGGTTACGGTATCTGCGGCTTTTGTGCTATTCACTGCAATGCGGTTGATTTCCGCGAACTACAGTGCTCTAGTACATTCTGCTTATACCAGTGAGGGAAAGCATCAGTGGTCTCGTCATGTCAGGTTCAGCTTGGCTACGTCTGGATATGTTACGTTTGGACAGGTTAGGCTACGCGACTTTGACTTATGTACCATTCATTGCTATTCGGTGGATGCTCTGCTTGGTTGTGCTGAAGCCAGAAATATTGGTCTGGACACGCTATGCTCTGTTACACAACGTTTGGTTAGGTTTGGTAGGGTCAGGTTGGGTCAGGGTATGTGTGACCTTTGTGCTATACACCGAAGTGCGGTGGACTTCTGCGCTCTGCTGTGCTATAGCATATTCTGCTTGGATCTGTAGAGACCGGCAATTGTAGTCTCGGCACGTTAGGTTGTGTTATGCTGCGTTTGTGTGTGTTCGGTCTGGTGAGGTTAGTATATGGTAGTCTAGGCTTTCGAACCATACACCGCCATCCGCGTATCTCTGCTCCCTACAGTGCTCGAGTATACTCTGCTTCGCTCTGTGGAGGCAAGCAGCAGTGGTCTCGGCATGTTAGTTTGAGTTTAGCTGCGTATGCCAATGTTAAGTTCGGCTATGTTAGGGTAGATTAACTTAGGCTTCTGTGTCATACGCTGCTAGTCGGTGGACTTCTGTGAACTACTATGCTCTAATATTCTCTACTTGTCTCTGCGCTGGCCAGTAATAGTAGTCCCGGCACGTTAGTTTGTGTTAGGTCACATTTCGTAGAATCAGGTAAGGTTAAGCCCGGTCAGGTTAACTTAGACTTTCGTGCTGTACACTGATATTCGGAGAATTCCTGCGCTGTACTGTGCTCTACTATAACATGCTTAGCCCTGGGAATGCCAGCAATGTTGGTACCGGCATGTAGGGCTGAGTTAGGTTGCGCTTATTATGTTTAGGTTTGGTTATGTTCGGTAGTTTTAGCTTTGACCTTCGTGGTATACACTGTTGTTCGGTGGATTACTGAGCTCGGCTGCGCTCTACTACATCCTGATTGGCCCTGGGGAGGAGAGCAATGGTGGCCGCGCACGCTAAGTTGATGTAGGCAATGTTTAGTTAGGTTATGCTAGCTCGAGTTATGTATGGATATATATAACTTTTGTGCTATACACTGCTATTCCATGGCCTTCTGCGCCCTACAGTCCTGTAGTAAGTTCTGCTCAATCCTGTGGTATCCAGAAATAGTGGTCTGGGTACGTTTGGTTTAGTTATGTTACGTTTGCATATGTCAAGATTGTACACGTTAGGATAGGATAAGCATTGATTCTTGTGATATGCACTGCTATTCGGAGGACTTCTGCGCTTCTGTGTGCTCTAGTATGCTCTGCTTGCCTCCGGGGTGGCAAGCAATACTGGTCTGGGCACATTAGTTTGAGCTATGATACGTTTGGGTATGTTACGTTTGATGAGGTTAGGACATGGTGGTGTAGATGTTTGCACCTTACATTGCTATGAGCGGATTTCTGCGACCTACTGTGTACTAGTATTATCTGCTTTTCTCTGGGAACTCCAGAGATAGTGATCTCGGCATGTTAGATTGATTTATGTTACGTTAGGTTGCGTTAGGTTGTGTCAAGCTCGGGCAGCTTACCGTTGGCTTTCGTGCTATACACTGCTTTTGGGCGGATTTCCACATTCGACTGTGCTCTACTATATTCTGCTTGACCCTTCGGGGGCCAGCAATATTCGCGGCACGTTATGTTGTGTTAGGCTACGTTTGACTAGGCTATGATAGTTTACGCTCGGTCAGGATGGCTTCGACTTTCGTGCTCTGCTCTGTAATCCGACGTGCCACTGTGGTCTACTGTGCTCTGCTGTATTCTGCACGGCACTGTGGTGTCCGGCGGCAGTGGTCGCGGCACGCTCCGTTCAATTACGCTACATCAGGTTAGGGTAAGTTAGGTCAGACTATGTTAGGGTATGCTCGACCTTTGCGCTTTTCACTGCAGGGTGGAGTATTTATGTGGACTACTGCCCTCTAGTAATCTGTAATTGTCTCTGTAGAGGTGAGTAATTGTGGTCTCGGCGCGTTAAGTTGTGTAATGTTACATCACGTTATGATTGGTTAGGAAGGTTCGGCTAGGACTTCCGTGGCTTTTGCGATATAAACTGCTATTCGGTGGTCTCTGTGCTCTACTGAGCTCTAATGTCTTCGGCTTGGCTCTGGAGGGCCAGCAATACTGTTCTCGTCACGTTTTGTAGAGCTACGCTACGTTCGGTTATGTTAGGTTAGGCCAAGTTAGGTTAGAATGAATTTGACTTTTGTGCTATACACTGCAATGCGGTGGATTTCTGCGCTATGCAGTGCCTTAGTATTTTCTGCTTGGGCCTGAGAAGGCCGGCAATAGGGGCCTCGGCCTGTTAGTTTGAGATCTGCTACGTTCGGTTATGTTACATTCGAATGGTTAGGAAAAGGAGGTATAGGCCTTTGTGCTACACACACCTATACGCGGATTTCTGCGGCCATATGAGTTCTAATATTTTCTTCTTGGGTCGCTGGAGGCTAGCAATCGTGGCGGCGGCACGTTAAGATGATGTAGGCTACGCTTGGTTAGTTTATGTTAACTTGAGTTTGGCCTGGATAGTTATGACTTTTGTGCTATACACTGCGATTCCATGGACTTTTGCGACCTACTGTACTCGAGTAAGTTCCGCTCCACTCTGTGGAGGCCAGCAATAGTGGTCGGAGTACGTTAGGTTGTGTTAGGTTACGTTTGGCTTGATTAGGTTAGGTCAGGTTAGGATAGGACGTTTTCGACTTTTGTGGTATTCACTGCGATGCGGTTGGTTCCTCCGAACTATTGTGCACCAGTACATTTTGCTTGTCTTCGTGGAGGCCAGGAATAGTGGTCCCGTCGTGTTAGGTTGTGTTTGGTTAGGATGGGTTATGATTCGTTTGGCTGGGTTCGGATACTCTACTTTGTCTTTTGTGCTGCACACCGCTTTTCGGTAAGATTCTGTGATCTACCGTGCTCAGCTACACTCTTCTTGGCCCAGTGGAGGCCAGGATAATTTGTCGCGTAACGATATTTTGAGCTAAGCTGCGCTCGTTTGGGCTATTTTGGGATAGGTTTGGTTAGGGTATCTCCAACTTTTGTGCTATACACAGCTACCCGGTCGATTTTTGTGCTCTGTATTGCTCTACTATGCTCTGCTCCGCTCTGGGGAGGGTAGTAAATGTGGTCTCGGCACCTTAGGTTGAGATGCGTTGCGTTCGGTTATGTCATGATTGGTTAGGTTTGGATACGATAGCTTTGACTTTTGTGCCGTACACTGCTTTTCGGTGGATTTCTGCGCTCTACTCTCCTGTAGTATGACCTGCTTGACGACAGGGATGCCAGCAATAGTTGTCTCGGCACGTTACGTTGATATAGGATACGTTTGCCTATGTTATATTAGCTTTGGTTAGGTTTGGATCGTTTCTACTTTTCTGCTATACACCGCCATTCTAAGGATTTCAGCGGTCCACTCTCCACTATTATGCTCTCCTTGGCTCCGTGGAGGCCTGCAATAATTGTCGCGGCACGTTATGTTGAGTTAGATTACGTTTGGTGATCTAAGGTTTCGTTGGTTGGGTTAGGATAGCACTGACATGTGCACAACACTGTTATCCTATGGACGTCTGCGCTATACTGTGCTCTATCATATACAGCCTGTCACTGTGGAACACAGCAATAGTGTTCGCGGCACGCTAGGTTTTGTTATCCTATGTTTGCTTAGGTTAGTTTATGTGTGGTCAGGTCAGGATGTCTTTGATTTTTAGTGCTACACATTGCTATTTGGTGGCCTTCTGCGCTCCACGGCGCTCTACTATACACTGCTCTACTCTGGGGATGCCAGCAGGTGTAGTCACGGCACGATAGGTTGTGCCATGCTACGTTTGGTAAGGTTACGGTTGTTCAGGTTAGGATAGGATAGGTTTGACTTTTGTGATGTACACCGCTATTCGGGGGATGTCTACGCTCTGCATTCCTCTACTGCACTCTGTTCGACACTGGGGAGGCCAGTAATAGTGCTCTCGGCCCGTCAGGTTGAGTTAGGCTACGTAGAGTTAAGTTAGGTGAGGACAGGTTAGGTTAGGATGGATTCGCCTTTCCTGGTACACACTGATGTCAGGTGGATTTCTACGTTATACTCTGCTCTACTATAGCTTCATCCCGTGGAGTCCAGCGAAAGTGGTCGCAGCACGTTACGTTGCGTTAGGCTCCGTCTTGTTTGGCTCTCTTGGTCTGGCTATTCTTGTGAAGCTAGGACTTTTCTTATATACACTGCGATTCCATGAATTTCTGCGTCCTACTATCCAATAGATGTTCTGCTTGGCTCTGGGAGGCCAGCAATCGCGTCCGCGGCACGTTATGTTGAGCTATGTTACCTTGGGTTACCACCGCTTATGCAATGTTTGGTTAGTATAGCATTAACCTTTGTGCTGTGCACTGATATTCGGCGAATCTCAGTGCTCTACTATGCCAAAGTATGTTCTGCTTGTCTCTGGGCAATGCAGCAATAGTAGTCTCAGCACGTTAGGATGAGTTGTATTACGTTTGGATATGTTACGTTTGGCTAGGTTAGGATATGGTAGCTTTGTCTCTTGTGCAATATACTGATATTCGGCGGAATTCTGCGCTTTGCTTTTCTCCACTGTACTCTGCTCGTTTATGTGGAGGCCAGTAATAGTGGCATCTGCACGTTAGCTTGAGTTAAGCTACGTTCGGTTATTTTACGTATAGTTACGTTAGGTCACGGTGGCTTCAACTGTTGTGACATTCACAGCTATTCTATGCATTCGTGCGCTCTACTCGCCCCTAATACGTTCTGCTTGGCTCTGGGGTTGGTAAAAAGTGGGCTCGGGACGTTGGGATGAGTTGTGTTACATGCGGTTGCGATACGTTTGGTTAGGATGGGACAGGTTAGCATTGACTATTGTGTTGTACACTGTTGTTCGGTGGATTTCTGCACCTCACTACGCTCTAGTGTGCCCTGCTTGGATGTGGGGATGCCCGGAATAATGGTCTCGCCACGTTATGTTGAGTTACGCTACGTTTGGTTAGTTAAGGTTGGTTCATGTACGGTTTGGATATCCTTGACTCTCTTGCTATACAGAGCAATGAGGCGGGTTTCTACGCTCTACCGTTCCATAGTATATTCTGCTTGTCTCTGGGGATGCCTGCAGTATTGTCCTCGGCACGTTAGTTTTTGTTAGGTTACGCTCGATTGTGTTACGTTTGATTAGGTTAGGATGGGGTAGCTTTGACTTTTGTGCTATACACTCATAATCTAGGGATCTCTGCGTAGGCACACATACGCAGCTCATCATATCGTGCCGCCACCTATTGCTGGACACCCCACGGCCAAGCAGAATAGAGTAGAGCACAGGAGAGCGTAGGAATCAACCGAATATCAGTATACCGCAAAAGTCGCATCTTTCAGTGCCCAACCTAAACTAACGTAACGTAGCCCATCTTAGCCGGCACAACATAACGGGCCGAGACCACTATTACTGGAACCACAGAGTAGAACGTAGAATATAAGGGCAACGTAGAGCATGGAAATCCGCCGAAAGCAGTGTATAACACAAAAGTCTAAGCTATCCTAACCTAACCTAACCAAACGTAGCATAACTAATCGCAACCTGACCCATCGTAATGCGCCGAGTCTAGTGTTGCTGTCCCCCAAATAGCCAAGCAGTGCATATTAGAGTAATGAAGAGCGCAGAAATCCACCGAATGGTAGTGTATAGCACTAAAGTCAAAGCCCTGCTATCCTACCCTCACCAAACGTAAAATAACCATATGTAGCCTAATACAACCAAACGCACCGGGACCGCATTTGCTGGCCCCATCTCAAAGCAGAGCATATTAGGGCACAGTAGAGCGCAGAAATCCACCGAAAAGTAGTGTATAGCACAAAAGACAATGTAGTCTATCCTAACCTAGCCAAACGTAACTCATCCGAACGGATCCAAAATCAGTTTAACATGACGAGAACACCATTGCTGGTCCCCAAGGCGACAAGAAGAATGTACCAGAGCGCAGTAGACCGCAGAAATCCACCGCATTGCAGTGAATAGCACAAATGCCGTGGTTATCTTAGCATAACCTGACCAAGCCTAATCTAGCCAAACGCAGCAAAACTCAACATAACGTGCAGGGAACACTGCTGCTGACCTGCCCAGAGCCAAGCAGAATGTAGTAGAGCAGATTACATCACAGAAGTCTACCGAATGACAGTATATAGCACGAAAGTCGGAGCTACCCTGACCAAACTAACCTAATCTAACCAAACCAATCGTAGCACATCTGAACATTACGTGCCACGAGCACTATTGCTCGCCTGCCCAGATTCGAAGTGAGAAGAGTAGAGCCATGTAGATCGCAGACACCCCCAAATAGCGCTTCACAGCGCAAAAGCCGAAGAAATCCCGACCGAATGTTAATAACCTAACCCAACAAGACGTAACCGATCTGAACGTAACGTGCAGAGGCCATTATTACTGGCTACCCCAGAGCCAAGCATAGCATACTAAAGCACATTAGAGCGCAGAAATACACAAAATAGCGGCAACATAACCAAACGTGACCTAGCTCAACCTAACATGACGAAACCACTATTGCTGGCCTCTATGGAGAAAAGCAGAATGTACTAGGGCACAGTAGATCGCAGGAATCCAACGCATTGATGTGAATAGCACAGAAGCCGAATCTATCCAGACCTAACCCATGCTAGCATAACCTAACCATACGCTGCCTGCCCCATCTTAACGTGCCGCGGCCAGTATTGCTTTCGTCCCCAGTTCCAAGCAGGATGTAGTGGGATCCAGTCGAGCGCAGAAGCGCACCGTACATCAGTGTATGGCAAGAAAGTCAAAGCTACCCTTACCGAACCGAATCTAATCTAAACTAGCCAAACGTAACAATACGCAACCTGAAGTGCCGAAAATCCTGTTGCCGGCTTCCAGTCACCCAAGCGGAAGATATTAGAACACAGTAGAGTGCAGAAATCCGCGGACATTTGTGTATAGCACAAAAGCCCAAATTATCCTATCCTAACCTCACGAAACGTAACATAACCGAACATAGCTTTGCTCATCATAACGTGATGAAACCAATATTGCTGCTCTCCCCGCAGCCAAGCAGTTCATATTAGAGGAATTCAGAGAGCAGAAATGCACCGAACAGCAGTGTACAGCACAAGAGCCAAAGCTATCCAGTCCTAACCTAACCAAACACAGCATAACCAAACGTAACAGAAACCACCCTACCATGACGAGACCACCATCGCTGGCCTCCACAAAGACAAGCAGGATGTCCTGGAGCACAGCATTGCGCAGGCATCCACCTCATTGCAGCGTATATCACAAAAGTCAAACATATCCTGAGAGAACTTGGCCTCACCTAATATATCCAAACGTAGCGTAACTCAACATGATGTGACGACACCAATATTGCTGGTCTCCCAGAGCCAAGCGTAGCATATTAGAGCACATAATGGCGTAGAAACCAACCGAATGGCAAAGTATAGCACAAAACTCGAAGTAGTTTATCCTGACCTATCCCAGCGTAACATAACCGAACGTAACCTAACACAACCTTACATTGCGAAACGACCCTTGCTTTCCTACATACGGACAGGCCGAACGCCCTAGCGAGCAGTTGTGCGCAAAAATGGGCCGCATTTAAGTGAATAACACAGGAGTGGAATATGTACTAAGCAAACCTAACTCAACCAAACGTAGCATTTTTCATCATAACGTGCCGCGGCCACTGCTGCTGGCAACCACAGAGCTAAGCAGAATATAGTAAAGCACTGTAGATCATAGAAATCCTCCGAAAAACGGTGTATAGCAAAAAAGACATACATTTCATGACCTAACCTGACATTAACTGACCTAAACAAACGTAGTGTAGCTAAACTCTGCGTGAGGAGGCCAATATTGCTGGACACGGCAGAGCGAAGCAGAACATGTTAGAGCACAGTGGAAGGCAAAAATCCACCGAACAGAAGTGTATTGCACAAAAGGCGATGCTACGGTATCCCAAAATAGCCAAACGTAACATACCCGAACGTAACGTGACTCAAACTATCGTGCCGAGGAAGCCATTGCAGGCCTCCGCAGAGCCAAACGCAATATACTAATGCACACTAGAGCGCAGAAATCCACCGCATTGCAGAGCACAGCACAAAAGCGAATGATACCCCAGCCTAACTAGTCCTAACCTAACCTACCCAAACGTAGTGTAACACAAGATGGAGTGACGAGACCAATACTGCTGGCATCCACAGAGCCGGGCAGAATAAGTTAGAGCACAGTAGTGAGTAGAAATCCACCGAACAGCAGTGTTCAGCACAGAAGTTACAGCTACCCTGAACAAATATAGCCTGGCCCACCCTAACCGGTCGTAACCTGACTCAACATAACGTGCAGAGGCCACTATTGCTGACACTCCCAGAGCCAAGCTGAAAGCACTTGATACCAGCAGGCCGCTGAGGTCCACCTAATAGCGGAATGCAGCACTAAAGATCTATGCTACACAACGCTATTCGGCGGATCTCTGCGCTCTCATGTGCTCTAATGTGCTCTGCCTCGTTCTGTGGTGGCCAGCGATTGTGGTCTCGGTACGTTAGGTTGTGTAGGGTTACGTTTCGTTGGGTCGGGTTACGAAGGCTCAGATAGGGTTTCTTGGCTCTTGTGCTATAAACTGCTATTCGGCGGATATCTGCACTCTACGTTGCTCTACTATACTCAACTCGATTCTGGAGCGGCGATCAATAGTGATTGTGGCACGTTAGGTTGTGTTATGTTACGATTGGCTATGTTAGGTTATTTTATATTTGGTCAGGATAGCTTTGACTTTCGTGATTTACACTGTTATACGTTGGATGTCAGTGATTTACTGTGGTCTACTACTTTCCGATTGGCTCTAAGTGGGCCAGGAGCAGTGGTCGAGACACGTTGTGTTGAGATATGCTACGTTTTGCTAGTTTATGTTAGGCCAGGCTGGGTTACGGTATCTGCGGCTTTTGTGCTATTCACTGCAATGCGGTTGATTTCCGCGAACTACAGTGCTCTAGTACATTCTGCTTATACCAGTGAGGGAAAGCATCAGTGGTCTCGTCATGTCAGGTTCAGCTTGGCTACGTCTGGATATGTTACGTTTGGACAGGTTAGGCTACGCGACTTTGACTTATGTACCATTCATTGCTATTCGGTGGATGCTCTGCTTGGTTGTGCTGAAGCCAGAAATATTGGTCTGGACACGCTATGCTCTGTTACACAACGTTTGGTTAGGTTTGGTAGGGTCAGGTTGGGTCAGGGTATGTGTGACCTTTGTGCTATACACCGAAGTGCGGTGGACTTCTGCGCTCTGCTGTGCTATAGCATATTCTGCTTGGATCTGTAGAGACCGGCAATTGTAGTCTCGGCACGTTAGGTTGTGTTATGCTGCGTTTGTGTGTGTTCGGTCTGGTGAGGTTAGTATATGGTAGTCTAGGCTTTCGAACCATACACCGCCATCCGCGTATCTCTGCTCCCTACAGTGCTCGAGTATACTCTGCTTCGCTCTGTGGAGGCAAGCAGCAGTGGTCTCGGCATGTTAGTTTGAGTTTAGCTGCGTATGCCAATGTTAAGTTCGGCTATGTTAGGGTAGATTAACTTAGGCTTCTGTGTCATACGCTGCTAGTCGGTGGACTTCTGTGAACTACTATGCTCTAATATTCTCTACTTGTCTCTGCGCTGGCCAGTAATAGTAGTCCCGGCACGTTAGTTTGTGTTAGGTCACATTTCGTAGAATCAGGTAAGGTTAAGCCCGGTCAGGTTAACTTAGACTTTCGTGCTGTACACTGATATTCGGAGAATTCCTGCGCTGTACTGTGCTCTACTATAACATGCTTAGCCCTGGGAATGCCAGCAATGTTGGTACCGGCATGTAGGGCTGAGTTAGGTTGCGCTTATTATGTTTAGGTTTGGTTATGTTCGGTAGTTTTAGCTTTGACCTTCGTGGTATACACTGTTGTTCGGTGGATTACTGAGCTCGGCTGCGCTCTACTACATCCTGATTGGCCCTGGGGAGGAGAGCAATGGTGGCCGCGCACGCTAAGTTGATGTAGGCAATGTTTAGTTAGGTTATGCTAGCTCGAGTTATGTATGGATATATATAACTTTTGTGCTATACACTGCTATTCCATGGCCTTCTGCGCCCTACAGT
The DNA here is from genome assembly GCF_001483705.2 of Eufriesea mexicana. Lineage (NCBI taxonomy): Eukaryota > Metazoa > Arthropoda > Insecta > Hymenoptera > Apidae > Eufriesea > Eufriesea mexicana. The sequence goes on along the minus strand of NW_016908474.1, from coordinate 698,830 downwards.
CCTGTAGTAAGTTCTGCTCAATCCTGTGGTATCCAGAAATAGTGGTCTGGGTACGTTTGGTTTAGTTATGTTACGTTTGCATATGTCAAGATTGTACACGTTAGGATAGGATAAGCATTGATTCTTGTGATATGCACTGCTATTCGGAGGACTTCTGCGCTTCTGTGTGCTCTAGTATGCTCTGCTTGCCTCCGGGGTGGCAAGCAATACTGGTCTGGGCACATTAGTTTGAGCTATGATACGTTTGGGTATGTTACGTTTGATGAGGTTAGGACATGGTGGTGTAGATGTTTGCACCTTACATTGCTATGAGCGGATTTCTGCGACCTACTGTGTACTAGTATTATCTGCTTTTCTCTGGGAACTCCAGAGATAGTGATCTCGGCATGTTAGATTGATTTATGTTACGTTAGGTTGCGTTAGGTTGTGTCAAGCTCGGGCAGCTTACCGTTGGCTTTCGTGCTATACACTGCTTTTGGGCGGATTTCCACATTCGACTGTGCTCTACTATATTCTGCTTGACCCTTCGGGGGCCAGCAATATTCGCGGCACGTTATGTTGTGTTAGGCTACGTTTGACTAGGCTATGATAGTTTACGCTCGGTCAGGATGGCTTCGACTTTCGTGCTCTGCTCTGTAATCCGACGTGCCACTGTGGTCTACTGTGCTCTGCTGTATTCTGCACGGCACTGTGGTGTCCGGCGGCAGTGGTCGCGGCACGCTCCGTTCAATTACGCTACATCAGGTTAGGGTAAGTTAGGTCAGACTATGTTAGGGTATGCTCGACCTTTGCGCTTTTCACTGCAGGGTGGAGTATTTATGTGGACTACTGCCCTCTAGTAATCTGTAATTGTCTCTGTAGAGGTGAGTAATTGTGGTCTCGGCGCGTTAAGTTGTGTAATGTTACATCACGTTATGATTGGTTAGGAAGGTTCGGCTAGGACTTCCGTGGCTTTTGCGATATAAACTGCTATTCGGTGGTCTCTGTGCTCTACTGAGCTCTAATGTCTTCGGCTTGGCTCTGGAGGGCCAGCAATACTGTTCTCGTCACGTTTTGTAGAGCTACGCTACGTTCGGTTATGTTAGGTTAGGCCAAGTTAGGTTAGAATGAATTTGACTTTTGTGCTATACACTGCAATGCGGTGGATTTCTGCGCTATGCAGTGCCTTAGTATTTTCTGCTTGGGCCTGAGAAGGCCGGCAATAGGGGCCTCGGCCTGTTAGTTTGAGATCTGCTACGTTCGGTTATGTTACATTCGAATGGTTAGGAAAAGGAGGTATAGGCCTTTGTGCTACACACACCTATACGCGGATTTCTGCGGCCATATGAGTTCTAATATTTTCTTCTTGGGTCGCTGGAGGCTAGCAATCGTGGCGGCGGCACGTTAAGATGATGTAGGCTACGTTTGGTTAGTTTATGTTAACTTGAGTTAGGCCTGGATAGTTATGACTTTTGTGCTATACACTGCGATTCCATGGACTTTTGCGACCTACTGTACTCGAGTAAGTTCCGCTCCACTCTGTGGAGGCCAGCAATAGTGGTCGGAGTACGTTAGGTTGTGTTAGGTTACGTTTGGCTTGATTAGGTTAGGTCAGGTTAGGATAGGACGTTTTCGACTTTTGTGGTATTCACTGCGATGCGGTTGGTTCCTCCGAACTATTGTGCACCAGTACATTTTGCTTGTCTTCGTGGAGGCCAGGAATAGTGGTCCCGTCGTGTTAGGTTGTGTTTGGTTAGGATGGGTTATGATTCGTTTGGCTGGGTTCGGATACTCTACTTTGTCTTTTGTGCTGCACACCGCTTTTCGGTAAGATTCTGTGATCTACCGTGCTCAGCTACACTCTTCTTGGCCCAGTGGAGGCCAGGATAATTTGTCGCGTAACGATATTTTGAGCTAAGCTGCGCTCGTTTGGGCTATTTTGGGATAGGTTTGGTTAGGGTATCTCCAACTTTTGTGCTATACACAGCTACCCGGTCGATTTTTGTGCTCTGTATTGCTCTACTATGCTCTGCTCCGCTCTGGGGAGGGTAGTAAATGTGGTCTCGGCACCTTAGGTTGAGATGCGTTGCGTTCGGTTATGTCATGATTGGTTAGGTTTGGATACGATAGCTTTGACTTTTGTGCCGTACACTGCTTTTCGGTGGATTTCTGCGCTCTACTCTCCTGTAGTATGACCTGCTTGACGACAGGGATGCCAGCAATAGTTGTCTCGGCACGTTACGTTGATATAGGATACGTTTGCCTATGTTATATTAGCTTTGGTTAGGTTTGGATCGTTTCTACTTTTCTGCTATACACCGCCATTCTAAGGATTTCAGCGGTCCACTCTCCACTATTATGCTCTCCTTGGCTCCGTGGAGGCCTGCAATAATTGTCGCGGCACGTTATGTTGAGTTAGATTACGTTTGGTGATCTAAGGTTTCGTTGGTTGGGTTAGGATAGCACTGACATGTGCACAACACTGTTATCCTATGGACGTCTGCGCTATACTGTGCTCTATCATATACAGCCTGTCACTGTGGAACACAGCAATAGTGTTCGCGGCACGCTAGGTTTTGTTATCCTATGTTTGCTTAGGTTAGTTTATGTGTGGTCAGGTCAGGATGTCTTTGATTTTTAGTGCTACACATTGCTATTTGGTGGCCTTCTGCGCTCCACGGCGCTCTACTATACACTGCTCTACTCTGGGGATGCCAGCAGGTGTAGTCACGGCACGATAGGTTGTGCCATGCTACGTTTGGTAAGGTTACGGTTGTTCAGGTTAGGATAGGATAGGTTTGACTTTTGTGATGTACACCGCTATTCGGGGGATGTCTACGCTCTGCATTCCTCTACTGCACTCTGTTCGACACTGGGGAGGCCAGTAATAGTGCTCTCGGCCCGTCAGGTTGAGTTAGGCTACGTAGAGTTAAGTTAGGTGAGGACAGGTTAGGTTAGGATGGATTCGCCTTTCCTGGTACACACTGATGTCAGGTGGATTTCTACGTTATACTCTGCTCTACTATAGCTTCATCCCGTGGAGTCCAGCGAAAGTGGTCGCAGCACGTTACGTTGCGTTAGGCTCCGTCTTGTTTGGCTCTCTTGGTCTGGCTATTCTTGTGAAGCTAGGACTTTTCTTATATACACTGCGATTCCATGAATTTCTGCGTCCTACTATCCAATAGATGTTCTGCTTGGCTCTGGGAGGCCAGCAATCGCGTCCGCGGCACGTTATGTTGAGCTATGTTACCTTGGGTTACCACCGCTTATGCAATGTTTGGTTAGTATAGCATTAACCTTTGTGCTGTGCACTGATATTCGGCGAATCTCAGTGCTCTACTATGCCAAAGTATGTTCTGCTTGTCTCTGGGCAATGCAGCAATAGTAGTCTCAGCACGTTAGGATGAGTTGTATTACGTTTGGATATGTTACGTTTGGCTAGGTTAGGATATGGTAGCTTTGTCTCTTGTGCAATATACTGATATTCGGCGGAATTCTGCGCTTTGCTTTTCTCCACTGTACTCTGCTCGTTTATGTGGAGGCCAGTAATAGTGGCATCTGCACGTTAGCTTGAGTTAAGCTACGTTCGGTTATTTTACGTATAGTTACGTTAGGTCACGGTGGCTTCAACTGTTGTGACATTCACAGCTATTCTATGCATTCGTGCGCTCTACTCGCCCCTAATACGTTCTGCTTGGCTCTGGGGTTGGTAAAAAGTGGGCTCGGGACGTTGGGATGAGTTGTGTTACATGCGGTTGCGATACGTTTGGTTAGGATGGGACAGGTTAGCATTGACTATTGTGTTGTACACTGTTGTTCGGTGGATTTCTGCACCTCACTACGCTCTAGTGTGCCCTGCTTGGATGTGGGGATGCCCGGAATAATGGTCTCGCCACGTTATGTTGAGTTACGCTACGTTTGGTTAGTTAAGGTTGGTTCATGTACGGTTTGGATATCCTTGACTCTCTTGCTATACAGAGCAATGAGGCGGGTTTCTACGCTCTACCGTTCCATAGTATATTCTGCTTGTCTCTGGGGATGCCTGCAGTATTGTCCTCGGCACGTTAGTTTTTGTTAGGTTACGCTCGATTGTGTTACGTTTGATTAGGTTAGGATGGGGTAGCTTTGACTTTTGTGCTATACACTCATAATCTAGGGATCTCTGCGTAGGCACACATACGCAGCTCATCATATCGTGCCGCCACCTATTGCTGGACACCCCACGGCCAAGCAGAATAGAGTAGAGCACAGTAGAGCGTAGGAATCAACCGAATATCAGTATACCGCAAAAGTCGCATCTTTCAGTGCCCAACCTAAACTAACGTAACGTAGCCCATCTTAGCCGGCACAACATAACGGGCCGAGACCACTATTACTGGAACCACAGAGTAGAACGTAGAATATAAGGGCAACGTAGAGCATGGAAATCCGCCGAAAGCAGTGTATAACACAAAAGTCTAAGCTATCCTAACCTAACCTAACCAAACGTAGCATAACTAATCGCAACCTGACCCATCGTAATGCGCCGAGTCTAGTGTTGCTGTCCCCCAAATAGCCAAGCAGTGCATATTAGAGTAATGAAGAGCGCAGAAATCCACCGAATGGTAGTGTATAGCACTAAAGTCAAAGCCCTGCTATCCTACCCTCACCAAACGTAAAATAACCATATGTAGCCTAATACAACCAAACGCACCGGGACCGCATTTGCTGGCCCCATCTCAAAGCAGAGCATATTAGGGCACAGTAGAGCGCAGAAATCCACCGAAAAGTAGTGTATAGCACAAAAGACAATGTAGTCTATCCTAACCTAGCCAAACGTAACTCATCCGAACGGATCCAAAATCAGTTTAACATGACGAGAACACCATTGCTGGTCCCCAAGGCGACAAGAAGAATGTACCAGAGCGCAGTAGACCGCAGAAATCCACCGCATTGCAGTGAATAGCACAAATGCCGTGGTTATCTTAGCATAACCTGACCAAGCCTAATCTAGCCAAACGCAGCAAAACTCAACATAACGTGCAGGGAACACTGCTGCTGACCTGCCCTGAGCCAAGCAGAATGTAGTAGAGCAGATTACATCACAGAAGTCCACCGAATGACAGTATATAGTACGAAAGTCGGAGCTACCCTGACCAAACTAACCTAATCTAACCAAACCAATCGTAGCACATCTGAACATTACGTGCCACGAGCACTATTGCTCGCCTGCCCAGATTCGAAGTGAGAAGAGTAGAGCCATGTAGATCGCAGACACCCCCAAATAGCGCTTCACAGCGCAAAAGCCGAAGAAATCCCGACCGAATGTTAATAACCTAACCCAACAAGACGTAACCGATCTGAACGTAACGTGCAGAGGCCATTATTACTGGCTACCCCAGAGCCAAGCATAGCATACTAAAGCACATTAGAGCGCAGAAATACACAAAATAGCGGCAACATAACCAAACGTGACCTAGCTCAACCTAACATGACGAAACCACTATTGCTGGCCTCTATGGAGAAAAGCAGAATGTACTAGGGCACAGTAGATCGCAGGAATCCAACGCATTGATGTGAATAGCACAGAAGCCGAATCTATCCAGACCTAACCCATGCTAGCATAACCTAACCATACGCTGCCTGCCCCATCTTAACGTGCCGCGGCCAGTATTGCTTTCGTCCCCAGTTCCAAGCAGGATGTAGTGGGATCCAGTCGAGCGCAGAAGCGCACCGTACATCAGTGTATGGCAAGAAAGTCAAAGCTACCCTTACCGAACCGAATCTAATCTAAACTAGCCAAACGTAACAATACGCAACCTGAAGTGCCGAAAATCCTGTTGCCGGCTTCCAGTCACCCAAGCGGAAGATATTAGAACACAGTAGAGTGCAGAAATCCGCGGACATTTGTGTATAGCACAAAAGCCCAAATTATCCTATCCTAACCTCACGAAACGTAACATAACCGAACATAGCTTTGCTCATCATAACGTGATGAAACCAATATTGCTGCTCTCCCCGCAGCCAAGCAGTTCATATTAGAGGAATTCAGAGAGCAGAAATGCACCGAACAGCAGTGTACAGCACAAGAGCCAAAGCTATCCAGTCCTAACCTAACCAAACACAGCATAACCAAACGTAACAGAAACCACCCTACCATGACGAGACCACCATCGCTGGCCTCCACAAAGACAAGCAGGATGTCCTGGAGCACAGCATTGCGCAGGCATCCACCTCATTGCAGCGTATATCACAAAAGTCAAACATATCCTGAGAGAACTTGGCCTCACCTAATATATCCAAACGTAGCGTAACTCAACATGATGTGACGACACCAATATTGCTGGTCTCCCAGAGCCAAGCGTAGCATATTAGAGCACATAATGGCGTAGAAACCAACCGAATGGCAAAGTATAGCACAAAACTCGAAGTAGTTTATCCTGACCTATCCCAGCGTAACATAACCGAACGTAACCTAACACAACCTTACATTGCGAAACGACCCTTGCTTTCCTACATACGGACAGGCCGAACGCCCTAGCGAGCAGTTGTGCGCAAAAATGGGCCGCATTTAAGTGAATAACACAGGAGTGGAATATGTACTAAGCAAACCTAACTCAACCAAACGTAGCATTTTTCATCATAACGTGCCGCGGCCACTGCTGCTGGCAACCACAGAGCTAAGCAGAATATAGTAAAGCACTGTAGATCATAGAAATCCTCCGAAAAACGGTGTATAGCAAAAAAGACATACATTTCATGACCTAACCTGACATTAACTGACCTAAACAAACGTAGTGTAGCTAAACTCTGCGTGAGGAGGCCAATATTGCTGGACACGGCAGAGCGAAGCAGAACATGTTAGAGCACAGTGGAAGGCAAAAATCCACCGAACAGAAGTGTATTGCACAAAAGGCGATGCTACGGTATCCCAAAATAGCCAAACGTAACATACCCGAACGTAACGTGACTCAAACTATCGTGCCGAGGAAGCCATTGCAGGCCTCCGCAGAGCCAAACGCAATATACTAATGCACACTAGAGCGCAGAAATCCACCGCATTGCAGAGCACAGCACAAAAGCGAATGATACCCCAGCCTAACTAGTCCTAACCTAACCTACCCAAACGTAGTGTAACACAAGATGGAGTGACGAGACCAATACTGCTGGCATCCACAGAGCCGGGCAGAATAAGTTAGAGCACAGTAGTGAGTAGAAATCCACCGAACAGCAGTGTTCAGCACAGAAGTTACAGCTACCCTGAACAAATATAGCCTGGCCCACCCTAACCGGTCGTAACCTGACTCAACATAACGTGCAGAGGCCACTATTGCTGACACTCCCAGAGCCAAGCTGAAAGCACTTGATACCAGCAGGCCGCTGAGGTCCACCTAATAGCGGAATGCAGCACTAAAGACAAAGCTACCCTCTCCTAGCCTATCCATACATAACACAGTCAATCGTAGCCGAGCCAACCTTACGTGCTGCGAAGGCTACTGCTGGCTTTCGCAGAACCAAGCAGAGCACATTAGCGAAGAGTAGAACGCAGAAATCCATAGAATCGCAGAGAATATCAGAAAAGACGAAGCTTCCCGTGCCTAACCTGAAAGCAACAGAACATAACCGAACATAGCCTAACTCAAACTACCATGTCGCTACCGACGTTCCTTCCCCTCCCAGAGAGAAGCAGGACACACTAGAGCACAGTGGAGGTCGGAAAACCACCTAATAGCATTGTACGCAACGAAAGATAAAGCTACCCTAACCAAACTTAGCCTAACGCAATCTAACCGTACGTAACCTGACTCAAAATAACGTGCTGAGAACAACATTGCTGGCCTTCCCAGAGCCAAGCTGAAAGCCAGAGAGCACAGTACGTCGCAGAAATCCACCTAATAGAAAACTCTAGCAGTAAGATCAAAGCTACCTCTCCAACCCTAACCAACCGTGACATAACCAAACGTAACCTAACACAGCCTAACGTGCCGCGACCAGAATGGCGGCCTACGCAGAGCCATGTAGGACACGTTAGTGTAGAGTGGAACGCAGGTATCCATAGAATCGCAGTGGACATCAGAAAAGACAGAGCCACCCAAACCTATACCAAACCACCTTAACATATCCAAACATAGCCGTTCTTAACATAACGCGCGACACTCTAGATCGCAGTGGTGCACAGAAATCCGCAACACATAAGTGCACGGAACGAAAGTTAGAGCTGTCCTAACCAAACTTATCCTAACCCAATCTAACGTAACGTAACCTGACTCAACATAACGTGGGGACAACAAAATTGCTGGTCTTCTGGAGCCAAGCAGGACATACTAGAGCGCAGTAGAGCGCAGAAATCCTCCACGTATTAGTGTACGGAACGAAGGTTAATGCTATCCTAACCAAGCGTAGCCTAACCCAACCCAACCGAACGTATCCTGACACAAAGTATTGCGCCGAGAATACCATTTCTGGCCTTCCCAGAGCCAAGGTCAAAATGCTAGAGCTCTGTAGGGCGCAGAGATCCTCCTACTGGCGGACTATAGCACTAAAGTTAGAGATACCGTCTACCAACCTTACCAATTGTGACACAGCTAAACTTAATTTAACACAACCTAATGTGCGGCGACCACTATTGCTAGAAACCTCACAGACAAGCATGACACATTGGTGGAGAGCAGTACGCAGAAATGCATAGAATCGCACTACGTATCTGAAGAGTCAAAGCCTCCCAAACGTAACCCGAACAAACAGAACGTAACCAAACATAGCATAGCTAAACCTAACGTGCTTAGACCGCTATTGCTGCCCTCCCCAGATCCAAGCAGGGCATACTAGAGCGCAGTAGAGCCCAGAAATCCACCACATATCAGTGTACAGCACATAAGTTGAAGCTACCCTGTCCAAGATTATCCTGACCCAACCTAACCGAACGTAACATGACTCAACATAACGCACCGAGACCACTACTGTTGCACATCCCAGAGACGAGCTGGAACTATTAGAGCGCAGTAGGGCGCGATATCCCACTTAATAGCAGACTATAGCACTAAAGTCAAAGCCATGCTCTCCTAACCTTGAGAATCGGAATATAATCGAAAGTATCGTAACTCAACCTAACGTGTCACAGCAGCTATTGCTGGCCTCCCGAGAGTCTAATAGAACGCATTAGTGGAGAGTAGGACGCAGAATTCCATAGAATCGCAGTGTATATAAGAAGTGTCAAGCCTACACAAACCTAACCCAAAACGAACAGAACATGAGCAAGCATAGCATAACTCAACCTAACGTGCCGAGACAGCTATTGCTGCCATCCCCGAAGCCAAACCTGGCATACTAGAGCACTGTAGGGCGCAGAGATCCACCAAACGGCGGACTATAGCACTAAAATAGAAGCTACCCTCCCGTAACCGGTCCAACTGTAACATATCCAAACGTAGCCTATCTCATCGGAACGAGCTCCGAGCACTACTGCTGTCTTCGCCAGAGCCAAGCAGAACATGCTAAAGCACAATAGGGCGCAGAAATCACACGAATAGCAGTGTACAGCACAAAAGTTGTAGCTATGCTTTCCAAACTCAGCCCAACACAACATAACAGAACGTAACGTCAGGCAACGTAACGTGACGAGGCACCGTTGCTTGCCTTCCCATCTAATAGCAGACAATGGCACTAAAGTCAAAGCTATCCTCTCCTACCCTATCCAGCCGTAACATAACCAATAGTAATATAACTCAAGTTAACGTGCTGCGCCCATTATTGCTGACAATCGCGGAGCCAAGGAGAACAGATTAGTGGAGGGTAGAACGCAGAACTCCATAGAATCGTCGTGTATATCAGAAAAGTCATAGCTACCCAAGCCTAATGCAAACCAACAGAACATAGCCTAACATAGAGTAACTCAACCTATCGTACGAAACCGATATTGCTGACCCCCAAATAGCCAAGCAGGGCATAATAGGGAACAGCAGAGCGCAGAAGTCAACCGCACAGCAGCGCAGAGCACATATGTTAAAGCTGCCCCAACCAAGCGTGTCATACCCCAACCTAACTGAACGTAACCCGACCAAACATTAAGTGCCGAGGCCACTACTGCTGGCCCACCAAGAGCCAAGCTGAAAATATTAGAGCACTGTGAGGCGCAGAAGTGCACCAAACAGCAGACCATTGCACAAAAGCTAGAACTACACACTCCCAACCATACCAATTGTGGAGAGCAGAACGCAGGAATCCAAAGAATCGCAGCGTATATCAGAAAAGGCAAAGCTACCCAAACCTAACACAAATTGACAGAACATAGGCAAACACAGTCTTACTCAAACCAAAGTGCCGGGATCGCTATTGCTGCCCTCCCCAGAGCCATGCAGGGCATACTAGAGGACAGTAGAGCGCAGAAGTCCACCGTATAACAGCCTAAAGCACAAAAGTAGAAGACAACCTAACTAAACTTAGCATAACCCAACCTAATCGAACGCAGCCTGACTCACCATTTCGTGCCGAGTCCACAATAGCTGGTCTTCCCAGGGCCAATCAGGGCACATTAGCAGAGAGTAGAATGCAGAAATCCATATAACCGCAGCGTACATCAGAAAAGTCAAAGCTACACAAACCTTACCCAAACCAACAGAACATAGACAAACATACCAAAAATCAACCTAAAGTGCCGACACAGCTATTGCTGTAATCCCCAGAGCCAATCAGGACATTCTAGAACACATAAGAGCGCTGAGATCCAGCAAATTGTAGTGTACAGCACAAAGGTTGAAGTCATCCTAACCAAACTTATGCTACCCCAGCCAGACCGAACGTAACTTGACACAGCGTAACGTGCCGAGAACACTATTGCTGGTCTTCCCAGAGCCAAGCTGAAGGAATTAGAGCTCTGCATAGAGCAGAAGCCCACCTAACAGTAGACTATAGCACCAAAATGCAGTCGATCATCTCCTAACCTAGCCGATCCTAACATAAACAAGCATACCATACCTCGCCCTAACGTGCTGAGACCGCTGTTACTATCATCTCCAGAACCAAGCACGACATACTAGAGGCCAGCGAAGCGCGGAGATCCACCGTATAGCAGTGCACTGCGCAAAAGTCAAACCTACACTAACCAAACCTAGAAATACCCAACCTACCCTATCGCAACTTGACTCACATAACGTGCTGAGACCATCATTGCTGGCATTCCGCGGGCCAAGCCGAAATTATTAGACAACTGTAGGGCGTAGAAGTCCACTTAAGAGCGGACTATAGCACGAGAGTCATAGCTATCCTCTCTCGTTTGCCTATGTTATATTAGCTTTGGTTAGGTTTGGATCGTTTCTACTTTTCTGCTATACACCGCCATTCTAAGGATTTCAGCGGTCCACTCTCCACTATTATGCTCTCCTTGGCTCCGTGGAGGCCTGCAATAATTGTCGCGGCACGTTATGTTGAGTTAGATTACGTTTGGTGATCTAAGGTTTCGTTGGTTGGGTTAGGATAGCACTGACATGTGCACAACACTGTTATCCTATGGACGTCTGCGCTATACTGTGCTCTATCATATACAGCCTGTCACTGTGGAACACAGCAATAGTGTTCGCGGCACGCTAGGTTTTGTTATCCTATGTTTGCTTAGGTTAGTTTATGTGTGGTCAGGTCAGGATGTCTTTGATTTTTAGTGCTACACATTGCTATTTGGTGGCCTTCTGCGCTCCACGGCGCTCTACTATACACTGCTCTACTCTGGGGATGCCAGCAGGTGTAGTCACGGCACGATAGGTTGTGCCATGCTACGTTTGGTAAGGTTACGGTTGTTCAGGTTAGGATAGGATAGGTTTGACTTTTGTGATGTACACCGCTATTCGGGGGATGTCTACGCTCTGCATTCCTCTACTGCACTCTGTTCGACACTGGGGAGGCCAGTAATAGTGCTCTCGGCCCGTCAGGTTGAGTTAGGCTACGTAGAGTTAAGTTAGGTGAGGACAGGTTAGGTTAGGATGGATTCGCCTTTCCTGGTACACACTGATGTCAGGTGGATTTCTACGTTATACTCTGCTCTACTATAGCTTCATCCCGTGGAGTCCAGCGAAAGTGGTCGCAGCACGTTACGTTGCGTTAGGCTCCGTCTTGTTTGGCTCTCTTGGTCTGGCTATTCTTGTGAAGCTAGGACTTTTCTTATATACACTGCGATTCCATGAATTTCTGCGTCCTACTATCCAATAGATGTTCTGCTTGGCTCTGGGAGGCCAGCAATCGCGTCCGCGGCACGTTATGTTGAGCTATGTTACCTTGGGTTACCACCGCTTATGCAATGTTTGGTTAGTATAGCATTAACCTTTGTGCTGTGCACTGATATTCGGCGAATCTCAGTGCTCTACTATGCCAAAGTATGTTCTGCTTGTCTCTGGGCAATGCAGCAATAGTAGTCTCAGCACGTTAGGATGAGTTGTATTACGTTTGGATATGTTACGTTTGGCTAGGTTAGGATATGGTAGCTTTGTCTCTTGTGCAATATACTGATATTCGGCGGAATTCTGCGCTTTGCTTTTCTCCACTGTACTCTGCTCGTTTATGTGGAGGCCAGTAATAGTGGCATCTGCACGTTAGCTTGAGTTAAGCTACGTTCGGTTATTTTACGTATAGTTACGTTAGGTCACGGTGGCTTCAACTGTTGTGACATTCACAGCTATTCTATGCATTCGTGCGCTCTACTCGCCCCTAATACGTTCTGCTTGGCTCTGGGGTTGGTAAAAAGTGGGCTCGGGACGTTGGGATGAGTTGTGTTACATGCGGTTGCGATACGTTTGGTTAGGATGGGACAGGTTAGCATTGACTATTGTGTTGTACACTGTTGTTCGGTGGATTTCTGCACCTCACTACGCTCTAGTGTGCCCTGCTTGGATGTGGGGATGCCCGGAATAATGGTCTCGCCACGTTATGTTGAGTTACGCTACGTTTGGTTAGTTAAGGTTGGTTCATGTACGGTTTGGATATCCTTGACTCTCTTGCTATACAGAGCAATGAGGCGGGTTTCTACGCTCTACCGTTCCATAGTATATTCTGCTTGTCTCTGGGGATGCCTGCAGTATTGTCCTCGGCACGTTAGTTTTTGTTAGGTTACGCTCGATTGTGTTACGTTTGATTAGGTTAGGATGGGGTAGCTTTGACTTTTGTGCTATACACTCATAATCTAGGGATCTCTGCGTAGGCACACATACGCAGCTCATCATATCGTGCCGCCACCTATTGCTGGACACCCCACGGCCAAGCAGAATAGAGTAGAGCACAGTAGAGCGTAGGAATCAACCGAATATCAGTATACCGCAAAAGTCGCATCTTTCAGTGCCCAACCTAAACTAACGTAACGTAGCCCATCTTAGCCGGCACAACATAACGGGCCGAGACCACTATTACTGGAACCACAGAGTAGAACGTAGAATATAAGGGCAACGTAGAGCATGGAAATCCGCCGAAAGCAGTGTATAACACAAAAGTCTAAGCTATCCTAACCTAACCTAACCAAACGTAGCATAACTAATCGCAACCTGACCCATCGTAATGCGCCGAGTCTAGTGTTGCTGTCCCCCAAATAGCCAAGCAGTGCATATTAGAGTAATGAAGAGCGCAGAAATCCACCGAATGGTAGTGTATAGCACTAAAGTCAAAGCCCTGCTATCCTACCCTCACCAAACGTAAAATAACCATATGTAGCCTAATACAACCAAACGCACCGGGACCGCATTTGCTGGCCCCATCTCAAAGCAGAGCATATTAGGGCACAGTAGAGCGCAGAAATCCACCGAAAAGTAGTGTATAGCACAAAAGACAATGTAGTCTATCCTAACCTAGCCAAACGTAACTCATCCGAACGGATCCAAAATCAGTTTAACATGACGAGAACACCATTGCTGGTCCCCAAGGCGACAAGAAGAATGTACCAGAGCGCAGTAGACCGCAGAAATCCACCGCATTGCAGTGAATAGCACAAATGCCGTGGTTATCTTAGCATAACCTGACCAAGCCTAATCTAGCCAAACGCAGCAAAACTCAACATAACGTGCAGGGAACACTGCTGCTGACCTGCCCTGAGCCAAGCAGAATGTAGTAGAGCAGATTACATCACAGAAGTCCACCGAATGACAGTATATAGTACGAAAGTCGGAGCTACCCTGACCAAACTAACCTAATCTAACCAAACCAATCGTAGCACATCTGAACATTACGTGCCACGAGCACTATTGCTCGCCTGCCCAGATTCGAAGTGAGAAGAGTAGAGCCATGTAGATCGCAGACACCCCCAAATAGCGCTTCACAGCGCAAAAGCCGAAGAAATCCCGACCGAATGTTAATAACCTAACCCAACAAGACGTAACCGATCTGAACGTAACGTGCAGAGGCCATTATTACTGGCTACCCCAGAGCCAAGCATAGCATACTAAAGCACATTAGAGCGCAGAAATACACAAAATAGCGGCAACATAACCAAACGTGACCTAGCTCAACCTAACATGACGAAACCACTATTGCTGGCCTCTATGGAGAAAAGCAGAATGTACTAGGGCACAGTAGATCGCAGGAATCCAACGCATTGATGTGAATAGCACAGAAGCCGAATCTATCCAGACCTAACCCATGCTAGCATAACCTAACCATACGCTGCCTGCCCCATCTTAACGTGCCGCGGCCAGTATTGCTTTCGTCCCCAGTTCCAAGCAGGATGTAGTGGGATCCAGTCGAGCGCAGAAGCGCACCGTACATCAGTGTATGGCAAGAAAGTCAAAGCTACCCTTACCGAACCGAATCTAATCTAAACTAGCCAAACGTAACAATACGCAACCTGAAGTGCCGAAAATCCTGTTGCCGGCTTCCAGTCACCCAAGCGGAAGATATTAGAACACAGTAGAGTGCAGAAATCCGCGGACATTTGTGTATAGCACAAAAGCCCAAATTATCCTATCCTAACCTCACGAAACGTAACATAACCGAACATAGCTTTGCTCATCATAACGTGATGAAACCAATATTGCTGCTCTCCCCGCAGCCAAGCAGTTCATATTAGAGGAATTCAGAGAGCAGAAATGCACCGAACAGCAGTGTACAGCACAAGAGCCAAAGCTATCCAGTCCTAACCTAACCAAACACAGCATAACCAAACGTAACAGAAACCACCCTACCATGACGAGACCACCATCGCTGGCCTCCACAAAGACAAGCAGGATGTCCTGGAGCACAGCATTGCGCAGGCATCCACCTCATTGCAGCGTATATCACAAAAGTCAAACATATCCTGAGAGAACTTGGCCTCACCTAATATATCCAAACGTAGCGTAACTCAACATGATGTGACGACACCAATATTGCTGGTCTCCCAGAGCCAAGCGTAGCATATTAGAGCACATAATGGCGTAGAAACCAACCGAATGGCAAAGTATAGCACAAAACTCGAAGTAGTTTATCCTGACCTATCCCAGCGTAACATAACCGAACGTAACCTAACACAACCTTACATTGCGAAACGACCCTTGCTTTCCTACATACGGACAGGCCGAACGCCCTAGCGAGCAGTTGTGCGCAAAAATGGGCCGCATTTAAGTGAATAACACAGGAGTGGAATATGTACTAAGCAAACCTAACTCAACCAAACGTAGCATTTTTCATCATAACGTGCCGCGGCCACTGCTGCTGGCAACCACAGAGCTAAGCAGAATATAGTAAAGCACTGTAGATCATAGAAATCCTCCGAAAAACGGTGTATAGCAAAAAAGACATACATTTCATGACCTAACCTGACATTAACTGACCTAAACAAACGTAGTGTAGCTAAACTCTGCGTGAGGAGGCCAATATTGCTGGACACGGCAGAGCGAAGCAGAACATGTTAGAGCACAGTGGAAGGCAAAAATCCACCGAACAGAAGTGTATTGCACAAAAGGCGATGCTACGGTATCCCAAAATAGCCAAACGTAACATACCCGAACGTAACGTGACTCAAACTATCGTGCCGAGGAAGCCATTGCAGGCCTCCGCAGAGCCAAACGCAATATACTAATGCACACTAGAGCGCAGAAATCCACCGCATTGCAGAGCACAGCACAAAAGCGAATGATACCCCAGCCTAACTAGTCCTAACCTAACCTACCCAAACGTAGTGTAACACAAGATGGAGTGACGAGACCAATACTGCTGGCATCCACAGAGCCGGGCAGAATAAGTTAGAGCACAGTAGTGAGTAGAAATCCACCGAACAGCAGTGTTCAGCACAGAAGTTACAGCTACCCTGAACAAATATAGCCTGGCCCACCCTAACCGGTCGTAACCTGACTCAACATAACGTGCAGAGGCCACTATTGCTGACACTCCCAGAGCCAAGCTGAAAGCACTTGATACCAGCAGGCCGCTGAGGTCCACCTAATAGCGGAATGCAGCACTAAAGACAAAGCTACCCTCTCCTAGCCTATCCATACATAACACAGTCAATCGTAGCCGAGCCAACCTTACGTGCTGCGAAGGCTACTGCTGGCTTTCGCAGAACCAAGCAGAGCACATTAGCGAAGAGTAGAACGCAGAAATCCATAGAATCGCAGAGAATATCAGAAAAGACGAAGCTTCCCGTGCCTAACCTGAAAGCAACAGAACATAACCGAACATAGCCTAACTCAAACTACCATGTCGCTACCGACGTTCCTTCCCCTCCCAGAGAGAAGCAGGACACACTAGAGCACAGTGGAGGTCGGAAAACCACCTAATAGCATTGTACGCAACGAAAGATAAAGCTACCCTAACCAAACTTAGCCTAACGCAATCTAACCGTACGTAACCTGACTCAAAATAACGTGCTGAGAACAACATTGCTGGCCTTCCCAGAGCCAAGCTGAAAGCCAGAGAGCACAGTACGTCGCAGAAATCCACCTAATAGAAAACTCTAGCAGTAAGATCAAAGCTACCTCTCCAACCCTAACCAACCGTGACATAACCAAACGTAACCTAACACAGCCTAACGTGCCGCGACCAGAATGGCGGCCTACGCAGAGCCATGTAGGACACGTTAGTGTAGAGTGGAACGCAGGTATCCATAGAATCGCAGTGGACATCAGAAAAGACAGAGCCACCCAAACCTATACCAAACCACCTTAACATATCCAAACATAGCCGTTCTTAACATAACGCGCGACACTCTAGATCGCAGTGGTGCACAGAAATCCGCAACACATAAGTGCACGGAACGAAAGTTAGAGCTGTCCTAACCAAACTTATCCTAACCCAATCTAACGTAACGTAACCTGACTCAACATAACGTGGGGACAACAAAATTGCTGGTCTTCTGGAGCCAAGCAGGACATACTAGAGCGCAGTAGAGCGCAGAAATCCTCCACGTATTAGTGTACGGAACGAAGGTTAATGCTATCCTAACCAAGCGTAGCCTAACCCAACCCAACCGAACGTATCCTGACACAAAGTATTGCGCCGAGAATACCATTTCTGGCCTTCCCAGAGCCAAGGTCAAAATGCTAGAGCTCTGTAGGGCGCAGAGATCCTCCTACTGGCGGACTATAGCACTAAAGTTAGAGATACCGTCTACCAACCTTACCAATTGTGACACAGCTAAACGTAATTTAACACAACCTAATGTGCGGCGACCACTATTGCTAGAAACCTCACAGACAAGCATGACACATTGGTGGAGAGCAGTACGCAGAAATGCATAGAATCGCACTACGTATCTGAAGAGTCAAAGCCTCCCAAACGTAACCCGAACAAACAGAACGTAACCAAACATAGCATAGCTAAACCTAACGTGCTTAGACCGCTATTGCTGCCCTCCCCAGATCCAAGCAGGGCATACTAGAGCGCAGTAGAGCCCAGAAATCCACCACATATCAGTGTACAGCACATAAGTTGAAGCTACCCTGTCCAAGATTATCCTGACCCAACCTAACCGAACGTAACATGACTCAACATAACGCACCGAGACCACTACTGTTGCACATCCCAGAGACGAGCTGGAACTATTAGAGCGCAGTAGGGCGCGATATCCCACTTAATAGCAGACTATAGCACTAAAGTCAAAGCCATGCTCTCCTAACCTTGAGAATCGGAATATAATCGAAAGTATCATAACTCAACCTAACGTGTCACAGCAGCTATTGCTGGCCTCCCGAGAGCCTAGTAGAACGCATTAGTGGAGAGTAGGACGCAGAATTCCATAGAATCGCAGTGTATATAAGAAGTGTCAAGCCTACACAAACCTAACCCAAAACGAACAGAACATGAGCAAGCATAGCATAACTCAACCTAACGTGCCGAGACAGCTATTGCTGCCATCCCCGAAGCCAAACCTGGCATACTAGAGCACTGTAGGGCGCAGAGATCCACCAAACGGCGGACTATAGCACTAAAATAGAAGCTACCCTCCCGTAACCGGTCCAACTGTAACATATCCAAACGTAGCCTATCTCATCGGAACGAGCTCCGAGCACTACTGCTGTCTTCGCCAGAGCCAAGCAGAACATGCTAAAGCACAATAGGGCGCAGAAATCACACGAATAGCAGTGTACAGCACAAAAGTTGTAGCTATGCTTTCCAAACTCAGCCCAACACAACATAACAGAACGTAACGTCAGGCAACGTAACGTGACGAGGCACCGTTGCTTGCCTTCCCATCTAATAGCAGACAATGGCACTAAAGTCAAAGCTATCCTCTCCTACCCTATCCAGCCGTAACATAACCAATAGTAATATAACTCAAGTTAACGTGCTGCGCCCATTATTGCTGACAATCGCGGAGCCAAGGAGAACAGATTAGTGGAGGGTAGAACGCAGAACTCCATAGAATCGTCGTGTATATCAGAAAAGTCATAGCTACCCAAGCCTAATGCAAACCAACAGAACATAGCCTAACATAGAGTAACTCAACCTATCGTACGAAACCGATATTGCTGACCCCCAAATAGCCAAGCAGGGCATAATAGGGAACAGCAGAGCGCAGAAGTCAACCGCACAGCAGCGCAGAGCACATATGTTAAAGCTGCCCCAACCAAGCGTGTCATACCCCAACCTAACTGAACGTAACCCGACCAAACATTAAGTGCCGAGGCCACTACTGCTGGCCCACCAAGAGCCAAGCTGAAAATATTAGAGCACTGTGAGGCGCAGAAGTGCACCAAACAGCAGACCATTGCACAAAAGCTAGAACTACACACTCCCAACCATACCAATTGTGGAGAGCAGAACGCAGGAATCCAAAGAATCGCAGCGTATATCAGAAAAGGCAAAGCTACCCAAACCTAACACAAATTGACAGAACATAGGCAAACACAGTCTTACTCAAACCAAAGTGCCGGGATCGCTATTGCTGCCCTCCCCAGAGCCATGCAGGGCATACTAGAGGACAGTAGAGCGCAGAAGTCCACCGTATAACAGCCTAAAGCACAAAAGTAGAAGACAACCTAACTAAACTTAGCATAACCCAACCTAATCGAACGCAGCCTGACTCACCATTTCGTGCCGAGTCCACAATAGCTGGTCTTCCCAGGGCCAATCAGGGCACATTAGCAGAGAGTAGAATGCAGAAATCCATATAACCGCAGCGTACATCAGAAAAGTCAAAGCTACACAAACCTTACCCAAACCAACAGAACATAGACAAACATACCAAAAATCAACCTAAAGTGCCGACACAGCTATTGCTGTAATCCCCAGAGCCAATCAGGACATTCTAGAACACATAAGAGCGCTGAGATCCAGCAAATTGTAGTGTACAGCACAAAGGTTGAAGTCATCCTAACCAAACTTATGCAAACCCAGCCAGACCGAACGTAACTTGACACAGCGTAACGTGCCGAGAACACTATTGCTGATCTTCCCAGAGCCAAGCTGAAGGAATTAGAGCTCTGCATAGAGCAGAAGCCCACCTAACAGTAGACTATAGCACCAAAATGCAGTCGATCATCTCCTAACCTAGCCGATCCTAACATAAACAAGCATACCATACCTCGCCCTAACGTGCTGAGACCGCTGTTACTATCATCTCCAGAACCAAGCACGACATACTAGAGGCCAGCGAAGCGCGGAGATCCACCGTATAGCAGTGCACTGCGCAAAAGTCAAACCTACACTAACCAAACCTAGAAATACCCAACCTACCCTATCGCAACTTGACTCACATAACGTGCTGAGACCATCATTGCTGGCATTCCGCGGGCCAAGCCGAAATTATTAGACAACTGTAGGGCGTAGAAGTCCACTTAAGAGCGGACTATAGCACGAGAGTCATAGCTATCCTCTCCTAACCAATGGATCGAAACTTAACCAAACGTATCCTAACTTACACTAGCGTGCCGCGACCACTATTGCTGGCCTCACCAGAGACAAGCAGGACACACTAGAGCGTAGTAGACGTGGGAATCCACCGAATAGCAGTGAACAGCGCAAAAGTTAGTGCTATCCTTACCAAATTTAGCCTGACACAATATAACCGAGCGTATCTTGAACAATCATAACGTGCCGAGGACACTATTGCTGGCCTTCCCAGAGCCAAGCGGGGCACGTTAGTGAAGAGTAGAACACAGGAATCCATATAATCGCAGTGTATATCTGAAAAATTATATCCACCCTGGCCTAACCCAAAGCAACAAAACAGAAGCAAACATAGCCTGACTAAAGTTAACTTGCTAAGATCACTATTGTTGCTCCCCCAGCGCCAAGCAGGCCATACTACAGGACAGTAGAGCGCAGAAATCCACCGAGTAGCAGTGCAGAGCGCAAAAGTTGAAACCATCCTGACAAACATATTCTAACCCAACCTAACCGAACGTATTCTTATTCAACATATCGTGCATTGACCACTATTCCTGGCATTCGCAGAGGCAAGCTGAAAGTATTAAACAATTGTAGCGAGCAGAAATCCACCTAATGGCAGACAATTGCGCTAATGTCAAAGCCATCCTCTCGTAACCTAACCAACCGTAATACAAACAAACGTATCCCAACCCAACCTACCGCGCCGCGACCACCATTGCTGGCCTACCCAGGGTCAAGCGGGACACAATAGTGGAAAGTCTAACGCAGAAATCCAGATAGTCGCCGTGCATATCAGAATAGTCAACGCTACCGAGACCTAACCCAAACCGACAGAACATAACCAAACATAACCTGACTCAAACAAACGTGCCGAGACCGCGATTGTTGCCCCTGGCTGAGCAAATCAGGACGCACTAGAGCACAGGGGAGCTCTGAAATCCACCGAATGGCTGTGTACAGCACAAAAGATAAAGCTACATTAACCAAACTTAGCATAACCAAACTTAACCGGATGCTACCTGACTCAAGTTAACGTGCCGCGGCCACTATTTCTGCCCTGCCGAGAGCTCGCCCTAACGTGCTGAGACCGCTGTTACTATCATCTCCAGAACCAAGCACGACATACTAGAGGCCAGCGAAGCGCGGAGATCCACCGTATAGCAGTGCACTGCGCAAAAGTCAAACCTACACTAACCAAACCTAGAAATACCCAACCTACCCTATCGCAACTTGACTCACATAACGTGCTGAGACCATCATTGCTGGCATTCCGCGGGCCAAGCCGAAATTATTAGACAACTGTAGGGCGTAGAAGTCCACTTAAGAGCGGACTATAGCACGAGAGTCATAGCTATCCTCTCCTAACCAATGGATCGAAACTTAACCAAACGTATCCTAACTTACACTAGCGTGCCGCGACCACTATTGCTGGCCTCACCAGAGACAAGCAGGACACACTAGAGCGTAGTAGACGTGGGAATCCACCGAATAGCAGTGAACAGCGCAAAAGTTAGTGCTATCCTTACCAAATTTAGCCTGACACAATATAACCGAGCGTATCTTGAACAATCATAACGTGCCGAGGACACTATTGCTGGCCTTCCCAGAGCCAAGCGGGGCACGTTAGTGAAGAGTAGAACACAGGAATCCATATAATCGCAGTGTATATCTGAAAAATTATATCCACCCTGGCCTAACCCAAAGCAACAAAACAGAAGCAAACATAGCCTGACTAAAGTTAACTTGCTAAGATCACTATTGTTGCTCCCCCAGCGCCAAGCAGGCCATACTACAGGACAGTAGAGCGCAGAAATCCACCGAGTAGCAGTGCAGAGCGCAAAAGTTGAAACCATCCTGACAAACATATTCTAACCCAACCTAACCGAACGTATTCTTATTCAACATATCGTGCATTGACCACTATTCCTGGCATTCGCAGAGGCAAGCTGAAAGTATTAAACAATTGTAGCGAGCAGAAATCCACCTAATGGCAGACAATTGCGCTAATGTCAAAGCCATCCTCTCGTAACCTAACCAACCGTAATACAAACAAACGTATCCCAACCCAACCTACCGCGCCGCGACCACCATTGCTGGCCTACCCAGGGTCAAGCGGGACACAATAGTGGAAAGTCTAACGCAGAAATCCAGATAGTCGCCGTGCATATCAGAATAGTCAACGCTACCGAGACCTAACCCAAACCGACAGAACATAACCAAACATAACCTGACTCAAACAAACGTGCCGAGACCGCGATTGTTGCCCCTGGCTGAGCAAATCAGGACGCACTAGAGCACAGGGGAGCTCTGAAATCCACCGAATGGCTGTGTACAGCACAAAAGATAAAGCTACATTAACCAAACTTAGCATAACCAAACTTAACCGGATGCTACCTGACTCAAGTTAACGTGCCGCGGCCACTATTTCTGCCCTGCCGAGAGCCAACCAGACGATATTACAGCACTGTAGGGCGGAGGAATCCACGTAATAGCAGACTATAGCACTGAAGTCAAAGTTATCCCCTCCTAACCAAACCAATGGTAACGTAACCGAACGTAGCCTATCTCAAATTAACCTGCCGCGACCACTATTGCTGGCATCCTCAGGGCAAAGCAGAACGCATTAGCGGAGGGTAGAAGGCAGAAGTCCATAGAATCGCAGTACATACCAGAAATGTCTGGGATACGCAAACCTAACCCAAGCCAACAGAGCATAGATAAACGTAGCCTAACTTCACCTAACGTGCCAGGACCGCTATTCTTGCCGGCCGCAGACCAAAGCAGGGAATACTAGGGTACAATAGAGCGCAGAAATCTACCGTATATCATTGTACAGCATAGAAGTTAACGCTCACTTATCCAAACTTAGCATAAACCAACTTGACCGTATTAACCTAACCCAACATATAGCGCCGAGACCACTATTGCTGGCCTCCCCAGAATCAACCAGAACACGTTACTGGATAATAGAGCGCAGAGGTCCATAGGATCGCAGTGTATATCAGAAAATACATAGCTACCCAAACGGAACATATACAAGCATAGCCTAACCCAACCTAACGTGCCGAGAACGCTATTGCTGCCCTCCTCAGCGCCAAGCAGGTAATACTTGTGCACAGTAGAGCACAGGAAACCACCGAATAGCAAAGTGCAGCACAAAAGATAAAACAATCCTGACCAAACTTAGCCCGACAAAACCTAGCAGGTCGTAACCTGTCTCAACGTAACGTGTAGAGGAACCTCTTGCTGGCCTTCCCAGAGTCAAACTGAAAGCATCAGAACCCAGTGCGGCGCAGCGGTCCAATTAATAGCGGACTATACCACTAAAGTCAAAGCTCTACTCTCCGAACCTAACCAATGGAAGCACATCCAAACGTAGCCGAACTCAGCCTATCGTACCGCGACGACTATTTCTAGCTTCCCCGTAGCCAAGCAGAGCCCATTAGCGGAGAGTAGGTCGCAGAAATCCATCGAACCGCAGTGTATATCAGAAAAGTCAAAAGTACACGAACCAAACCCAAAACCAACAGACCATAACCAAACATAGCATAACCCAAGCTACCATGTCGAGAGAGACATTGCTGCCCTGCCCAGAGCCAAGCATGTCATACTAGAGGTCAGCGCAGCGCAGAAATGCACCGAATTGCAGTGTACAGCACAAAAGTTGAAGTTACCCTAACCAAACTTAGCCTAGCCCATCCTAACGGAACATAACCTGACACTACATAAAGTGCCGAGACAGCTTTTGCTGACTTTTCCAGAAACAAGCAGAAAATATTAGACCACAGTAGGGCGCAGAGGTTCTCCTAGTGACAGACTATAACGCTAAAGTCAAAGCCACCCTCTCCTAACTTAGCAAATCGTAACATAAACGAACGTAACCTAACTCAACCTAACGTGTCGCGACTACCATTGCTGGCCTCAACAGAGTCAAGTAGAACACATTAGTGGAGAGTAGAACGCAGAAATCCATAGAATCGCACCGCGTATCAGAATAGTCACAGCCACCCAGACATAACCCGAACAAACAGAACGTAACCAAACATAGCCTAGCTGAACCCATCGTGCCTAGACCGCTATTGCTGCCGTCCCCATATCCAAGCAGGACATACTAGAGAACAATAGAGCGCAGAAATCCACCGGATATCAGTGTACAGCACACAAGTTAAGGCTATCCTAACTAAACTTAGCCTGTCTAGCCGAGCAGAAGGTAACCTGGCTCTACATAACCTGCAAGGTCCACTACTGCTGGCCTTCCGAGAACCAAGCTGAAGGCATTAGAGCACTGCAGTGCGCAGAAATCCACCTAACAGCAGGCCATATCATTAAGGTCATAGTCACTTCTGCTAACCTAACCAATCGTAACATAAACAAACGTAGCCTAACTCAACCTATCGTGCTGCGACGACCATTGCTGGCCTCCCCAGAGCCAAGCAGAAGAGTACAACTAGCGATGAGTGCAACGCTGAGTACCATCGAATTTCAGTGTATATCAGAAAAGTCAAAGCTACGCTGACCTGAAGCGATACCAACAGGACATTACCAAGCGTAGCATAACTCAGCCTTACGTGCCGCGACCACTATTGCTAGAGTCCCAAGTGCCAAGCAGAACACATTATTGGAGAGTAGAATGCAGGAATACGTAGAATCGCAGTGTACATCAGAAAATTCAAAGCCACACACCTGATACAAACCAGGAGAGCATAGCCAAATGTAGCCTAACTCAGCCAAAGGTGCCGAGACCGATATTGCTGCCATTCCCAGGTGCAAGCATGACACACTAGTGCACACTAGAGTGCAAGAATCCACGTATATCAGTGTACAGCACAAAAGTAAAACCTGTTCTAACAAAATTTAATCAAACGCAAGCTAACCGAACGTATCCTGACCCAATTTAATGTGCCCAGACCACCATTGCTGGTCTTTCCAGGGCCAAGCTGAAAATATTGGAGAACCGTAGGGCAGCGAAATCCACCTAATAGCAGAGCGCAGAACAAAAGTTAGAGCTATCCTAACCTGACTTAGCATAACCAAGGCCAACCGAACGGAACCTGCCAAACATAACGCGCCGAGGAGACTATTGCTGGCCTTCTAGAGCCAAGCTGATAACATTAGAGCACTCAAGGGCGTAGGCATCCACCTCATATCAGGCTATAGCTCTAAAGTCAAAGCTACCATCAACTAACATAACCGATTGTGACATAACCAAACGTAACATAACTCAACCTAACCTGCCGCGACCTGTATTGCTGTCCCCCCCAGAGTCAAGCAGAACACATTAGTGTAGAGTTGGTCGCAGAAGCCCAGAGAATCGCAGTGTATATGAGAAAAGTAGGTACTACCCATACCTAACGCAAACCAACATAACATACCCAAACATAGCCAATACCAACCGAACGTGCCAAAAATGATACAGCCCCCCCCCCCCCCGAGCCACGCAGGACATGCTAGAGCACAATAGAGCGCAGAAGTCCACCGAATAGCAGTGTACGGCACAAAAGTTGAAGGCACCCAAACCAAACCTAGCTTAACCCAGCTAAACCGAGCGTAACCTGGTTGAAAATAACGTGGCTAGACCACTATTGCACGCATTCCCAGAGCCAAGCTGAAAATGTTTGGGCACTGTAGGGCACAGAAATCCACCTAATAGCAGACAATAGCACTAAACTCCAAGCTATCCTCTCCTAACATAGCTAACGTTAACAAAAACGAACGTAACATAACTCAACATAACCTGCCGCGACCACTATTGCTGGCCCCCACAGGTTCAAGCAGAGTATAGTAGAGCTCAGCCGAGCACCGGAATCATACCAAATGCAGTCTACAGAACGAAAGTCAAACATAACGAGTCCGTGCTTGACATAGCCGAACCCAACGTAACGTAACATAAAATAGCCTAACGGGCCGAGACCTCTATTGCTGGCCTCGCCAGAGCAAGGCAGAAAATATTGAACACAGTAGAGCTCAGGTATCCGCGGATAGCAGGGAACAGCACAAAAGTCTGGACCATCCTATCCTTACCTCGCTAAACGCAACACATCGAAACGTAACACAAACCAACCTTATAGGATGAGACTACTATTGCTGGCCCAATAAATGCAAGCAGAATGTGTTAGAGCGTAGCAGTGTGCAGAAATCCACCGCATGGCAGTGAATAGCACAATTGCCGCAGATATCGTGACCTAGCCTGAACTAACCTAACCTAACAGAACGTAGCATAGCTCAAAATATCTGGCCGCGAACGAAGCCCCTGGACTCCCCAGAGCCAGGCGGAGTGTGGTAGCACTCATTAAATCACAGATGTTCAGCGAAAAACAGGGTACAGCACGAAAGTCTAATCAATCCTTACCAAATATAGCCTAACCTAACTTAATCAAACGAAACATAACTCAACGTAACGTACCGCGATTGCAACTTCTCCGCAACCCTAAGTCCAGCAGAGCATAGTAGAGCAATATTGCGAGTAGAAAACCACCGAATAGCAGCGTATAGCGCAGGAGACATAGTAGCCCATCCTAACGTGACCAAACGTTACACACCCAAACGGAGCCTGTCCCAACCTAATACGGCGGAACCGCTATTGCTGGCCACCACAGAGCCAGGCAAAGCATATTATAGCGATATATGGCGCAGAAATCCAACGAATAGCATTCAATGGCACAAAACTCTAAGCAGGTCTCTCCCAGCATATCCAAACTTGTCACATGCAAACGTAGCCTACGAAAACCTGACGCGCCCAGGCATCTATTGCTGTCCGACCCGGAACCAAGCAAAATATATCAGAGTACAGTAGAGCTCAGAAATCCGCCAAATAGCAGCGTATAGCGCAAAAGTCAAAGTAGCCTATCCTAACCCGGCCGAACGTAATAAAAACAAACGTTGCTTAACTCGAACTATCATGACTAGACCACCATTGCTGGCCTCCACAGAGACAAGCAGAATGTAGTAGATCACAGTCGGTCACCGAAATTAACAGAATAACAGTGTAAGGCACGAAGGTCGAAGACCTCCGGACCAAACAAGCCTAACCTAACATAACCAATCGTAACAAAGCTCAACTTAACGTGCCACGGCCACTCTTTTCTCGTCCCCAGTGCCGAGCAGAGTATACTAGAGCAACGTAGGGCATAGGAATCCACCGAAATGCAGTCTATAGCTCAAAACTTGAAGATATCTTAACACAACCTGATCTAACCATACTTCACCGAAGGTAGCATAGCTCAACATAACGTGCCGCGACCACTGCTCTCGGCCTCACCTGAGCCTAGAAGAGATTAGCAGAGCACAGTAGATCACAGGAATCCACCGATTAATAGTGCATAGGACGAAGGTCATAACTACCATAAGCAAACATAGCCTAACCTTAACTAACTGAACGAAACATAACACATGCTGACGTGTCACAGCCATTATTGCGCGCCTCCCGTGAGTCGAGCAGTGTATAGTAGAGCAATGTAGAACGCAGGAGTCCACCAAATAGCAGTGTACAGCGCAAAAGTCAACGAAAGCCTAAGCTACCCTTTCTAACCTATCCTCACGAAACGTAACATAACTCAACCTATCGTGCCGAGACCACTGTTACTGGTCACCGCAGAGACAGGCAGTGTATATTACGGCACATTAGAGAGCAGAATCCGGGGAAAACCAGTGTATAGCACAAAAGCTGCGGTAGCCTCTCGTAACCCAGCGGAACGTAACACGCACACGTAATCTATCCCAACCTAACATGACGAAGCCACAACTGCTGGCCTCCATAGAGATAAGCGGAATGTACTTGAGCACAGTTGTGCGCAGAAATCACCGGGATTGCAGTGATTGCACAAGACACCACAAGAGCAGAAGATATCCTAACCTAACCTGTCCTAACCTAAGCTAACCAAGCGTAGCATACCTCAAAGCAACGTGCCGCGAGCACTGCTCCTGGCCTCCCCAGAGCTAAGCAGAATGTAGTAGAGCACAGTAGATTACAGAAATACACAGAATCACAGCGTATAGCACGAAAGTAAAAACCAGACTGAAGAATCGTGTCCTAACCTAACCTAGCCAATCGCAACATGGCTCAACTCAACGTGCCGCGGGCACCACTGCTCGCCTTCCCACGTTCGAGCAGAGTACATTATAGCAATGAAGAGCGTAGAAATCCACCGAAGAGCAGTGCGCAACACGAAAGTCCAAGCCATCCTAACCTAACCTGACCTACCCAAACATAAGGGAACGAAGCATACCTGAACATAACGTGCCGCGATCAATGTTACTTGCCACCCTAGAGCAAAGCAGAGCATACTATAGCACATGAGAGCGCTGAAATCGGCCTAATATCGGTGTATTGCGCAAAAGTCGTAGTATCCTATCCTACACTCGCCAAACGTAACATAACCGACCGCAGCATGGCTCAAACAAACGTGCCGAGACCACTGTTGCTGGCCGCCCGAGATCCAAGCAGTACACGTTAGAGCACTCTAGCGCGCAGAAACCCGCGAGTGGCTGTGTATTGTACAAAAGTCAGACATTCCCTGACCTAACCTGACCTCACCTAACATTCCCAAACGCAGCGTACCTAAGCATGACGCGACGAGACCAATATTTCTGGCATCCGCAGAGCCAAGCATAGCATATTAAAGCGCATTAGAACGCAGAGTTCCACCGAAAAACAGGGAATAGCACAGGAGTCAGATTAGACTACCCTAGCCTAGCCAAACGTAACACATCCAAACGTAGCCAAGCCGAACCTAACATGACGAGAACACCATAGCTGGTATCCACAGAGGCAAGCAGAATGTTCTACAGCACAGTAGAGCGCAGAAGTCCACCGAATATCAGTGTACAGCATAAAAGACAAAGCTAACATGGCGTAATATGTCCAGCCTTACCACAAGCGAACGTAACACAACACAACCTAACGTACCCCGTCCACCGTTGCTGGGCTACAGAGGGTCGAGCAAAACTTGCTAGAGGACAGCAGAGCGCAGAAATACTCCGAAAGGCAGTGTATATGATGAAAGGCAAAGTTAACCTGGTCGAGCTTAACCTAAGCTGACACAACGAGACGTAACATAACTTAAACTTACGTGCCGCAACTACCATTGCTGGCCTCCACAGATCCAAGCAGAATATGCTAGTGCACACCAGAGCTCAGATATCCACCGCATTGTAGTCTACAGCGCAGAAGTGAGCCATACCATGACATACCTTGACGCTACCTATCCCATTCAGACGCAGTGTAACAAAGCAAGACATGGCGATACCACTATTACTGGCCATCCCAGTGCAAAGCAGAGCGTACTAGAGCTCACTAGAGCGCAGAAGTCCACGACACAGCAGTGCATAGCACAAAAGACATAGTAGCTTCTCATAACCTAGCCAAACGCAACAGATCCAGAAGTGTCCTAACACTAACTAACATGAAAAGGACGTTATTTCTGGCCTCCACAAAGACATGCAGAATATACTACAGCACAGTAGCGCGCAGATACACACTGTATTGCAGTGAATAGCACAAAAGTCGAGGATATCCTAACGTAACCTGCCCCAACCTCACTATTGCTGTCCTCGCCAGAGGCAAGGAGAAAATATTAGTACGCGGTAGGACGCAGTAATCCATGAATAGTAGTGTATGGCACAAAAGTCTAAACAGTCATATCCCAATCTCACCGGACGTAACACAACCGAACGTAGCATAGCTCAAAGTAACGTACCGGGACCACCAATGCTCTCATCAACAGAGTCGAGCAGAGTATAGTAGAGCAATGTAGAGTGCAGGCAACCATCGAATAGCAGTGTACAGCACAAAAGTCGGAGATACCCTAACCTAACCTGACTTCACCAAACCTACGAAAACGAAGCATAGCTCAACTTGACGTGCCCCAAATTCTGCTCCTGGCCTCCCCAGAACCAAGCCTAATGTGGTAGTGTACAGTAGATCACAGAAATCCACCTGATATCAGTGTATAGCATGAAAGTCCAAGCTATACTGAGCAAACTTAATTTAACGTAACCTGACCCAACCAGACGTAACACGACCACTAGTTCTCGCGTCTCCGGAGTCGAGCTGTGTGTAGTAAAGCAATGTAGAGCGCAGCAATCCTCCGCGTTGCAGTGTACAGCACAAAAGTCAAGGACACCCTATCCTAACAAAACAAGGTGAAACACGAAATATATAGCAGTATATAGCGCAGGAGTCAAATCTACCCTGTCCTTACATATCCAACCTTGACATAGCCGAACATAACATAACTCAACCTAACGTGCCCCGACCACTATTGCTGGCCTCCGCAGAATTGAGCAGAATTTACTAGAGGACCTCAGGGCGCAGAAGTTCATAGAATCGCAGTGTACAGCACAAAAGTCACATCTATCCAGGCCTATCCCAAGCTAACATAACCTAACCAAATGTGTCCTACCACAACGTAACGTGCCGCGGCCGCTATTGCTCGCAGCCCCACAGTCGAGCAGGGTATAGTACTGCAATCTAGAGCCCAGAAATCCACCGAAAAGCAGTGTATGGAACAAAATTCTAGGATGCCCCGACCTAACCTGGCGTAACCTAACCTAATCAGACAAAGCATAGTGCAATATGAATAGCCGCGTCCGCTGTTGATGGCTTTGATAGAGACAAGCAGAAGATATCAGGACGCCGTAAATCGCAGAAATCCGTGAACAGCAGTGTATGGCTCATAAGCCTAAACTATCCTATCCTAACCTCAACAGACGTTTCATGACCGAACATAGCATAGCACAACCTAGCGTTCCGTGGCCCGTGTTGGTGGCATTCCCAGGGCCAAGCATAACATGGTAGAGCACAGTACACCGCAAAAATACTCCAAAATGCAGTGTACAACAAGAAAGTCCAAGTTAACCCGACCGAGCTTAAACTAACGTAATACAACGAAACGTAACCAAACACTACCTCACGTGACGGGACCGCCATGGCCGTCCTCCGCAAGGAAAAGCTGATTGTACCAGATCACAGAAGTGTGCTGAAACCCACCGCATTTCAATGAATAACACAAAGGTCGAAGCAGCCTATCCTAAGCATTCCAAACGTAACACATCCAAACGTAGCCAGATACAACCTAACATGAGGAGACTACAATTGCTGGTCTCCACAGAGAGAAGCAGTATGTACTAGTGCACAGTACAGCGCAGAGTTCGCTCGCATTGCAGTGAACAGCACAAATCCCGTACATATCCTAATCAAGCCTGACATAATTTAACCTATGCTAACGCACCACAGCGAAAAATGACGTGCCGCGACCACTGCTCCTGGCCTCCCCGGAGCAAAGCAGCAAATATTGGAGCACAGTAGAGCCCAGATATAGACGAGCAGCAATGAATAGCACAAAAGCATAGACTGTCTTATCCGAAGCTCACCAATCGTAACAGAGCCAAACGTAGCCCAACTCTACCTAAACAGCCGAGACCACTATTGCTGGTCACCACAGCGACATGCAGAATATACTACAGCACAGCAGTGCGCCGAAATCCGCCGCATTGCAGTTAGCAGCACAAACGCCGAAGATATCCTGACCTAACCCGACCTAACCCAACATAACCGAACGCAGCACAGCACTACATATCGTGCAGCCACCACTGCTCCTGACCTCGGCTGAGCGGATCAGAGTATATCAGAGCACAGTAGATCACAGAAATCCATCGAATAACAGTGTATAGTACGAAATTCAAAGCTACCTTAACAAAACTTTACCTGACCTAACCAAACCAAGCGCAACCTAACACAAACTGGCGCGCCACCAACACTATTCCTCTCCTCCCCAGGGTCGAGCAGAGTATAGTAGAGCAATGTATAGCGCAGAAATCCACCGAGCAGCAGCTTATAGCGCAAAAGTCAAAGAAACCCTAACCGAGCCGACCTAACTTAGCCTATCGAAACGTATCCTCACTAATCCTAACGTGATGACACCACTACTACTGTCCTCCCCAGAGCAGAGCAGAGCATATTATAGCACATGAGAGCGCAGAAGCCAACAGAATATCGGTGTTTAGCACAAAAGTCTAAACCATCCTATCCTAATCTCACCAAACGTAACACAACCAGACGTATCCCTACTCAACATAACATGACGAGACCACTATTGCTGGCCCCACAGAGGCAAGCGGAATCTACTAGAGCACATTAGTGCGCAGAAATCCACCGCATTGCTGCGGAAAGCACAAAAGCCGTAGATATCGTAACGTAACCTGACCTAGGCTAACGTAACAAACGTAGCACAACTCAAAACAGCGTGCCGCAGCCACTACTCCCGGCATCCCGAAAGTCATGCAGAGTGCAGCGGAGCACAGTAGATCACAGAAATCCACCGAGTAACAGTGTACAGTACGAAGGTCGAAGCGACTCTTGCCAACCTTAGCCTTACTCAGGCTTACTTGCCGGGGCCACTATTACTGGCCTCCCCAGGGCAAAGCAGAGCATATTATAGCACATGGGACCGCAGAAACCCGCAGAATAGCGGTGTATCGCACAAGACACGAAGTATCCTATCCAAACCTTGTCAAACATTGCATAGACAATCGCAACCTAACTAAACATAATATGACGAAGCCACTATTGCTGGCGTCCTCGAGGCAAGCAGAATGTACTAGAGCACGGTAGTGCGCAGAAACCCTCCGCATTGCGGTGAAGAGCACAAATGTCGAAGATATCCTAACCTAACCTGACCTACAATAGCCTAACCAAACGCAAAATGACTCAACATAACGTTCCAAGATAACTTTTGTTGACCCCCTCCCCAGAGCCAAGCAGAAAGTACTAGCACGCGGCAGAGCTCAGAAATCCGCGGACGGCATTGTATAGCACAAAAGCCTAAACTGCCCTATCCTAACCTCAGCAATCGTAACATGGCCGAACGTAATATTGCCGAAACTAACGTGCCGAAACAACTACTGTTGGCCACCCCAGGGGCAAACAGTTCAGGCTAGATCACGCTAGAACGCAGAAGCCCTCCGAATAGCAGTGTATATCGCAAAAGTCTAAGCTATCCTATCCTAACACGTCCAATCCTAACATTAGCAAACGTAACATAACACAACCAAACGCACCCCGACCACTATTGCTGGCCTAAATCGAGTCGAGCGGTACTTACTACAGGATAGTAGAGCACAGAAATCCATAGAATTGCAGTTTATAGCAAAAAAGTTATATCCATCCAGACTTAAACCGAGCTAACGTAACCGAGGCAAACGTAGCCTACCTCAGCGTAGCGTGCCGCGGTCACTGTTGTAAGCATTCCAGGGCTAGGCGTAGTAAAGTAGAGCACAGCACAGCGCAGAGGTACTCCGAAAAGGAGAGCATAGCACGATAGTTTAAGTTACTCTGACCGAGCTTAATCTAACCGAATCCAACGGAACGTAGCCTAACTCAACCTAACATTGCGTGGCCACTTTTGCAGTCCTCCACAGAGACAAGCAGAATGTACTCGAGCACAGAAGGGCGCAGAAATCCACCGCATTGCAGTGAATTGCACAAAAGACGTGTATATCCCAAACTAACCTGTCCTAACCTATCCTACCCCAACGTACTATGGTACGTGTGATATGTCACAACATAATTTGCCGCGACCACTGCTCCTGATCTCCCCAGAGCGAGGCCGAATGCAGTAGAGCACAGCAGATCACAGAAATCCGCCGAAAAGCAGTGCAATGCACGAATGTCGGAGAAGCCTATCCTAACCTTGCCAAACGTAACACACGCAAACGTAGCCTAAGTCAACCTGACATGACGAGACCACTATTGTTGGTCTACACAGAGAGAAGCGGAATGTACTAGAGCATAGTAAAGCGCAGACATCCACGGCACTGCAGGGAATAGCGCAAAAGCCGTAGAGACCCTAACATAGCTTGACCTAATTAAACATAACCAAACGCAGCATAACCGAGTACCACGAGCCGCGGCCACCGCTCCTGGCCTCCCAGGAACGATAGAGAACGTAGTAGAGCACAGTAGATGACAGAAATCCACCGAAGAGCAGTGAAGAGCACAAAAGTTGCAGGTATCCTAACTTAACCTGACAAAGCCTATCCTAACCGAACGTAGCATAGGCCAATAATTCGCCCTGCGACCGCAGCTCCTGTCCTCCCCTGATCCAAGCAGGACGTAGCAGAGCACAGCAGATCACGAAAACCAACTGAATAGCAGTGTATACTACGATAGTCATAGCTACACTTCCCAAAACTTATCTAACATTACCTAACCAAACGTTACCTAACAAAACCTGACCTGCAACGACCACTATTGCTCGCCTCCCTTGAGTCGAGCGGTGTATAATAGAGCAATGTTGCGCGCAGAAATTCACGAAATAGCTGTGTATAGCACAAAAGTCAAAGCTATCCTATCCTAATGTATCCAAACTTAATATAACCAAAGGTAACATAGCTCAACCTCACGTAACACGAAAACAATTGATGTCCTCCACTGAGTCGAGCAGAACTTACTAGTGGAAAGTAAGGCGCGCCAATCCTCCATAATGCAGCGAGTGGCACAAAACACGAGGTCATCCTATCATAACCTGACATAACATAACCCAACCAAACGTAGCGTAACTCAACAGAGCGTGCAGCGACCACTGCTGTCGGAAGCCAGAGAGCCAAGCAGAATACTGTAGGCCTCAGAAGATCACAGGAACCTGCCGGATAGTAGTGTAGAGCACGAAATTCGGAGCCATCATAACCGAATATAACATATCAGGAAACAATCGAACGCAGCCTAAATCAACAAAAACTGCCGCCACCATTTCAGGCCTCCACAGGGCCGAGCAGAATATAGTAAAGCACGGTCGAGTGCAGAAATCCTCCGAATAGCAGTATATAGCGCGAAAGTCAAAGATAACCTGTCCAAGCTTGACATAACCTAACCTATCCGAACGTAACATAACTCAACCTAACGAGCGGGGACCACTATTGCTGGCATCCACAGATCCAAGTAGAATTTACTAGAGCACAGCAGAGCGCAGAAATCCACCACAATGCAGTGAATAGCACGAAAGCCGTTGATATCCTAACCTGACCAGACATAACCTCATCTAACCAAACGCAGCATAACCCAACATGACATGCAGCGATCACTGCTCCAGCCATCACTCTAGCCAAGCAGAATGTTGTACAGCGCAGTAGATCACAGGAGTCCTCCGTTTTGAAGTGTGAACAACAAATGTCGTAGCAGCATATCCTAACCTAGCCAAACGTATCTTAACCAAACGTAGCCCAACACAACATAACCTGACGAGACAACTATTGCTGACCTCCACAGGGACAGGTAGAGTGTACTAGAGCACAGTAGTTCGCAGAAATGCTCCGCACTGTAATGAATAGGACAAAAGTCGAAGACACCCTAACATAACCTGACCCAACCTAACCTGACCAAACGTAGCGTAACTCAAAAGGGCGTGCCGCGATCGCATCCGCCGGACCCCACAGAGGCAAGGAGAGTAGAGTAAAGCACAGGAGATCCAAGAACACGCCGGATAATTGTGTATAGCACGATGGTCGGAGTCACCCGAAACAAGCAGGTACTAACATAGCATAATCAAACGTGGTCTACCTCAACGTAACGTGCCGCGACTATTGCTGGGCTCCACAGGGCCAAGCAGAATATAGTAGAACACAGTAGAGCGCAGAAATCCGCGGATAGCAGTGTGTAGCACAAATGTCTGAACTTCCATATCCTAACCTCACTAAACGAAACATACCCGAACGTAGCAGAACACAACCTATCTCGACGAGTCCACCGCTGCTCGCCCCCACGGAGACTAGAAGAGCGCTCCAAGGTGCCGTGTTGCGCAGAAATCCATCGCTTTGTAGCGAATAGCACACAAGCCGTAGATATCCTTGCATAACTTGACCTAGCCTAACCTAACCAAACGTAACGTAACACAAACCAACGTGCCGATATCAATATTACTGTCTACCCTGGAGCCAAGCAGAACATATTGGAGCGCGGCAGGGCGCAGAAATCCACCGAATGGCCGTGAACGGCATGAAGACCTAAAGCACTCTCGCATTATATATCCAAGCATGTCATATGCGAACGTACGGTAACTAACCCTGACGTGCCGAAACCACTACTGCCAGCATCCCCAGAGCCAAGCAGAGAATATTAGAGCGCAGTAGAGCGCAGATATCGGTGGAAAGCAGTGCATAGCACAGATGTCCAAACTACTCTATCCTAACCTCACCAAACGTAAAATAACCGTAAGTGGCATTTCACAACCTAACGTGCCGAGACCACTATAGCTGGCCTCTCCAGAGCAGCTTCCAGAGCTTCTACTGTGAGCAGCAGATAAGTAAAATGCATCCAAACTTAACCCAAACAAATATAACCTGAACAAACGAAGCCTAACTCAACATAGCAAGCCGCGGCCACTATTGCAGGACACCCCAGAGCCAAGCAGTGTATAGTAGAGCACAGTAGAGTGCAAATATGAACCAAATAACAGTTTATACCACGAGAGTCATAGATATCCGAGCATAACACAAGCAAACATAACCTACCCAGACGAAGCCTATCTCAACCTAACGTGTGGAGACAACTATTACTGGACTCCCTAGAGTCGAGCAGACTATAGCAGTAAAATATAGAACGCAGAAGCCCGCCGAATTGCCGTCTACAGCACAGAAGTCAATTCTATAGTATAATAACATATCCAAACGCTATACAAGGGAAAGTGACCTAACTTAACCCAGCGTGACGAGACCACTGTTGCTGGTCTCCCCAGAGTAGTGGGGAGATTAGTAGAGCAATGAAGAGCGCTGGAATCAACCGAACATTATCCACCGAAAGACAGTGTAAACCGCGAAAGTCAAACCTATCCAAACCTAACCCAACTTGACTTAACGCAGCCAAACGTAGCGTAACTCAATATAACGGGCCGAGACCAATATTAGTGTCCTCCCAAGAGTCGAGCAGGGCATTATGGAGCAACGTAGAGCATGGAAGCCCAACGAATATGAGTGTATAGCACAGAACTCAAAGCTACCCTATCCTAGCCTATCCAAGCGAAATATAACCAAACGCAACATGACTTAACCCTGCGTGCCGAGACCACTGTTGATGGACTACCAGAGCCAAGCAGAGCTTATTAAAGCACACTAGGGCACAAAAATCCACCGCATTGCAGTGTACAGCTCAATAGTCAGAGCTATCCTATACTAACCTAGCCAAACGAAACGTAATCGAAGGTAACATAACTAAACCTAACGTGCCGAGACGACTACTACTGGCCTCCCCACAGCCGTGCAGGGCACACTAGCGCAATGTAGATCGCAGAAATCTACCGAATAGCAGTGTACAGCGCAATGGTCAAAGCTGTCCTATCCCAGCCTAACCAAACGTAACACAACCAAACGCAACATAACTAAATCTAACGTGCCGCGACCACTATTGCAGGCCTCCGCAGTTCCCAGTAAAACATTTTACAGGAGAGTAGAGCACAGAAGTCAATCGCATCGCAGCGTATAGCCGAAAGGACGAAGCTGCCCGAACCTAACCCAAACTATTGTAACCAATCCAAACGTGGCATAATTCAGCATAACATGCGGCGACCACTGTAGCTGGCCCCCCTAGGGCCAAGCAGAATGTATCAGGGCGCGGTAGAACGCAGAAGTCCGCCCAACAACAGTTTCCAGCACGAAGGACGATGCTATCCTAACCGAACATAACGAAACCTAACCTAACCAAACGTAACGGAACACTACCTAATATGTCGAGACTACTATTGCTTGCCCCCACAGAGCAGAGTGGAACATATTAGAGAAGACTAGGGCGCAGAAATCCATGTAATCGCATTGCATAGCGGAAGAGACAAAGCTACCAGATCATAACCCACACCAACATAACTTAACCAAACGTATCATAATTTAACATAGCTTGCGTCGATCACTATTGCTGGCCAACCGGGGGCCAAGCAAAATATACTAGAGCACAGTAGGGCACAGAAATCCACCGAATAGCAGTATGTAGCACGAAAGTCGAAACCATCCTAGCCTAAGAATCACTGGCCTGATCTAGCCGAGCGTAACATATCTCAGCCTGACATGCAGTGGCCACTATTGCTGTACTCACCAGAGCGAAGCAGAAAGCATTACAGCGCAGTAGAGCGCCGAAATCCACCGGAGAGAAGTGTATAGCGCGAAAGTCGAAGCTGTACTATACTAACATAAGCAAACGTAACTTAACATAGCGTAGCCTATCTGAAAGCTAAGGTGCCGCGACCACTATTGCTGGCCTCTGCGGAGTCGAGCAGAACGTGCTATAGGAGAGTAGAAAGCAAAAATCCGTAGAGTCGTACTGCATAGCAGAGAAGTCAAATCTATCGAAACAAAAGCCATACCAACGGAACCTAAACAAACGTAGCACAACGAAGCATAACGTGCCGAGACCACTGATGCTGTCCTCCCCAGATCGAAGCAGAACATACTAGAGCACAGTAGATCGCAGGAATGTAACGAAAGCTTTTGGTAGCAAAAATGTCAGTGCTATCCAGACCTAACCCATCCTAACGTAACCTAAACAAACGTAGCCTAAATAAATATAAGGTCTCGCAACCACTATTGCTGGGATCCAGACAGACGGACAGAACGTAGTGGAGGGGTGCAGACCTCTGGAATCCATATATCACTGTGTATAGCAGAAAAGTCGCGGATACCCAAACCTGACGCATACAAGCATAACCCAACCAAATGTAGCGTAACACAACATAACGTGCCGCGACCAGTATTGCTGGCCTTGCCAGGAGTAAGCAGAATGTAATAGAGCACAGTGGAGCGCAGAAATGCGCCGAATAACGGTGTCCAGCAGGAAAGCTTATGTTATCTTAGACGAACGTAACACAACCCAACAAAGCCAAACGTAACCGCTTTCTACCTCGCGTGCCGAGACCACCACAGCTGGCCTTGACAGAGCCAAGCAGAGAGTATTACAGCACAGTAGAGGGCACAAATCCACCGCATTGCAGCGTATAGCACAAGAGTCGAAGATATCCTGACATAAACTGACCTAACCCATCCTAACCTAACATAGCCTATCTCATCTCAA
The DNA here is from genome assembly GCF_001483705.2 of Eufriesea mexicana. Taxonomy (NCBI): domain Eukaryota; kingdom Metazoa; phylum Arthropoda; class Insecta; order Hymenoptera; family Apidae; genus Eufriesea; species Eufriesea mexicana. The sequence goes on along the minus strand of NW_016908474.1, from coordinate 659,553 downwards.
GGTGCCGAGTTCACAACTGCTGGCTTCCCCAGATTCAAGCAGAACAGCCTAGCGCACAGCAAAGCGCAGCAATGCTCCTAGTAGCAGTGTGTGCCAATGAAGTCGAAGCCATCCATCCCTAACATAGGATAGGGGGCCAGCAGTTGTGGCCGTGGCATGATTGGCTTAGTTATGTTGTGTCTGGCTATGCTACGATTGATTAGGTTTGGGTAGAATAGCTTTGACCCTTGCGCTATGCACTACTGTTCGGTGGACTCCTGCGCTCTGCTCTGCTCTAATTTACTCTGCTTGGCTCTGTGCATGGCAGCAATAGAGGTCTGAGCACGTTAGGATGTCTTAAGTTGCGTACTGTTACGCTGCCTTAGTTAAGGTTAGGACGGGATAGCCCTCACTCTTGTGCTATACACTGATTTTCGGTGTATTTCTGTGATCTACTGTGCTCTGATATGCTCCGCTTAGATCTGGGGATGCCAGAAGTGGTGGCCGAGGCATGTTGGTTCGAGTTTGGATACCTTCGGTCATGTTACGTCTGTTTGGGTTAGGTTTGGATATCTTTGGATTTTCTGCCATTCACTGAGATTTTATGGACCTCATCGCTCAACTCTCCTATAGTATGTTCTGCGTGGCTATGTCGAGGCCAGCAAAAATGTTCTCGGCACATTAGGTTTATTTGGGTTACGCACGGTTATGTTACGGTTGCCTATGTTCAGAGAAGGTAGCAATGGCCTTTGCGCTATACACTGTCATTTGGTGGATTTCTGCGCTCTGCCGTGCTCTAACTTGTTCTGTTTGGCTCTGTGTACGCCAGCAACAGTGGCCTCGGCACGTTACGTTCAGGAAGGTTATGTTCGGTTACGTTACGTTTGGCAATGTTAGGACAATATAGCATTGACTTTCCTGTTATACACTGCTATTCTGTTGGTATATGCATCCATCTGTCCTGTAGCATATACCGCTTGGCCTTGAGAGGCCAGCAATGGTGGCCTCGTCACGTTAAGTTGATTTATGTTACTTTTGCATATGTTACGTTTGGTCAGAAAAGGTCAGGACAGCTTTGGCTATCCTGCTGTACTCTGTTAATTGGTGGATATCTGCCCTCTAATGTGCTCTACTATATTCTGCTCGGCCCTGGGCTGTCCAGCAGTAGTGGTCTCGGCATGTTAGCTTGAGTTAGGTTACGTTTGGCTATGTTACGGTTGGATAGGTTAAGAGGGTATATCATTGACCTTAGGCTATAGTGTGCTATTTGGTGGACCGCTGCGCCCTACAGAGCACTTATATTTTCAGCTTGGCTCTGGGGATGCCAACATTAGTGGTATCTGCACGTTATGCTTAGTCAGGTTACGTTAGGTTGGTTTGGATTACGATATGTTTGGGCAGGATAGCTTCAACTTTTGTGCTGTACACTGCTATTTGTAGGACATCTGCGCTCCACCGTGCCCGAGTACATCCTGCCGGCCTCTGGGGAGGACAGCAAAAGCGGTCTGGGCACATTAGCTTGAGTTAGGCTATGTTTGGTTATGTTCTCTTTGTATGGGTGAGGCATGGTCAGCTTTGACTCTTCTGATATACACTGCGATTCTATAGTCTTCCGTATCCTACGATCCACTAATGTGCCCTGCTGTGATCTGGCGAGGACTGCAGATGTGGTCGCCGCACGTTAGTTTGATTTAGGTTATGTTTGATTATGTTACGCTGATTTGCATTAGGTTCGAGTAGCTTTGACTTTCCTGATATATACTGCGATTCTATGGATATGCGTGCTCTTCTCGCGACTAATGCGTTCTGTTTGGCATTGTGAACGGCAGCAATAGAGGTCGCGGTACGTTATGTTGAGTCATTTTACGTTTGGTTAGATTGCGTTGTGATAAGTTTGTTTAGGGTAGCTTCAGCTTTTGTGATGTACTGTGCCATTTGGTGGAAGTCTGCGATCTACTGTGCCCTAGTATGTGCAGTTTCGCTCTGGGGTGGGCAGCGCAATTGTGGTCTCGGCACGTTAGGTTGAGATAGGCTGTGTTCGGTTTTGTTAAGTTTGGCTAGGTTAGGTGAGGATAACTTTGACGTTAGTGCTACAGTCCGCTATTAGTTGGATTTCTGCTGCCTAAAGTGCTCTAATGCTTTCCGTTTGGCTATGGGAAGGCCAGCAGTAGTGGTCTCCGCACGTTACGTTGCGTCAAGTAACATTCGGTTAGGTTGGGTCAGGAAAAGTTTGGACAGGACAGCTTTAACCTGAGTGCTGTACACTGCTAGTTGATGGATTTCAACGCTATACTGTGATCTAGTTTGACCTGCTTGGCACTAGGAAGGGCAGCAATAGTGGCCTCTGCACGTTAGTTTGAGTTAGGTTTCGTTTGGCTATGTTCTGTTTGTTTTGGTTTGGTTTGGGTAACTTCCACTTTTCTGCTATACACTGCGTTTCTAATGATTTTTGCGTCCTACCCTCCACTAATATGACCGGCTTGGTTCTGGGGAAGCAAGCAATAGTGCTCGCCTCACGTTAGCATGTGTTAGGTTACGCTTGGTCATGTTACGATTGGATAGGTTAGGGGAGGACATGTTTGACTGCAGCGACATTAACTGGTATTAGGTGGATTTTGACGACCTACAGTGCTCTAATGTTTTCATCTTCAGTGGCCTCTGCATGTTGTGTTGAGTCAGGGTACGTACGGTTATGTTGGGTTAGGACAAGTTTGGTTGGGATAGCTTTATATTTGGTTCTGTACACTGATGTATGGTGCATTTCTGCGATTTGCTGGGCTCTACTATGTCCTGCTCGGATCTGGGAAGGGCAGCAATAGCGGTCTCGGCATGTTAGGTTCTGTTCGGCTATGTTTGGTTATGTTCTGTTGGCTAGGGTTAGGCGTAGGTAGCTATGAGTTTCCGGATATACACTGCTATTGTAAGGATTTCGACGTTCTGCTCTCCACTGATGTGTTCTGCTTCACCCTAAGGAGGCTTGCGATAGTGCTCACGGCCCGATATGTTTAGTTATGTTACGTTTGGTTATGTTACGATTGGTTTGGTTAGGAGAGGGTAGCTTCGATTTCAGCGATAGATCGTGCTACTAGGTGGATTTCTACGCCGTACAGAGCTACAATATATTCAGCTTGGCTCTGGGAAGGCCAGGAATACTGGTCTCTGCACATTACGTTGAGCCCGGTTACGTATGGTTAGATTGGGTTAGGCTAAGTGTTGTCAGGGTAGCTTCACCTTTCGTGCTGTGCACTGCTATTCGAATGATTCCTGCGCTCTGCTGTGCTCTAGAATGTCCTGCGTGGCTCGGGGTGTGGGGCAGCAAAAGCAGTTTCGTCATGTTAGGTTGAGTTATGCAATGTTTGGGTATTTTCTGTTGGTTTGGGTTAAGTGTGGGTAGCTCTGTCTTTTCTGATATGCACTGCGATTCTACGGATTTTTGCATTCTACTCTCCACTTTTGTGCTCTGCTTGGCTCTGGCGAGGCCAGCAGTATTGCACGAGGCACGTTAGGTTGAGTTAGGTTACGCTAGTTTATGTTACGGTTGGTTACGTTAGGAGGGGTTGGCTTTGACTTCAGTGCTATAGTCTCATATTTGGTGGAATCCTGCACCCTACTGTGCCCTAATGTTTTCAGGTTGGTTTCGGGATGGCCAGGATTAGTGCCCTCGGCACGTTACGTTGAGCCACGTTATATGTAGCCTTATCTTTTGTTTTGTACACATAATTTCAATGGATTTCTGCGCTCTATTGTGCTCTAGTATGTCCTGCTTAGCTCTGGGGAGGGCAACAATATCGGTTACACACGTTAGGTTTAGTTAGGCTATTTTTGGCTACGTTCTGTTGGTTTGGGTTAGGTTTTGGTGACTTTGAATTTTCTGATGTACACTGCGATTCTATGGGTTCCTGTGCTCTACTCTCCAATAACGCGTCCTGCTTGGCTCTCTGGAGGCCGGCAATAGAGGTTGCGACACGTTAGGTGGGTTCCTGTGCTCTACTCTCCAATAACGCGTCCTGCTTGGCTCTCTGGAGGCCGGCAATAGAGTTTGCGACACGTTAGGTTGAGTTAGGTTACGCCTGCTTATGCTACGGTTGCTTACGTTAGTAAAGGATAGCTTCGACTTTAGCACTATAGTCTGATATTAGACGGACTTCTGCGCTCTACTTTTCTCCAATGTATTCAGGTTGTTTCCGGGATGTCCAGAATTAGTGGTCACGGCACGTTATGTTGTGTCAGGTTACGATCGGTTAGGTTGTGCTAGGCTAGGATTGGTTAGGACAGCTATAGCTTTTGTGTTGTGCACTGCTATTCGGTGGATTACTGCGGTCTACTGGGCTCAAGTGCCTCCTGCCTGGCTCTGCGGAGGTCTGGTTTAGGTTTGGGTAGCTTTGTCTTTTCTGATATACACTGCGGTTCTACGGATTTCAGCATTCTACTGTTCACTATTGCCTTCTTCTTGGCTCTGGGGAGGTGAGCAGAAGTGGTCGAGTTGCGTTAGGTTGAGTTGGGTTGCGTCTCGATATGTTACGTTTGGATAGGTTCGGAGAGGGTATCATCGACTTTAGTGCAATAGCCTGCTACTTGGTGGATCTGTGCGCCCTACAGTGCTCTACTATGTTCAGCTTGGCCCTAGGAAGGCCAGGAAAAGTGGTATCAGCACGATATGTTTGATCAGGTTGCGTTCGTTTATGTTGGGATAGGCTACGCTTGGTTCGGATAGCTTTAATTATTGTGCTCTGCACTGCTATTCGGAGGCCACCTGCGCTCTGCTGTGCTCTTGTATGTCCTGCTTGGCGTTGGGGAGAGCCGTAACTGCGGTGTCGACACTTTAGGTAGAGTTAGACTGCCTTTGGTTATCTTCCGTTGGTATGGGTTACGCTTGTCTAGCTTTGACTTTTTTGATATGCACTGGGATTCCATGGATTTCTGCGTTGTACTCTCCACTAGAGTGTTCTGCTAGGCCCAGGGGAGGCCATCAATTGTGGTCGCGGCACGTTAAGATGGAATAGGTTACTGCTTTGCCATGATACGGTTAGATAGGCTAGGAGGGGATAGCTTCGACTTTAGTGCAATTGCCCGCTATTAGGAGGATTTCTGCGCCCTGCAGGGCTCTAATATTTTCAGCTTCGCTCCGGGAAGGCTAGCAATAGGGGTCTCGGCACTATATGTTGTGTTAGGTTACGTTCGGTTATATTGGGCTGGGCTAAGTTTTGTTAGGTTAGCTTCAATTATTGTGCTGTACACAGCTGCTTTGTGGATTTCTGCGCTCCATTGCGCTTTAGTATGCCCTGCTTGCCTCTGGAGGGGGCAGAAATAGCGGTCTCGGCGCGTTAGGATTTGTGAGGCTATGTTTGTTTACGTCCTGTTTGTTTGGGTTTGGTATGGGTAGATTTGAATTTCATGATACACACAGCGATTATCAGGATTTCTGCGTTCTACTGTACTATAACGTGTCCTACTTGGCCCTGCGGAGGCCAGAAATGTGCTCGCGGCACGTTAGGTTGAGTTACGTTACATTCGGTTATGTTACAAGGGGATAGGTTAGGACAGGATTGCTTTGGCTTCTGAGCTATGGTCCGTAATTAGTTGGATTCCTGGGCCCAACAGCGCACTAATATTTTCAGCTTGGCTCTGGGAATTGCCGAGTATAGTGCTCTCGGCACGTTACGTTCGGTCACGTTACGTTCGGTTATGTTGGATTAGGCTGAGTTTGGTTTGGGTAGCTTTAACTCTTGTGCTGTAAGCTGCTGTTTAGTGGATTTCTGCGCTCTACTGTGCCCTAGCATGACCTGCATGGCTCTGCGGAGGGCAGAAATATTGGTCCCGTCACGTCGAATCTAGTTACACTACGTTCGGATAGGTTAGGTATGGCAAGGTTGTGTCAGGGTATGTTTGACCTTTGTGCTATACACTGCTATTCCGAGTATCCCTGCGCTGTACTGTGCTCCACTAAATTATGCTTGGCGCTCTGAATGTCATCAATATTGGTCTCGGCACGATAGGTTTAGTTAGGTTACGTTTGGTTGTTCTTGTTTTGGTTAAGCTCGGTAACGGTAGCTTTGAATTACCTGCTACGCACTGTCACCCGGTTTATTTCTGTGACCTACTGAGCTCTACCATATACTGTTTGGCCATCAGTAGGCCGGGAGCAGCGATCGCTGCAAATTATATTGAGCTATGATTCGTTCTGTTAGGTAAGGATAGGCCAGGTTGGGTCAGGATATCTTCGACTTTTGCGCGATGCGCGACTGTTCGGTGGATTTCTGCGCTCTGATGTCTTCAAGTATATTCTGCTTGGCTCCGGGAGGACAGCAATAGTGGTCTCAGCACCCTAGTTCGTCCTATGCCACGGTTGGTTATGTTACCTTTGGTATGGTTAGGAAAGTATAACGAGGCGTTCGTGATATAAACAGCTACACTCCGATGTTTGCGCTCTACTATGTACGAATATCTTCTGCTTGGCTCTGTGGAGGCCACTAATAGTGGTCTCTGTACGTTAGGTTGAGTTACGTTACTTTTCGTTAGGGTAGGATAGGGTGGCTTGGTTTGGATTTCTATGACTTTTGTGATATACACTGCTTTTCGGCGGCTTTCTGCGCTCTACATTTCTCTACTACATTCTGCTTGGCTACGGAGATGCCAGGAGCAGTGGCCGCAGCACGTTATGTTGAGCTATGCTATGTTTTGTTAGGTTAGGTTGGATCAGGTTATGAGAGCATATCCACGGCTATTGTGCTATACATTGCAGTGCGGTGGATATCAGCGCTCTGCTGTTCTGTAGTATATTCCGCTTGGCGCTGGGGAGGCCAGCAACAGTGGTCTCGGCTGGTTAGGTCGAGTAGAGGCTACGTTTGGTTGTGTTAAGTTTAGTGGCTTTAGGATTGGATAGTTTAGACCTTTGTGCTGTAAACTGCCATCCGGGGATATATGCGATCTACTGCGTTCTAATATTTTCTGCTTGGCTCTGGCGAGGCCGGCAATAGTGGCCCCTGCACGTTAGGCTTGGTTATGTTACGTTCGGCTTGGCTAGGTTATGTTACTTTTGGTTTGGCTTGGTTATGTCAAGCACAGTCTGGTTATCTTTGACTCTCGTGTTATAAACTGCTATTCTGGTATTCCTGCACTCGGCTGCACTCTACTGTATTCTGCTTGGCGCTGGGGAGGACAGCAGAAGTGTTCGTGGCCGTTTATATTGAGATAAACTACGTTTGACTGGGCTATGTTAGGATACGTTTCGTTATGATTGTTTCGACTTTCGTGCTCTACACTATGATCCGGTGTGTTCCTGAGATCTACTGAGCTCTACCGTATTCGGCTTTGCCCTGGGGAGTCCAATAACTGTGGCCGCGGCACGCTCTGTTGAGTTACGCTACTTACGCTTGGGTTCAGTTCAGCCTGGTTAAGTTTGTGTACCTTCGACTTTTGTGCCTTTCACCGTAAAGCGGTTGATTTCTGCTCACAACAGCTTCCTAGTAAATGCAGCATGCCTCTGTGGTGGCCAGCAAGTGTGGTCTCGTCACGTTTGGCTGAGTTAGGTTGCGTTTGGTTTTGTTACGATTGGCAAGGTTAGGATGTGCTACTTTGACTTTCGTTCTATACACTGCTATTCGGTGGATTTCTGCCCTCTAATGTTCTCAAATGTCCTCTGCTCTGCACTGGGAGGCCAGCAATATTGGTCTCGTCACTTTATATTGAGTTACATTACATGTGGGTGGGTCAGTTTGGGCATTGGTTGGTCAGGATACGTTTGACTTTTGTGCTTTACACTGCAATGCGTTGGATTTCTGCGCTCTGCTCTGATATAATAGTTTCTGCTTAAGTCTGTGGAGGCCAGCAATAGTGGTATCGGCACGTTATGTCGAGTTTGGTTACGTTGTGTTTGGTTAGGTTGGGTCCGATTAGGTTAGGACGTCTTTGACTTTTGTGCTATTCACTGCAATGCAGTCGGTTCCTGCGCGCTACAGTGCTACTGTACTTTCAGCTTTTCTTTGTGGAGCCCAGCAATAGCGGTCTCGTCATGCTAGGTTGAGTTGGGTGTTGTTCGGTTATGTTACGTTTGGCTAGGTTATGATATGCTACTCCGTCTTTTGTGCTATACACCGCTATTCAGTGGGTCTCTGCGCTCTAATGTGCTCTAATGTGCTCCCCTTGGCTCTGGGGTTGCCAGTGATAGTGGTATCGGCACGTTAGTTTGAGCATGGGTACGTTTCGTTAGGTTAGGTTAGGATGGCTCAGTTATGGTTTCTTTGACCTTTGTGGCTTAAACTGCTATTCGGTGGACTCCTACGCTCTACACTGCTCTACTACACTCTGCTCGAATCTTGGGATGCGAGCAACAGCGGTCGTGGCACGTCAGGCTGTGTTAGGTTATATTTGGTTAGGTTAGGTTAGACTAAGTTTGATTAGGGTAGCTTTGACTTTCGTGCAATACACTGTTATTCGGTGGATTTCTGCGCTCCACTGTGGCCTAGTACATTCTGTTTGTCTCTGTGGATGTCAGCAATGGTGGTCTGGTCGTGTTAGTTTGAGTTAGGCATCGTTCGGTCGTTCTACGCTTGGCTAGGTTAGAGAAGGCTACATTGACTTCTGTGCTATTCACTGCCATTCGGTGGATTTCTTCACTCTAATGTGCTATATTGTTCTCTGCCCATTTCTGGGAACGTCAGCATCATCGGCTCCGTCACGTTAGGGTTACATGCACTACGTTTGTGTTGGTAGCGTATGGTCAGGTTATGTCAGGACATGTATGGATTTTGTGCTATGCACTGCAATGGGTTGGATTTCCGCGCTCTGCTGCTCTAATATGCTCTGCTTGCCACTGGGAATCGAGCGATATTGGTCTCGTTAGTTATGTTGGGTTACACTACGTTTGGATAGGTTAGGTTTTCTAAAGCTAGGTCAGGGTAGGTTTGACTTTTGTGCTGTACACTTCAATGCGGTAGATTTCTGCGCTGTGGTGTGCTCTAGCATTCTCTGCTCGGCTCTGGCGGTCCAGCAATAGTGGTCGCGGCACGTTAGTTTGAGCAATGCTACGTTCGGTTGTGTTGCCTTTGGGAGGTTAAGATGGGAGAGCTTAGACTTTTGTGCTATACGCAACTGACCGCCGATTTCTGCGCTCCACTGTGTTCTATTACTTCCTGCTTGTTTTCGGGAGGCCAGCAATGGTAGTCGCGGCATGTTAGGTTGTGTTAGGTTAGGCTTTGTTAGGTTAGGAAGGATTAACCTCGGTCAGGCTAACCTAGACTTTCGTGCAATGCATTGCAGTACGGTGTACTTCAGCGCGGTGCTGTACGCTACTGTATTACGCTTAGCCCTGGGAATGCCAGAAGTATTTTCCTCCTCACGAGAGTAAGAGCTGGATTACGTTTTGTTAGTTTAGGTTGGGCTTATTTCGGTAAGGGTATCTTTGACATGCGTGACATACGCTCTGGTTCGTTGGATTTCAGCTACCGACTGCGCTTCACTGCATTCTGCTTGGCGTTGGGTAGGCCAAAAATATTGTCCGCAGAACGTTACGTTGAGGTAGGCTTCGTTAGGTTAGGTTACGATAGCCAGGGTTATGTCTGGATAAATATGGCTCTTGTACTACACACTGCGATACTATGGACTTCTGCGCCCCAACGTCCTCTAGTAAGTTCTGCTTGACTCTGGGGAGGCCAGGAGCAATGTTCGCGGTACGTCATCCTGGGTTATGCTGCATTTGTTTAGGTTAGATTAGGTCAGGAATGCTGGGAAATCGACTGTTTTTGTGCCATTCACTGCAGTGCGTAGGATTTCTGCGCCCTGCTGTGCTCTGGTCAGCTCTGCTTGATTCGTCAGAGGCCAGCAATAGTGGTTTAGGCACGTTAGGTTCAGCTATGCCACGTTTGGTCATGTTACGTTCGGTGAAGTTAAGATGGGATAGTTTAGACGTCTGTGCTATACACTGCTATCCACCGATTTCTGCGCTCTACTGCGCTCTAGTATTTTCCGCTTGGCTCTGTGGCGGCCATGAGTAGCGTTCTCGGCGCGTTAGGTTGCGTTATGCGCCGTTCGTCTGTGTTACGTTTGGCTGTGTCTGTACAGGCTGCTTTGACTTCTGGGCAATAAACTGCTTTTCGGTGGATTTCTGCGCTATAAAGTGCCCTAATACGCTCTGCGCTCTAACGTGCTCTAATATGCTCTGCTTGGCTCTGGTGTGGCTAGTGATGCTGGTATCGGCACGTTATGTTGAACTATGTTACGCTTCGTTAGGGTAGGTTGGGAAGGCACGGTTAGGATTACTTCGTCCCTTGTGCCATACACTCTTATTCGGTGCATTCCTGTGCTATACATTTCTCCACTATACTTTGCTCGACTTTAAGGAGGCGAGCGATAGCGTTCGCGGCACGTTAGTTTGAGTTAGGTTGGGTTCGGTTAGGTTAGGTTAGGTTAAGTGCGATTAGGGTAGCTTTGACTGTCGTGCTGTACACCATTATTCGGTGTATTTCTGTGATCTACTGTGCTCTACTACATTCTGCTTGGCTATGGAGAGACCAGGAGCACTGGTCGCTGCACGTCATGTTGAGACATGCAGCGTTTGGTTAGGTTTCGTTAGGTCAGGTTAGGTTACGATATCTTCGACTTATGTGCTATTAACTCCAATCCGATGGATATCTGCTGTGTTCTAGTACATTCTTCTTGTATCTGTGGGGCCAACAATGGTAGTCTCGGCACGTTAGGCCGTGTAATGTTACGTTTGATTACGCTGGGTTTTGTGAAGCTCGGTATAGTTATCAGCGACTTTCGTGCTGTACACTGCTTTTTGGACGATTTCTGCGCTCGAATGCGTTCTACCATACTCTGCTTGGCCCTGGAGAGCCCAGCAAGAGCGCTCGAGGCATGTTAAATAATGCTAGGATACGCTTCGCTGGATTAGGTTAAGTTAAGCTCGGTCCGGTTACCTTAGACTTTCGTGCTATACACTGCTATTCGGAGAATGTCCACAGTGTACTGTGCTCTACTATGTTATGCTTGGGACTGGGAATGCCACCAATAGTGTCCGCGGCGCGTTACATTCGTGTAGGCTACGTTTGGATAGGTTGTATCAGCTTGGGCTAGGTCTAGATAGATATGACTTTTGTAGTATACACTGCGAGTCTATAGATTTCTGCGCTCTATTGTCCTCTAGTCAATTCTGCTGGACTCTGGGGAGGATGGCAGTAGTTGTCGCGGTGCCTTTGTTTGAGTTATGTTACGTTCGTCTATGTTAGGGTTGGGCATATTAGGACATAGTAGCTTTGACTTTTGTGCTATACGCTGCTATTCGGCGGATTTTTGCGCTCTAATGTGTTCTAGTATTTTCTGTTTGTCTTTGTGGAGGTCAGCAATAGTGATCTCATCGGGTTAGTTTGGGATATGTTACGCTTCTTTACATATTAGGAGAGGATACCTTAACCTTTGTGCTATTCACTGCTGTTCGGTGGATGTCTGCACTCTATTGCGCTCTAACAAGCCCTGCTTGGCTCTGGAAGGCAAGCAATATTGGCCTCGTCACGTTATGTTGAGTTAGGCTACATTCGGTTCTGTTAGGTTTGGTAGGTTAGGATAGGATTGTTAAGACTCTTGTGCCGTACTCTCCTATCCGCGGATTTCTGGGCTGTAATGTGTTCCAATACTTTCTGCTTGGGTCCGTGTAGACCAGCAATAATTGTCTCGGCACGTTAGGTTGAGATAGTTTGAGTTTTGTTATGTTATGTTAGGTTAAGCTCGGCCACGTAATTCAGACTTTCGTGCTATATACTGCTATTCGGTGTATTCTGGCGCTGTGCTGTGCTCTACTAAACTATGCTTAGCCCTCGGAATGCCAGCAACATTGGTCTCGGCACGTTAGGTTGTGATATGTTACGTTTGGTTAGTTCAGGTTGGGTTACGTTCGGTAATGGTAGCTCTAGCTTTAGTGCTTTACACTGTTGTTCGGCGGATTTCTGCTCTCGACTGCGCTCTACTACATTCGGCTTTGCCCTGGTGAGGCCAGAAATAGTGGCCGCGGCACGTTATTTTCAGGCAGGCTCCTCTTGGTTAGGTTATGTTTGCCCCGGTTTGGTGTGGATTTATATGACTGTTGCGCCATACACTGCGTTTCCATGGACTTCTGCGCCCTACTTTCCTCTAGTATATTCTGCTCGACTTTGTGGATGCCAGCAATGGTGGCCGGGGTACGTTAGGTAGAGCTATGTCACATTTTGTTATGTTACGGTTATATAAATTAGGATAGGATTGCTTTGACTTTTGAGCTATACACTGCTGTACGGTGGACTTCTGCGCTCCAGTGTGCTCTAGTATGTTCTGATGGCTGTGGCGTGGCCGGAAATGGTGGTCTCGGCACGTTAGGTAGTGCTATGCTACGTCCGGGTGTGTTACGTTTTGTGAGGTTAGGATGTGATAGTTCAGACATTTGTGCCATACACTGCTATAAGCGGACTTCGGCGCTCTACTGCGTTCTTTTATTTTCGGCTTGGCTCTGGGTACTCCAGCGATTGTGATCGTGGTACGTTAGGATGGGTTATGTAAAGATTGGTTAGGTTAGGTTGTTTCAAGCTCGGTCATGATATCTTCGACTTTCATGGTATACTCTGCTATACGAATGATTTCTGCGCTCTGCATTGCTCTACTATACTCTGCCCGACACCGACGGGTTGAGCAATAGTTGTCGTGGCACTTCAGGTTGAGTTAGGTTACCTTTGCGTAGGTTTGGTTAAGTCAGGTTACGTTAGAACATCTTAGGCTTTTGTGCTATTCACTGCAATGCGGTGGGTTTTGGCGCACCGCTGTGCTCTAGCACATGCCTCTTGCCTTTGTCGAGGCCAGTAATCATGGTCGCGTCTCGGCTGGTTTTGTTTGGTTACATATGGTTATGTTGAGAATGGCTGGGTCAGGAGAGGCTACTTTGCCTTCTGTGCTATACACAGATATTCGGTGAGTTACTGTGATCTACATTCTTCTGCTATACTCTACTTGGCTCAAAGACGGCCAGCAGCCCAGGTCGCGGCATGATGCGTTGAGCTATGCTTCGTTCTGATAGGTTAGGTTAGGTCTGGTTGGGTTACGATATCTACGGCTTTTGTGCCATTGACTGCATTGCGGTGGATTTCAGCGCACTGCTGTGCTCTAGTGCATTCTGCATGTACCTGTGGGGACCAGCAATAGTGGCCTGGTCGTATTAGGCAGAGATATGTTGCGTTTGGATATGTTACGTTTGGCTATGTTGGGATAGGGTACTTTGACTTTTGTACTATGCACTGCTATTCCGTGAATTCCTTCGCTCTATTGTTCTATCATATGCACAGCTTGGCACAGGGGCGAGCAGTAACAGTGGCCTCGCCACGTTTGGACGAGTTAGGTTACGTTCCGCTTGGTACAGTTAGGACGGTTAGGTAAGGATGTCTACAACATTTGTGCTATCCATTGCAATGCGGAGGATTTCTGCCTTCTGCTGTGCTGTAGTATACTCCGTTTGGCGCTGGGGATGCCAGCAATAGCAGTCTCGGCTTGTTAGGGTGAGTTATGTTACCTTCGGCTATTTTACGTTTAGTGAGGTTAGGACTGGTTAATTAAGACCTTTGTGCTATACACTGCCATTCGCGGATACCTGCGTTCTACTGTGTTCCAATATTTTCTGCTTTGTTTTGGCGAGTCCAGCAATAGTGCTGTCGGTACGTTAAGTTGATCCGTGTAACGTTCGGTTTGGTTAGGATTTGTCAAGCTCGGTCAGGTTATCTTTGACTTTCACGCTGTATACTGCTATTCGGTGAATTTCTGCTCTCGTCTGCGCTCTACTATATTCGACTTGGCCCTGAGGAGGCCAGCAATAATGGTCGCGGCAGGTTACGTTGTGTTATGCGTTTAATTGGTTTATGTTAGGAAAGGTTTGGTTATGATTGCTACGACCTTCGTGCTGTACGCTATTATCCGGCGTGTTCCTGTAATCTACGGCTCTCTGCTGTATTCAGTCTGGCTCTGGGGAGTTCGGCAGCTATGGCCGCGACACGCTCTGTTGAGTTACACTACGTTCTGTTATGTTAGGTTAGGCCTTGTTAGGTTGGGATAACTTCGTCTTTTGTAACATACACTTCTATTCAGTGGATTTCTGCGCTCGACATTGCTCTACTGTACCCTGCTTGACTCTGGGGAGGCGTGCAATAGTGGCCGTGGCACGTTGGGTTGAGTTATGTTATGATTCGTTAGGTCATGTTAGGCAGTATTTGGCTAGGTCGGTCTAGACTTTCGTGCTATACACTGTTTTTCGGTGGATTTCAGTGACGTACAGTGCTTAACTATATTCTGCTCTGCTCTAGGGTCGCCAGCGTAAGTGCTAGCGGCACGCTCTGTTCAGTTTCGCCTACGTTCGGTTTGTCTCGGGCAAGTCAGGTTATGATAGGAAATCATCGACTTTTGCTCTATTCAATGTTATTCGGTGAATTTCTGCGAACTACTGTGCTACAATATACTCTGCTTGTCTCTGTGGAGGTCAGTAATTAATGTCTAGTCAAGCTAGGCCGTGTTAGGTTACGCCTGGATATGTCATGTCTGGCTAGGTTAGGAAAGGCTACTTTGACTTATCTGCTATTCACTGATATACGCAGGACTTCTGCGCTCTAGTGTGCTCCTCTGTGCTATACTTGGTTCCTTGGAGGCCATCAATATTGGTATCGTCACCTTACGTTGAGCTACCATACTTACGGAAAAGTTGCGTAATGCCAGGTTGAGTCAGGATACGTCTGACTTTTGTGCTATACAATGCAATGCGGTGGGTTCCTGCGTTTTGCTGTCCTCTAGCAGGTTCTACTTGGCTTTGGGGAGGCCACCAATAGTGGTCTCGGCGCGTTAAGGTTTGTTGGGCTGCGTTTGCACATGACAATTTTTTTGTGTTGGGACAGAGTAGCTTAGACTTTTGTGCCTTTCGCCGCTATTCGGTGGATTTCTCCGCTCTACTGCCATCTAATATGTTCTGCATGCATGAGCGGCTGCCAGTAATAGTGTTCTCGTTACGTTAGGTTGAGTTATGTTACGTTACCTTAAGGTACGTTAGGAAGGCTTGGTTAGGGTTTCTATGACTCTTGTGCTATACACAGCCTTTCGCTCGACTTCTGCGCTCTACGTTGCTCTGCCATAATGTGCTTGGCTCTGGGGATGCCATCAGGTGTGGTCGCGCATTTATGATCAGTGATTCTACGTTTGGCTTGGTTAGGTTTGGCCAGGTTAGTTTATGGTATCCTCGACTTTGGAAACGTACACTGCTTTTCGGTTGATTTCTGCGCTCTGCTCTGACATAATATTTTCTACTTGAGTCTCTATAGTCCAGCCATAATATTCTCTACACGCTAGGTTGGGTCAGCTTACGTGTCGTTGGGTTACGTTAGGTCAGGTTAGGTTGGGATAGCTGCAACTTTCGTGCCATACACTGCTATTCGGTGGATTCCCGTGGCCTACTGTGCTCTACTGTATTCTGCTTGGCTTTGGGGGGGGGCAGGAGCAGTGGTTGCAGCACGTTTCTTTGATCTGTGCTAGGGTTGGTTGTGTCAGGTCAGGTCAGGCTGGGTTAGGATATCTACCACTTTTGTGATTTCACGGCAATGCTGTTAATTTCTGTGAATTACCGTGCACTAGTACATTCTGCTTGTCCCTGTGGAGGCCAGCAATACTGGTCACGTCATGTTAGGTTTAGCTAGTCTGCGTTTGTGTATGACACGTTTTGATAGGTCAGGATGGACTACCATATCTCTTGTGCTTTACAATGCTTTTCGGCTCATTTCTGTGATCTAAAGTCCTCTGCTACATACTGCCTCGACCTGGGGGTCGAAGAGCAGTGGACGCAGCCCGCCATTTTGGGTTATGCTGCGTTTGGTTGGGTTAGATTACGTCACGTTAGGTTAGGGCATCTACGCCTTTTGTGCCATCCACTCAAATGCGTGGGATTTCTGGGCTCTGCTGTCCTCTAGTATCCTCTGCATGGCTCGGGGGAGGCCATAAATAGTGGTCTCCGCACGATAGGTTGAGCTGTGCTGCGTTCGTTCATATTACGTTTTTGAGGAAGGGATAGCATAGTTCAGAATTTTGTGCTATACACACCTATGCGCGGACTCCTGCGCTCTACTTAGTTGTAATATTTCCAGCTTCTCTTTGGATAGGCCAAGGATAGTGATCTCGGCGCCTCAGGTTCAGTTAGGTTACGTTTGGTTAGGTTTGGTTAGGTAAGGTAAGGTTAGGTAGGGTTAGGTTAGGTTAGGGCATTTTCGACCTTTTTGCTATTCACTGCAATGCATTGGATTTCTGAGCACTACTGTTTTCTAGTACACTCTGGTTGTCCGTGTGGAGGACGGCAATGGTGGTCTCGTCATGTTGGGTTTTGTCACGTTACGTTTGGGTATGCTTCGCTTGGCTAGGTTAGGATAGGCTACTTTGGCTATTGTGGTATACATTTCTGTACCGTAGATACCTGTGATTTACTCTTCTCCGCTACATTCTGCTTAGACCGGGTGAAGCCAGGGGCAGTGGTCGCGGCACGTCATACTTAGCTATGCTATGTTTGATTAGTTTGGTTAGGTCAGGTTAGGTTAATATATCTACGGCCCTTGTGGTATTCACTGCAATGCGGTGGATTACAGCGTTCTAGTGCGCTGTACTACGTTCTGCTTGTCTCTGCGGATGCCAGCAGTTAGTGGTCTTGCCGTATTAGGTTCATTCATGTTACGTTCGTATATATTTCGGCTGGCTAGGTTAGGATTTGGTTCTCCGAGTATTATGCTATTCACTGCTATTCGGAAGATTTTATCGCTCTGATGTGCTCCATATGCTCTGCTTGGCTACGAGGAGGCTTGCAATATTGGTCTCGTCACGTTATATTAAGTTACACTACGTTTGGTTGGTTAGGTAAGGTCAGGATGTGTCAAGGTGTGTCCGGCTTTTGAGATGTACACAGCAATACGGTGATTCCTGCGTTCTACTGTGCTCTAGTATGCACTGCGGCTCTTCGTATTTCTGCGAACTACTGTCCTTTAATATGTTCTGCTCGTCTTTGGGGAGCTTGCAGCAGTAGTCGCGGCACGATAGGTTTTGTTACGTTACGTTTGGTTAGGTTAGGTTACGCTGGTTTCGGTTAGCACAGCTTCGACTTTCGTGCTATACACCGCTATTCGGCGAACATCTGTACCCTGCTGTGCCCAACTACACACTGCTTGGCCCTGGACAGACCAGACATTGTGGTCGCCGCGCGTTGTGCTTAGTTATTATACATTTGGTTAGGCTACGTTTGTCTGGGTTGGGTCTGTATATCTTTGACACTTGTGGAGTACACTGCTCCTCCGTGGATTCCTGCGCTCTACTGTGCTCTAGTATGCTCTGCATGGCTCTGGATGTGCCAGCAATAGTGGTATCGCCACGTTAGGTTGAATTAGGTCGCGTTGGGTTATGTTACGATTGGAATGGTTAGGATAGGGTAGCATTGACTTTGTGATATACACTTCTATTCTGCGGACGTCTGCGCCATAAATTTCACTAATATACTCTGCTGGGCACTTGGGGGCAGCAATAGGTGACTCGGCTCGTTAGGTTGTGTTATATTACGTTTGCAAACGTAAAGTTTAGTTAGGTTGGGATAGGATAGCCTCGACTTTCGTGCTGTACACTGCTATTCGGTGGATTCCTGCCCTCTGCTGCGCTCCAGTATTTTCTGCTTGGATCCGGAAGGCCAGCAATGGTGGTCTCGGCACGTAAATTTGGGTTACGTTCCGTGAGGTCTGGCTATGATGGGTCCAGTTCTGTAATGATAGCTTTGACTTTCGTGCTATACACCGCCATTCGGTGGACTTCTGCGCTCTACTGAGCTCTAGTATTTTCTGCTTTGCCTTGTGGAAGCCAGCAATTGTGGTATCGACACGTTAGGTTGGGTTAGGTTACGTTTGGTTAAGTTAGGTTAGGCTGAGGTCTGTAAGGGTAGCTTTGGTTTTCGTGCTATACACTGTTATTCGCTGCATGTCTGCGCTCTACTGTGTTCTACGATATTCTGCTTGGCCCGTGGGTGACCAGCATCAGTGGTCTCTACACTTTGGGTTGAGGTATGTTACGTTTGCTTAAGTGACGATTCGTTACATTGGGATATGATAGCTATGACTTTTAGGCTACATGCTGCTGTCTGGTGGATATCTACTGGGTACTGTGCTCTAGTACGACTTGCCTGACTCTGGGGGGGGGGGCAAGCAACAGTGGTCGCTGCACGTTATGTTGAGTTACGTTACGTTCGGTAATATTACGGTTGGTTAGGTTAGGGGAGGATGACCTCGAATTTTGTGCTATACACTGTTGTTCGTTCGATTTCTGCGCTCCATTGTGCCCCAATATGCTCTGATTAACTTCGAGGAGGCCAGCAACACAGGCCTCGGCACGACAGGTTGAGTTAGATTACGTATGGCTAGGTTAGGTTTAGTTCGGTTAGGAGAGGATAGCTTTGTCTTTTGTGCCCAACACCGATATTCTGTGGACTTCTGTACTCTGTCTTGTTCTATCATTTTCCACCTGTCCCTAGGGACCTCGGCAATAGAGGTCGCCGCAAGTTAGGTTGAGTATTGTTACGTTTGGATAGGTTAGGCTAGGTTAGGTGTGGTCGGGGTACCTTTGACTTTTGTGCCATAGATTGCAATGAGGTCGGTTTCTACGCTCTAATGTGCTCTAGTATATTCTGCTTGGCTCTACGCATGCCAGCGTTAGTGGTCTTGGCACGTTAGGCTGGGATACGTTACGTGTGGTTAAGTTACGCTTGGTTAGGTTAGGAAAGGATAGATCTGTCTTCAGTACTGTACACTGCAGTTCCGTGGGTTTCTGCGCTCTACTCTCGTCTAATATTTTCTGCTTGGCCCTGGTGAGTCCAGCAATTGTAGTTGCGGCGCGTTATGTTGTGTTAGGCATAGTTTGGTTATATTACGTTCGTTTGGGTTACGTTTGGATATCATTAACTATTCTGCTATACACTGCGATTCCATGGACTTCTGCGCTGTGGTCCCCGCCGATACGCTACGTTTGGCTCCAGGGAGACCAGCATTAGTGTTCCAGGTACGTTAGGATCTATTATGTTACGTTTGGTTATGTTACGTTTTGTTAATTTGGGATTGATTAACATTGACTTTTGTGCTATACCCTGCAATTCGGTGTATTTCTGCGCGCTTCTGTGATCTTTCATGCACTGCCTGGCCCTGGGGAGGCCAGAAATGTTGTTTTCGGCACGTTAGTTTCTGTTGTGGTACGTTTCTTCTACGTTAAGCTTGGTCAGGTTTGGACTGGGTAGCTTTGGCTTTTCCGCTATAGACAGCGATTCTATAGATTTCTGCGCCCTACTCCCCTCTATCATGCACCGCTTGGCTTTGTGGAGGCCAGCAATACTGGCCGCCTCACGTTAGGTTGATATAGGTTACGTTTGGTTCCTTTGCGGTTGGTTAGGTTAGGAAGGGCTAGCAATGACTTTTGTGCTGTACACTGCTATTCGGTGGCTTTCTGCGCTCCACTGTGCTCTAATGTGCTCTGCTCGAATCCGGGAATGTCAGCAATAGTGGCCGCGGCACGATAGGTTTTGTGAGACAACGTTTGGTATTGTTACGATTTGATAGGTTGGGAAAGTGTATCTGTGAGTTTTGTGCCATGCGCCGCTGTTCTGTCCGTTCCTACGCTCTACATTGCTCCACTATACTCTGCTCTACTCGCGGGGGGCAGTAATAGAGGTCTGGGAACGTTACGTTGTGTTAGACTGGGTTTGGTTTGGTTATATTAGTTTGGGTTGGATTCGGATTGCTTTGACTGCCGCAGTATAAAATGCTGTTTGGTGGACTTCTGCGCTCTACTGTGCTCTAGTGTGTCCTGCTTGACTATGGGGAGGACAGCAACATTGGTATCAGGCGGTTAGTTTGGGTTATGTTAGGCTTCGCTTGGCTGGTATAGGATAGGTTTGGTTAGGTTAGCTTCGACGTCCGCACTATACCCTGCTATTCGGTGGACTTCTGCGCTCCACATTGCTCTATTTTACTCTGCCTGACTCTGTTGAGGCTACTACGCTCTGCTGTGTTCAAGCAAACTCAGCTTCGCTCTGATGAGACAAGCAATAATGGTCACGCCACGTTAGGTTAAGTTTGATTATGTTTGGCTTGGTTAGGTTTGGTTGGGTTATGTCAGGATAGCTTTGACTTATGTGCTCAACATTGATCTTCTATGGACTCCTGTGCTCTGCTGGGCACTTATGATTGTGTTACGTTACGTTTGGTTGGGTTAGATTAAGTTAGGTTTGGAAAGGATTTTCCTGCCTTTCGCGCTGTACACTGCAATGCGGTCGATTTCTACGCTCTACTGTGCTCTAATATGCTCTACGTGACTCCGTGAAAGTCAGCAACTGTGGTCGCAGCAAGTTAGGTTTGGTTTGATTACGTTCGGTTCGGCTAGGTTAGGCTACGTTATGATAATGTAGCTTTGCCTTTGGTGCTATACACTGCTATTCTGTGGACTACTGCGCTCTACTGTGCTCTAATATATTCTGCTTGCCTCTGGGGAGGAAAGCAATAATGCTCGTGGCACGTTTCTTTGAGATAGGGTACTTTTGGCTTCTCTACTTTAGGAGTGGTTTGGATAGGATAGCTTTCAACTTTTCTATACAATGCTATTCGTTCGGTATCTGCGCACTGCATTGCTCTACTAGCATCTGCTTGCCTCTGGGGAGGCCAGCAATAGCGGGCGTGGCACGTTTGATTGTGATAGGTTACGCTTGCTTAGGTTATGTTGGTTTAAGTTTGGTTGGGATGACTTTGACCTCTCTGTTTTGCACTGCTACTCGGAAGGCACCTGCGCTGAGCATTGCTCCACTAGTATCTACTTGTCTCTTGTGAGGCCAGCAATAGTGGCATTGGCACGTTCGGTTTAATAAGGCTACGTTTGGATACGTTACGCTTGGTTATGTTACGTTTGGTTAGGATAGGGTAGGGTATCTTTGACTCTTGCGCTATAAACTGCAATTCGGTCGGTTTCTACGCCCTACGTTTCCCTACTATACTTTGCTCGACTCTGCTGAGCCTAGTAACTGTGGTCTGTAGCCGCTATGTTGGGTTAGGCTGCGTTAGGCTACGTTACGTAAGTTTGGGTTAGGTTTGGAGAAATACGACTTTCGATATACACAATGATATTCAGCGGACTTCTACGCTCTTCTGTGCTCTACCATATTCTGCTCGGTCGTGGGGAGTTCAGCAATGGTGTTCGCGGCACCGTACGTTGTGTTAGGCTATGCTTGGGTAGGTCCCGTTGGATTGGGTCAGGCATGGATAGCTTAGTCTTTTGCGATATGCACTGCGATTGTATGGATTTCTGCGATCTACTATCCACTAATATGTTCTGCTTGGCTCTGGGAATGCCAGGCAATCGTGGTCGCGGCACGTTATGATGCGGTTTGTTGCATATGGTTATATTACGGTTGGCTATGTTAGGAGGTGATATCTTTGACTTTTATGATATACGATGCTATTCAGTGGATTCCTGGGATCTACTGTCCTCTATTACATTCTGCTTGGCTATGGGGTTTCAAGGAATATATGTATCTGTACATTAGGTTGAGATGGATATAGTTTGGGTATATTAAGTTCGGCTAGGTGAGCATAGCGTAGCTTCGACACTTGTACTATACATTGCGATTCTATGGACTGCTGCGCCCTACACTACTCTAAAGTGCTCTGCTTGGCTCTGAGGATGGCAGCAATAGATGACTCGGCACGTTAGGAATAGTTAGGCTACGTTTGGTTACGTTACGTTTTGTTATGTTAGGATAGGATAGCTCTAACTTTTCGCTGTACAGTGCTATACGTCGGATTTCTGCGCTCTAGAGTGATCTAATATCTTCTGCCTCACTCTAGGGTGGCCAGTAATGGCGGTCGTGGCACGTTTGTATGGGGTAATATACGCTTGGTTAGGTTAGGTTAGGTCTAGTTTGGTTAGGATGACTTTGACCTTTGTGCTTTACACTGGTATTCGGAAGGCATCTGCGATGTGCATTGCTCCACCAGCATCTATTTGCCTCTGGCGAGGCCAGCAATAGTGGGCGCGGCACGTTCGTTTTAGTTCGGTTAAGTTTGGTTACGTTACGTTTGGTCAGGAAAGGATGGGATACATTTGACTTTTGCGCTATAAACTGATATCCCATCGACTTCTGCGCTCTACTGTGTTTGAGTATGTTCTGATTGACTCTGGGGCGCCAGCAATAGAGGTCTCGCCGCGTTAGGATTAGATATTCTACTTTTTACTTCGATAGATTGGGTCTCGTTAGGTTAGGATAGCTTTGCCTTTCGTGGTATATACTGCTATTCGGTGGTCTTCTGCGCTCTAGATTGCTCTAATATACTCTTCTGGGCTCTCGGAACGGCAGCAATACTTGCCGCGGCTCTTCATGCTGTGTTATGCTACGTTCGGACAGGTTGGGTTTGGCAGCTTGTGTGAGGGTACCTACCACTTCTGCGATATACACCGATATGCAGTGGGTTACTGCGATCGGATGTTCTCTAGTATTTCTGTTTGGCTCTGGCGATGCCAACAATAGTTGCTTTGGCTCGATGGTTTATGGTAGGTTGCGTTTGGTTATATTACGCTTGGATGTTTTAGGATGTGATAGCTTTGACTTTCGTGGTATACACTCCTACTCGGTCGATTTCTGCGCTCTACATTTCTCTACTATACCCTGCTCGACTCTGGTGGCGAGCAATGGTCGCCGTGGCACGTTAGGTTGAGCTGTGATAAGTTTTGCTATGTTTGGTTACGATAATATCGCCTTGCGTGCTGTACACTGTTATTCGTTGGATGACTGTGATGAACTGTGCTCTACTGTATTCTGCTTGGCTCTGGGGAGGCCAGGAGCAGTGGTCGCGGAACGTTGCTTTGAGCTATGCTAGGCTTGGTTGGGTTAGATTAGGCCATGCCAGGTTAGGATATCTTCGACTTTTGTGCTATTCACTGCAACGCGGTGGATTTCTGCGCACTACTGTGCCCTAATACATTCTGCTTGTTTCTGCGGGGCCCAGCAATAATGGTCTCGTCATGATTGGCTTGAGTTAGGCTACGCTTGAATGTGTTACGTTTGGATATGTTAGGATCGGCTACTCTGACTTTTGTGCTGTTCACTGCTATTCGGTGGATTTTTCGGGTCTAATGTCCATTAATATGCTCTACTTGGATCTGGGGAGGCAGCAATAGTGGCCTCGGCACGTAAGATTGTGCTATGCCCCGTTTGGCTATGATGAGCTTGGTGAGGTTAGGACAGTATAGTACAGACGTCTATGCTATACACTGCTATACTACGACTTCTGCGATTTACTGCGTTCTAATATTTTCGACATGTCTCTGAGGCGGCCAGCAATATTTGTCTCGGCGCGTTAGGTTCAGCTAAGCTACGTTTGCGTATGAAAAGTTTGGTTATGTTTGGACAGAGTATCTTTCACTTTCCTGCCATTCACTACCATTCGGTGGATTTCTACGCCCTACTGCGCTCCAATATCTTCCACTTGACGCTGAGTTGGCCAGCAATGGTTGTCGCGGCACGTTAGGTCGAGTTACGTTACCCTTGCTTATCTTACGTTTGGTTTGGTTAGGAGAGGATGGCTTTGACTTTACTGTCATAGTCATCTGTTAGGTGGGCTTCTGCACCCTACTCTGCTTTAATATTTTCGGCTTGGCTCTGGGATGTCCAACAATAGTAGTCTCGGCACGCTATGTTGGTTCAGTCCACATTCGGTTAGGTTGGGTCAGGCTAAGTTTGGACAGGGTTGCTTTAACGTATATGATGTACAGTGCCATTCGGCGGATTTCTGCGCACTACTGTGCGCAAGTCTGACCTGCTTGGCTCTGGGGAGGGCAGCAACAGCGGACCCGGCACGTTAGTTTGAGTTCTTCTACGTCTGCTTCTGTCACGTTTGGCAAGTTAGGATAGAATGGATTAGACTTTTGTGCCACACACTGCTCTTTGGCGGAGCCTTGTCTTTTACAGTGCTCTAATATGTCCTGCTTGGCTCTGAGGTGGCCAGTGTTGGTGGTCTCGGTACGTTAGGTTGAGTTATGTTTCGAAACGTTTGTTTATGTTCTTAAGGCTTGGATAGGATTTCTTTTATTTTGGTGCTGTACACAGCTCTACGGTGCAATTCCGTGCTCTGCATTGCTCTACTATACTCTAGTCGAATCTGGTGATACGAGCAGTGGTGGTCGTGGTACGATTAGTTTGAGTGTGGTTACGATTTATTTCATTAAGCTAGGCAAAGTTTAGTTAGAATAGCTGCGACCTTGGTACTATGTTCTACTATGTGGTGGACTCATGTGATCTGCTGTGGTCTAACATATTCTGCTTGGCTCTGGTGAGGCCAGCAATAGTGGTCTCGGCACGTTGTGTTGAGTTATATCACGTTTGGGTACGTTAGGATAGGTCTGGTTTGGTCAGGATGTCTTCGATTTCTGTGCAATTCACAGAATTGCGGTGGATTTCTGCGCTCTTCATTGCTCTTCTATGCCCTGCTCGACACTGGGGAGGCGAGCAATAGTGTTCTTGGCACGCTGCGCAGTGATTGGTTACGTTCTGTTAGGTTAGGTTAGGCTATGTTTGGTTAGGGTAGATTTGACCTTCGTGCCGTACACTGACATTCAGTTGACTTCTGTGATCTACTGTGTTCTACTACGTTCTGCGTGGCTATGTGGAGGCCAGGAGCCGTGGTAGCGGCATGTTATGTTGAGATATGCAGCATTTGGTGAGCTCAAGTTGGGTCTGACTATGCTAAGATAGCTACGGCTTTTTTGCTATTGATAACAGTGCGGTGGATTTCGGCTCTATATATTCCTCTAGAATACTCTGCTCGGATCTGGGCATTCGAGCAAGAGTGCTAGTGGCACGATAGTTTGATTTATGCTACCTTTGGTTAGGATAGGTTAGGGTAAGTTCGGTTCGGGTAGCTCTGTCTTACGTGCAATACAATCTCATTCGGTTAATTTCTGTGATTTACTCTGCCTTCCTATACTCCGCTGGTATACGTGTGTGCCAGAATCAGTGGCAGCGGGACTTCATGCTGAGATCTGCAACGTTTGGTTAGGTTAGGTTAGGCCAGGTTAGGTCAGGATTTCTTCGGCTTTTGTGCTGTTCACTGCAATGTTGTGGATTTCTGCCAAATGCTGTCATCTAGTACACTCTGCTTGCCTCAGCGGAGGCCAGCAATAATGGTCCCGTCATGTCAGGTATGGTTGGGTTGTGTTTGGGTATGTTAGGTTTGGCTAGGTTAGGATATGCTGCTTTGACTTTTGTGATTTACACTGCTCTTCGGTGGACTTCTGCGATCTTCTGCGTTCAAATGTCTTCTGCACGGGTCTGGAAGTGGAGCAGCAGTGCCCTCGCTGCGTTGGGTTGGGTTAGGTTAGGTTTGCTTATGACACGCTTGGCTATGTTAGGACAGAGTAGCTTAGACTGTTGCGCCACACACTGCTATCCGCGGACACCTGCGCTCAACTGTGCTCAAGTATATCCTGTTTGGCTCTCGGGCGGCCGGCAGTGGTGTTCTCGTTATGTTAGTATCACTTCGGTTGCTTCTCCTTGCTATTGAGTTGGAGAGTTTGGTTAGTATTTCTTTGCCTTTTGCGCTATACACTGCTGTACGGGGGATTCCCGCGCTCGGAATTGCTCCACTAAACTCCAATCGAGCCTGGGGTGGCGGGCTGCAGTGGTCGTGGCACGTCAGTATGAGACAGGCTACGTATGGTTACGTTACATTTGGTCAGGTTAGGACACGATAGCTTTGACTCTTGAGCTGTACACTGCTATACGGTCGATTTCTGCGCATTACTGAGCAGTAATATGCTCTGCTTCTCTCTGGGGGTCAGCGGTAGCGGTCGCGGCACGTTTGGCTGTGTTATGTTACGTTTGGTTTGGTTATGGTAGGTTAAGCTTGGTTAGGAAGGCTTCGGCGTATGCGCTATACACTGCTATTCGGTGGATTTCTACGCTCTACTGTGCTCTAGTATACCCTACTCGACCCCGGGATGCGCGTAATGGCGGTCGCGGCACGATAGATTGAGTTAGGTTAGTTTTGGTTAGGTTGGGTTAGGCATGGTTCGGGTAGGATGACTTTTGCTTTTGCGCTGTACGCGGATATTCGGTAAACTTCTGCGCTCTACTGTGCTCTAATATGTTCTGCTTGGCTCCGTTGATGCAACAATAGAGGTCTCGGCTCGTTAGGTTTATTTATTCTACGCTTGGTTAGGTAGTGTTAGGCATGGTTTGGATAGAATGGCTTTGTCTTTTGTGCTCTACACTGCCAATCGGTGGATTTCTGCCCTCCAAATTGCTTTACTATACCCTGCTCGACACTCGCGATGCCAGCAATAGTGCTCGCGGTACGTTAGTTTGGGTTAGGTTACGTTTGGTTAGGTTAGGTTAGGATAAGTTTGGTTAGGATCGCTTAGACTTTCGCGCTATACACTGTTATTCGGTGGATCCTTGGCATCTACTGCGCTCTACTCTAATCTGCTAGACCTTGGGGGGGGCCGGAAATTGTGGTCGCAGCGCGCTAGGTTTTGTCTGGCTACGTTAGGCTAGGTTACGATAGTTTCGGTTAGGCTTGGATATCTTTGAATTTTCTGCCGTACACCGCGATCCTATCGACTTCTGCGCTCTACTGTGCTCTAGTATGTTCAGCATGGCTGTGGCAGGCCAGCAATAGCGGCCGCAGCACATTAGGCGGTGTTACATTACGTTTGGCTACGTTAGTGTACGTAGTGCTAGGTTAGGATAGCTATTACTTTTAAGGTACACACTGCTATTCTATGGACTTCCGCGCGCTTGCGTGCGCTATCACCCTCTGCTTGTCTCTGCGGACAGGCGGCCAGGAATAACAACGTCGGCGCGTTAGGCTGAGACATGTTACGTTTTGTTAGGTCAGGTTTTGCTACGTTTGGTTAGGATGGCTTCGACTTTTGCGCTTCACACTTCAGTGCAGCGGATGTCTGCGCCCTACTGTGTTCTAGCATACTCTGCTTTGCTCTGGGGAGGTCAGCAACAGTGGTCTAGGCACGTGAGGTGGAAGTACGTTACGATTGGCTGCGTGTCGTTTGGTTATGTTAGGCTAGGGCAGCTCTCATCTTTGTTCTGGACACTGCTGTGCGGTCGATTTCTACGTTCTACTGTGATCTAATGTTCCCTGCTTTGCTGAGGGAATTCCAGAAATGGCGGCGGCGGCGCGTTGGCATTTGATTGGTTACGTTTGGTTAGGTTAGGCTTGTTTGGGTTGGGTTGGGATATCTGTGACTTTCGTGGTATGCACTGCCATTCTATGGAATTCATCTCTCTACTCCATTATAACGTGCACTGCATGGCGGCGGCGAGGCGAGCCATGGATGTATCGGCTCGTTAGGTGGAGATAGGATACGTTTGGTTAGTTTACGTTAGCTTTGGTTGTGTTTGGATAGCTTTAACATATGTGTCCAACACTGATATTCTGTGGACTTCTGCGCTCTACTGTGCTCTAGCATATTCTGCTTGTCTCTGGCGTAACAAACAATAATCTTCGCGGCATGTTGGGTTCAGTCATTCTACGTTTGGTTAGGATAGATTACGTCTGGTTGGGTTAGGGTATATTCGACATTTGTGCTATACATTTCTGTCTGGTTTCTTTCTGCCCTCTACTGTGCTCTACTACATCCGGCTCGACCCTTGGGAGGCCAGCTACAGTGGTGATGGCAAGATAATTTGTGTTAGGCTGCGTTTGGTAATGTTACAATTGATTATGTCAGGAGAGGAGAGCTTTTACTTTTGTGCAGTACACTGCAATTCGAGGATTTCTGCGCTCTTCATTGCTCATCTCTTCTCTGCTCTACCCTTGCGAAGCCAACAATAGCGGTCGTGGCACAATAGGTTGAGTTAGGTTACGCTTGGTTAGGTTAGGTTACGCTACGTATGGTCAGGTTGGCTTTCACTATTGGGCTACACACCGCGATTTGGTGGCTTTCAGAGCTCCGATTTGCTCTAGTATATTCTGCTTGTCCCTGTGGAGGCCAGCAATAGTGGTCTCGGCACGTTTGGTTAAGCTATTTTGCGTTCTGTTACACTACGTTTGGAAATGATGGGAATGGGCAGCACTGACTTTTGTGCTATACAATGCTACTTGGCCGATTTCTGCGTCTAAGTTGCTGTATTATACTCTGCTAGATTCTACGGATACCAGTAATAGTGCTCTCTGCCTGTTATACTGAGCTATGTTACGTTTGTCTGCGTTATGCTGCTTTGGGTTAGGTATGGATAGACTTGACTTTCGTGGCATATGTTGCTATTCGGTAGATTTCTGAGCTCTACTGCGCTCTAGTATGTGCCGCTTGGATCAGGGGATGCCATTAGTAGTAGTTTCGGCACGATAGCTTGAGATAGAATACGTTTGGTTATGTTACATTGTCTCTGGGCAGGTTTGGGTAGCTTCGTGTTTTCTGCCATACATTGCGACTCAATGGATTTCTACGCTCTACCAACCTCTATTATGATCTGCTTGCCTCTGTGGTGACCAGTAATATTGGTAGCGTCACGATAGGAGGAGTCAATGTACGTTTAGATACGTTTCGCTTGGATCGGTTAGGGTAGGATTGCTTTGACTTTTGTGCTGCACACTGCTGTACGTGGAATTCGTGTGCTCCACTGTACCCTAGTTCGTTCTGTTTGGCTCTGGGGAGGACTGCAATAGAGGTCTCGGCACGTTAGGAATAGTTAGGCTCCGTTCGGTCACTTTAAGTTTGGTTAGGTTAGGACAGGATTGCCTTGACTTTTGCGCTGTACACTGCTGTATGGTGGACTGCTGCTCTCTGCTGTGCTGTAATATATTGTGCTTGGCTTGGGGGGGGGGCAGCTATAGTGACCTCGGCCAGCTAGGCTGAGTTCTGTTACGCTTCGCTTGGCTAGGTTAGGATGGGTTTGGTTAGTATAGCTCTGACTTTTGTGCTCTACACTGCTATTCGGAGGATGTCTGCGCTTTGCTGTGTTCTAACATATTCTGCCTGGCTGTGGCGATGCCAGATGTATTGGTCTCGGTACGTTAGTCTGAGTTATGTTGCATTTCGTTATGATACGTTTGGTTATGTTAGGTTACGATTCCTTCCACTTTTGTGCTATACACTGCTCTTCGGTGGATTTCTTCGCTCTGCTGTGATCCAATGTGCCCTGCTTTGCTCTAGGGAGGCAAGAAATATCGGTCGCGGCGGGATAGGCATAGCTACGCTACATTAGTTTACGTTAGGCTTGTTTGGTTAGGTTTGGTTTGTCCGGGTTATGTTAGGATACCTTCGTCTTCTGCACTATACGCTGAAGGAAGGCAGATGTCTGTGACCTACTGTGCTCTAGTAAACTCTGCTTCGCTCTAGCGAGGCCAGCAACGGTGGTTTCGACACTTTAGTTTGAGTTGCGTTACATTTGGTTAGGTTACGCTTGTCTGGGTTATGTTCGGACAGCTTTTACATTCGTGGTATACACCGTTATTCAGAGAATTTCTGCGCTCTCCTGTGCTCTACTGTATTTTGCCTGGTCCTGTGTTGTCCATCAATAGTGGCTGCGTCGCGTTATGTTGTGCAATGCTTCGTCTGGTTATGTTACGTTGGCTTCGTTTAGGTTTCGGTATCTTTGACTTTTCTGCTATACACTGCGACTCCATGGATTTCTGCTCCCTACTACCCACAAATATGTTATGCTCGGCCCTGGGGAGAACAGCGGTAGTGGTCCCGTCACGTTAGGTTGAGTTAGTCTACGTCGGCTTTTTTTACGTTTGGTTAGGCAGGAGAGGATACGTTTGACTCTTGTGCCTTACACTGCTATACGTTGGACTTCTACGCTCTACTTTTCTCTAGTGTATTCTGCTTGGCGATGTGGAGGCCAGCAATAGTGGTCTAGGCACGTAAGGTTGGATACAGTTGCGTCCGTTCATGCTACGTTTTGTTAGGTCAGGATCAGGTAAATTTGACTTTTGTGCCGTACACTGCTATTCGGAGGGTTTCTGATCTCTACGTTGCTCTACTCTACCCAGCTCGGCTCTGAGGTGGCCGGCAATAGTAGTCGCGGTACGAAAGGCTTAGCTATGTTACGTGTGCTAAACCTGGGTTTGGCTAAGCTTGGTTATGACGGCTTCGATTTTTGTCGTGAAAGCTGCTATTTGTCGGATTTGGGCGCTCTGCCGTGCCCTAATAAGCTTGGCTTCACCCAGGAGAGGCCAGCTATAGCGGTTTCGGCACGTTAAGCATTGTTAGGTTACGCTTGGTTTGGTTACCTGTGTTTGGATCAGATTTGGATAGCTCAGGCATTCTTGGCATAGACTACTATTCGGCGGTTTCCTGCGCTGTACTCTGTTCTTTTATGCTCTGTTTGACGCTGGCGAGGCCAGCAGGAGCGGTCGCTTCACGTTAGGTTGACTTAGGCTACGTTTGGGTATATTACAGTAGGTCATGTTCGGATAGGGAAGCTTAGACTATTGTGCCATACACCGCCATTCGTCGCATTTCAGCACTCTACTCCCCTCTAGTGCGTTCTGCTCAGCTCCGTGGAGGTCAGCAATTCTGATCTAGGCACGTTAGGTTGAGTTTCGGTACGTTTGGTTAAGTTACGCTTGGTTAGGTTAGGACAGGATAACTTCTTCTTTTCTGCTGTACACTGCTATCTGGTGGATTTCTGCGATCTACTTTTCTTTATTATTCTCTGCTTGGCGCTACAGAGGAGAGCAATGGTGGTCTTGGCACGCTGGGTGGAGTTAGGTTATGTTTGCGTAGGTTAGGATAGCCTGGGTTTGGTTAGGGTAGCATTGACTAATCTGCTATACAGTGCCATTATTCCGACTTCTGCGATCTATTCACCGCTAATATGGTCTGCTTTGCGATGTGGACGCCAGCGATAGTGGACTTGGCTCGTTATGTTTAGTTAGTCTATGTTTAGTTTGGTTATGTTGCGCCAGATTAGGTTATGGTGCTTTGTATATTGTGCTATTCATTGCTACTCGGTAGCTTTCTGCGCCCTACTGGGCTCTACTATATTCTACTTGCCTCTAGGGATGCCAGTAACGGTGCTCTCGGCACGTTAGGTTGAGTTAGGTTACGTTTGGTTTTGTTGTGTTTGTTTGTGTTAGGATACGATATCTTTGACTTTTGCGCTGAACACTGAAATGCGGTGGACTTCTGCGCTCCACTGTGCTCTAGCATGTACCGCATGGCTCCGGGAGGGGGGGGGGGGGGGGGGGGGGGGGGGGGGGGGGGGGGGGGGGGTAGTAGTGGTCCCGCGATGTTAGGTTGAAGTAGGCTACGTTTTGTTAGGTTACCGTAGCTATGGTTAGGTATGGATAGCTTCGACTTTTTCGCTATACACTGCGATTCTATGTCTTTCTGCGCCCTACCCTATTCTATTATGCTCAGCTTGGCTCTTTGGTGCCCAGCAATACAGGTCGCGGCGCGTTAGGTTGAGTTAGCCGACGTTTGGTTAGGTTATGTTAGGTTGGGTTAAGTGAGGTCAGGATACCTCCAACATTTGTGCTATGCACTGTAATGCGGTCGATTTCTACGCTCTCCTGTGCTCTAGCATATTCTGCTTGTCTCTGCGGAGGCCAGCAATGGTAGCATCGGAACGTTAGGTTGAGCTATGTTACGTTTGGTTAGGTTAGGAAAGGATAGATCTGGCTTTTGTGATATGCACTGCTATGAGGAGGATTTCAGAGCTCTACTGTGCTCTAGTATATTCTGCTCCTCTCTGGGCAGACCAGCAATAGCGATCGTGGTACGATAGGTTTTCCATATGTTACGTTCGCTTTTGCCAATGCTCTATACATTAGGATAGGATAGCTATGGCTATCGTGCTGTACACTACTATTTGGTGTATTTATGCGCTCTAGTGTCCCCTAGCATGTTCTGCTTGTCTCTGGGGAGGCTAACAATAGTGGCATCGGCACGTTCCGTTTTGTTGGGGTTCGATGGGTTAGGTTAGGTTAGTTCAGGTATGGTGCGGTTATCTTTCACTTTTTTGTTATACAATGCAATGCGGTGGATCCCTGTTCACTACTGTGCTCTAGTAAATTCTGCTTGTCTCCGTGGAGGCCAGCAATAGTTGTCTTGTCATGATAGGTTGAGATAGGTTACGTATAATTGGGCTGGTTAGGAAGATTTGGTCCGTGTTTCTTTGGCTTTTGTGCTATACGCTGCTATTCGGTGTATTTCGGCGCTCTACATTGCTGTACAATACTACGCTGTACTCTGTGGAGGCCAGGAGCAGCGGTCGCGGTGCGTCATATTCTGCTTCCCTGCGTTCGGTTAGGTCAGATTATGCCAGGTTATGCTAGAATATCTGCGGCTTCTGAGCTATTCACTGAAATGCGGTGCATTTCCGCGCCCTACATTGCTCTACTGTACACTGCTCGACTAAGCGGAGGCTAGCAGTGGTTGCCGTGACACGTTAGTTTGGGTTAGGTTATGTTTAGCTTGATTAGGATAGGTTAATTTCGGTTAAGATAGCCTTGACCTTCGTACTGTACGCTATTATGTATTGGAACCCTGTGATCTTATGTGCTCTACTATATTGTGCTTGGCTTTGTGGACGCCTGCAGCAGTTGTCGCGGTAAGCTATGCTGAGATATGCTGTGTTCGGTTAGGTTCGGATAGGTCAGGTTAGGTTAGGCTATCGTCGACTTTTGTGCTATACCCTGCTGTACGGTGGATTCCTGCGGTCTATACTGCCTTACTATGTTCTGCTTTTCTCCGGGGATGCCAGCAGCAGCGGTCGCGACTTTATGTTCAGTTATGGTACGTTTGGTTACGGCAGGTGAGGCCAGGTTAGGTTAGGATATCCTCGACTTTTGTAAAATATACTACTGTTCGGTGGATTTCTACGCTCTACATTGCTCTACTATATTCTGCTGGAATCTGGGGAGGCGAGCAATAGCGGCCGCGGCTATTATATATAATTAGTTTGAATTAGGTGACGTTTGGTTAGGTTGAGTTAATTTAAGTGTGGCCAGGATAGCCATGACTTTCGTACTACACAATGTTATTCGGTGTATTCCTGTGATCCAGTGCGCTCAAATGCATTCTGCTTGGCTATGGCGAGGCCAGGAGATGCGTCCACTGCACGCTCTTTTGGGATATCCTGCGTTGGGTCAGGTCAGGTTAGGTAAGGTTATGCCAGGATATCTACGGCTTTGTGCTACTCACAGCAATGCGGTGGATTCCTGCGCACTACTGTGCCCTAGTGCATTCTTCTTGTCTCTGTGGAATCCTACACTGGTGGTTTCGTCGTGACAGGTTGAGTTATATTACGTTTGGATATGCTACCATTGACTATGTTGGGATAGGCTACTTCGACTTTCGTGCTATTCACTGCTCTTCGGTGGATTTCTGCGGTCTAGAATGCTCTAGTATGTTCTGGTTGGCTCTGCGTGTCCAAGAATTGTGGCCCCGGCACGTTACGTTAAGTTGTGCTGTGACTGGTTAGGTTAGGTTATCTCATGTACGGTTTGGATATATCTGACTTTTTCGTTTTAGACTGCAATGCGGTGGATGTCTGCGCCCTATTGTGCTCCAGTACCTTCTGCTTGTCTCTGTGAAGGCAAGGAATAGTATTCTCGTCGGGTTACGTTGTGCTGGGCTACGTTTGGGTATGTCACGGTTGCCTTGGTTAGAATAGGCTACCCCGCCTTTTGTGCTTTACACTGTTTTTCGGTGGATTTGTGTTATCCATAGTGCTCTACTACATCCTGCATCGCTCAGCGGAGGCCAGGAGCTGTGGTCGCGGCACGCCATTTCGGGTTATTCCGCCAGTGTTTGGGTTAAATTGGGTCAGGTTATGTTAGGGTACCTATGGCTCTTGTGCCGTTCACTGCATTGCGGTGGATTTCTGCGCCCTAGTGCGCTCTAATATGCTCTGCATGGCACTGTGCTGGCCAGTAATAGTGGTCTCGGCACGTTAGTTTGGGATAGGTTACGTTTCGCTATGCTAGGCCAGGACGGTTAGGATGCGATATCTACGTCTTTAGTGCTATACCTTGCAATGCGCTGCAATTCTGCGCTCGGCTGTGATCTGCTATATTCGGAATGGCCCTGTGAAGGTAAGCAATAGTGTTCGAGGCACGTTATGTTGAGTTAGGCTACGTTTGGTTAAGTTATTTTAGGATAAGTATGGTTTGGATGGCTTAGACCTTCGTGCTATGCACTGCTATCAGGCCGGTACCTATGATCTACTTGCTTTGCTGTATTCTGCTTGGTTCTGGGGAGTTCGGCAGCGGAGCCTACGGCACGGTGTGTTGAGTTACGCTAAGTTTGGCTATCTTTGTTTCGGGCAGGTTAGGTTGGGAAAACCACGACTTATGTAAATACACTGTTATTCTGTGGATTTCTGCGCTCTACGTTGCTCTGCTATACTCCGCTCGACTCTGGGGAGGCGAGCAATAGCGGTCGCAGCGCGTTAGTTTGGGTTAGAATACGTTTAGGTATGTTACGTTTAGCTAGGCTTGTGTACGCTACTTTGACTTTTGGGATTTACACTGCCATTCCTTGGGTTCCAGTGACAGCCAGTGCTCTGCTATATTCTGCTTGGCTCCGGGGGTGGCAGCAGCAGTGGTCGCGGTATTCCCTGCTGAGTTACGCTACGTATGGTTTGGTTAGGCGAGGTCAGTGGGTGGCAGCAGCAGTGGTCGCGGTATTCCCTGCTGAGTTACGCTACGTTTGGTTTGGTTAGGCGAGGTCATGTTATGTTAGATTATCTTCGACACTTGTGCCCTTCACTGCAATGCAGAAGATTTCAGCGCACTACTGTGCTCTAGTATACTCTGTTTGGCTCGGTGCAGGTTAGCAATAAATGTCTCGTTACGTTAGGTTGAGTTAGGTTACGCCTGGAAATGCCATGTCTGGCTGTGTTTGGACATGCTACTTCGACTTTTTTGCTATTCACTGCTCGTCGCAGGACTTCTGCGCTTTACTGTCCTCTAATGCGCCCTATTTGGTTCTTGGCAGGCTATCCATATTGATCTCGTCACGTTATATTGGGCT
The DNA here is from genome assembly GCF_001483705.2 of Eufriesea mexicana. Taxonomy (NCBI): domain Eukaryota; kingdom Metazoa; phylum Arthropoda; class Insecta; order Hymenoptera; family Apidae; genus Eufriesea; species Eufriesea mexicana. The sequence goes on along the minus strand of NW_016908474.1, from coordinate 624,534 downwards.
AAACTACGTTTCGTTGGTTAGGTGGGGACAGGTTGTGTCAGGGTAAGTTTGACTTTTGTGCTGTACACTGCTTTCGGTGGATCTTTGCTATCTACTGTGCTGTACTACATTCTTCTTGGCCCTGTGCAGGCCGACAGAATTGGTCGCGGCACGCTCCGTTGGGTTACCCTACGTTGGTTAGGTTAGGTTAGGTCAAGTTATGTTAGGGTATCTTCGGCTTCTGCGCTATTCATTGCAATGTGGTTGACCTCTGCGAACTATTGTGCTCTAGCATATTCAGCTTGTCTCTATGGAGGACATCAGAAGTGGTCTCGTCATGTTAGGTTGGGTTAGGTTACGTTTGTATATGTTACGTTTGGCCAGGCCAGATGAGGTTACTATGACTTTCGTGCTTAACACGGCTTATGCACGGATTTCTGTGATCTACTGTGTTCTATCACATTCTGCCTTGCTCTGGGGTGGCCAAGGGCAGCGGTTGCGACACGCTGTGTTGAGAAATGATACGTTGGGATAGGTTTGGTTTTGTCAGGTCAGGTTAAGTTATTTTCGACTTTTGTGCGATACACTGCAGTTCGGTGGATTTCTGCGGTCTACATTGCTCTACTATACTCTGCTCCACTCTGGGGAGGCGAGCAATAGTGGCAGCGGCACGTCAGGTTGTGTTATGCTAAGTTCGGTTGTGTTACGTTTGGTGAGGATAGGATATGATATTGCAGACTTTTGTGCTATACACAGCTCTCCGCTGATTTCTGCGCTCTATTTTGCTCTGGTATATAGTGCATGGATCTGGCGACCTGCAATAGTGGTCGCGGAACGTTATGTTGATTTTGAGATCGTTCGGCTAAGATAAGTTAGGCCATGCTGTGTCAGGGTATCCTTGACTCTTGTGCTATACATTGCAATGTGATCGATTTCTGCGCACTACTGTGCTCTAATATGTTCTGCTTGGCTCTGTGGAGGACGCCAGTAGTGTTCTCGACGCGATAACGTGAGTTATGTTACGCTGGTCTATGTTGAGCTTGGTTAGACTAGGATACGGTAGCCTTGACTTTTCTGCTATAGGTTGCTTTCCGACGGATTTCTGCATTCTGCTGTGATATAATATGTTCTGCTTGCTAGGTGTATTCAAGCAATATCTGCCTAATCACGTTGTTTTGAATTACACTACCTCTGGATAGGGTAGGTAAGGTCAGGTTAGGTTAGGGCATCCTTCACTTCTGTGCTTTGCACTGCAATGCGGTGCGTTTCTGCACTCTATTCGGCTCTAGTATAATCTGCTTGGCTCTGCGGTAGCCGGCAATAGTGTGCTCGGCACGAAGGTATGAGTTAAGTTGCGTTCGGTTATGTTACGTTTGGTTAGGTTAGGATACTGTAGCCTCGACTTTTGTCCTATACACTGCTTCTCGGAGGATTTCTGCCCTGTACTGTGCTCTAGCATGTTCTGCTCGGCACTGGGAAGGCCAGTCAGATTGATCTCGTCACGCTATTTTGAGATACACTACGTTTGGTTAGGACACATTAGGACAAGTTAAGCGAGCGTATCTTCTACTTTTGCGCTATACACTGCTATTCGTTGGACTTCTGATATCTACTCTGCTCTAGTATATTCTGCTTGGCTCCGGGGAGGCCAGCAATGGAGGTGTCGGCACGCTAGGTTGAGCATTGGCACGATTGGATGGTTTAGCGTCTGTGCTATAAACTGCTATCTTCCGATGTCTGCGATCTACTGCGCTATAATATTTTCTTCTTGGCTCAGTGGTGGTCAGTAATAGCGGCCTCGGCACGTTAGGTATGTTTATGTTACGTTTCATTAGGGTAGATTGGGAAGGATTGGTTAGGATATCCCCGACTTTTGTAACATTCCCTGCTATTCGGAGGATTTGTGCGCTGTACATTGCTCTACTATACTTCGCTTGACTCTGGGGAGACAAGCAACAGTGGCCGTGGCACGTTAGGTTGACGTGTGTTACGATTGGCTAGGACAGTTTGGGATACATTTTGATAGGATATTTCTGACTTTCGTGCCATACTCTCTTTTTCGTTGGGCTTCTGTGACTTACTCTCCTCTACTACAATCTGCTTGGCTCTGGGGAGGCCAGGAGCAGTGATCTCTGCACGATATGCTGAGCTATGCTACGTTCTATTAGGTTATGTTAGGTCTGCTTATGTAACGATATCTATGACTTTTGTGCCATTCATTGCAGTGCGGTGAATTTCTGAGCACTACTGTGCTCTAGTTCGTTCCACTTGTGCATGCGGGGGCCAGCAATAGTCGTCTGGTCATGTTAGGTTCAGTTAGATGACGTTTGGCTAGGTTAGGATAGGCTACTTTGACTTTTTTGATATGCTCTGATATTCCGTGGATTTCTGCCATCTAGTGTGCTACAATATGCCCTGCTTGGCTGTTGGGAGGCCAGCAATAGTGGTCTCGGGGCGGTAGGTTTAGTTATACTACGCTCTGTTAAGTGACGTTTGGGATGGTAGGATAGGATTTTCCTGACTTTTTGCTATACGCTCCTATCCGCGGTTCACTGGGCTCTACTGTGTTCTAATATCTTCTGCTTGCCTCTGGGGAGGACAGGAATAGTGGTCTCGTCAAATTATGCTGAGATATGTTACGTTGGCATATGTTAGGTTTGGCTAGGTTGGGAGAGGCTGCTCTGTCTTTTGTGCTATACACTGCTATTCCTTGGATTACTGCTCTCCAACGTGCTCTAATATGCTCTGCTCGTCTCTGGGGTTGGCAGTAATAGTTGTCTCCGTACGTCATGTCGAGTCAGGTTACGTTTCGTTGGGTTAGGTTGCGAAGTTTCGGTTAGGATTTCTTCCGCCTTTGTGATTTTGTCTGCAATGCGGTGGATTTCTGCGCTCTACTGTGCTACAGTACATTCTGCTAGTCTCTCTGGTGGCCAGCTATAGTGTTCTAGTCATGTGCGGCTTAGTGAGCTTACATTCGGTTACCTTACGTTTGGGTAGGTTAGGATACGGTAACATCGGCTATTGTGCTATATATTGCTATTCGGCGCACTTCTGCGCTCTACTGCGATCTAGTATCCCCTGCTGGGCTCTGGGGGTGACCAGCAACAGTGTTCTCGGCGCGTTCGGTTGCGAAAGGTTACGTATTTTCGCCTTACGTTTGGCAAGGTTTCGACACTGTAGCCGTGGCTTTTGTCCGATGCACTGCTCTTCGGTGGATTTCTGCGCTCTACATTGCTCTAGCATATTCTGCTCGGCTCTGGGGAGGACAGCAATATTGGTTTCGGCGCGTTATGCTTACTTATGCGACATTTGCATACGATATGTTTGGTTAGGTTAAGGCAGAATAGCATAGACTTTCGTGGCAATCAATGCTATTCGTCGTATTTCTGCGCCTTACTGCGCTCTAATATGATCCACTTGGCTCCGTGGAGGCCAGCAATAGCGGTCCCGTCGTGGTAGGATGGGTTAGGCTCCGTTTCTGTGTTGCGTTTGGCTAGGATAGGATAGGCTACCATGCCACTGCTTGGCTTTGGGGGGGGGGGCAGCAACACTAGTCTCGGCGCCTTACGTTGGGTCAGGTTGCGATTGATTATGTTACGTTTAGTTAGGTCAGGATAGGATAGCTTAGACTTTTGTGCTATACACTACTTTCGGCGAATTTCCATATCGTCCGTTGCTCTTATATTCTCTGCTCCACTTTGTGGTGCCAGTAATAGTGTTCTCGGCCCGTTATGTTGGGTAGGCTAAGATTGGCTACGTTACGTTGGTTAAGGTTGGGCCCTGAAAGATGCGGTTTTCGCGGTGTACACTGATATTCGGCGGATTCCTACGCTCTACTGTGCTCTACTCCATTCTGTTCGGCCGTCGGGAGTACAGCAATAGGTGGCAGCACGATATGCAGTGCTGCGAATGTGTGTCTACGCAGAGATCCATAGTTTATGAGCGTGTTGCACAAAAGTCAAAGCTCCCCTATACTAACCTAACGAAACGTAATACAATCGAACGTAGCGGAACAAAAACTGACGTGCCGAAGACACTACGGACAAGCCGAGACTGCCCCAGGGACAAGCAGAATATACTATGGAACGGCAGAGCGTAGAAACCCGCCGCATTGCTGTGTATAGCAAGAGGGTCAAGGATATCCTATCCATACATGAACCAACCTAAACTAACCAAACGTAGCGTAACTCAACATAACGTGGCGAGACCATTACTCCAGGCATCCCCACATCCAAGCAGGGCATACTAGAGGTCAGTGGGGTGCAAAAGTCCGCCGAACAGAAGGGTAGAGCACAATAGTCGAAGCCACCCTACCAAACTTAACCAAACCTAACCTACATAAACGTACCATAAATTAACCAAACATGCCACGACTGCTACTGCTGGCCTCCCCTGGGACAAGCAGATGCCAGTAGAGCAACGCAGTGCACACGCAACGGCCGGAAAACGGTGTACAGCACAATGGTCAAAGCCACAGTGACCAAACATATCCGAACCTAGACAAGCCACGCGCAACGTAACTCAAGCTTGCGTGCCGAAACCTCCATTGCTGTCCTCCCTAGAGCCAAGCAGAACATACTAAAGCACAGTAGAGAGCAGGAATTCAACATATAGTAGGATATGGCACAAACGTCAATGCCGCCCCTTCCTAACCAAACCAAACTTAAAGTTACCAAGCCTAACGCAACCCATCCTAACGTGCCGAGACCCATATTGCTGCCCTCCTGGGAGCCAAGCAGAACAAGTTAGAGGAGAGCAGGGCGTAGAAGACCATAGAATTATTCCTGCCCCCCCCCCCAGTGTCGAACATAGTGCAGTAGAGCAAAGTAGATCGTATACATCCCCCGAATAGCGGTGTACATCACAAAAGTCAAACCTATCCTAACCTAACCGGAACAACCGGAACTTTACCAAACGTAGCCTGACACAACCTATAGTGCCACGACCACATCTGCTGGCATCCCCAGAGCCGAGCAGAGAAGAGTAGAGCGCCCTAGAGTGCAGAAGGCCAGCAAATAGATACGTATAGCACAAAAATCGAGGATACCCTGACCAACCACACCTAAACTTAGCGAAGCAAACATAGAATGACTAAACCTAACGTGCCGCGAGCACTAATGCTGTGTTCTACAGTGACAGGCAGGATATGATAGAGCACAGAAGAGCGCAGAAGTCCATAGAATATCAGTATTGTGCATATGCCAGTGCTATCCTAACCCAACCCAAAGTAACCTAACATATCCAAACGTAATCTAACTCAACATAACGTGCCGCTTCTACAATTGCTGGCCTCCCGGATCCAAGCAGGGCATACTAGAGCTTAGTAGAACGCAGATACCCACTGAAGATCGGTGTATAGCACAAAAGTCAAGGCTACCCAATCCTAACATAACCAACCTACAAATAACCACACGTAACGTACTCAAACCAACGTGCCGAGAACACTACAACTGGCTTCCGGAGAACCAAGCAGAACACATTAGAGTACAGATGTACACCGATAAGCAGTGTATAGCACAAAAGTCAAAGATATCCAAACCTCACCTGAACTATGCCTAACAAAGCAAACGAAGCCAAACGCAAAATAACGTGCCGAGACATATCTTGCTAGCCTACCTAGCGACAAGCAGAACATGCTAGACCACAGCAGAGCGCACAAATCCGCCGAATATCAGTGTACAGCACGAACGTGAAAGGTACCCTTTCCTAACATAACCAATAGCGACATAACCGAACGCAACATATTTCAACCTAAGGTACCGAGACCACATTTGCGACCTTTCCCGGAGCAGAACAGAACATACTAAACACAGTGCATCGCAGAATTGCACGGAATATCAGTGTGTAACAAAGAAGTCAAAGCCATCTTTCCCTAACATAACAAATCGTAACGCAACTACGATTAACCCAACTTATCCTAACCTGTCGCGAACACCATTGCTGGCCTGCACAGAGACGAGAAGATTATAGTAGAGCAATGCAGAGCGCAGAAATCCACCGAAGAGCAATGTATAGCATGTCAAAGCCACCTTTCCCTAACATAACAAATCGTAACGCAACTACGATTAACCCAACTTATCCTAACCTGTCGCGAACACCATTGCTGGCCTGCACAGAGACGAGAAGATTATAGTAGAGCAATGCAGAGCGCAGAAATCCACCGAAGAGCAATGTATAGCACAAAAGTCGCGGTTAACCTAACCTAGCCTGTCATAGCCTAACCTAACCGAACGTAGCATAGCACAACGTAACGTGCCACAACCGCTATTGATGTCCTTCGTAGAGCCAAGCAGAGCATATTATAGCACATTAGAACGCAGAAAACCACCGAATGACAATGTATAGCACAAAGGTCAAAGCAGAACATCCTAGCATAACAAAACGAAACATTACCAAACGTAACCTAACTCAACCAAATATGATGAGAGCAAATGTCCTAACTACCCTATCATAACTTCCCAAACGTATCATAACCGATCGTAGCAAGGTCCAACCTATCGTGCCGAGACCACCATTGCTGGCTTCCCTGAGCCAAGCAGAAGATGCTAGAGCAGAGCACTGCGCAGAAATCCACTGCATTGCAGTGAATAGCGCAAAAGCCACAGGTATCCTAGCATATCCTGACCTAAGCTAACCAAACCGAACGTAGAATAACTAAACTTGATTTGACGCAACCACTGCTCCTGGCCTCCCCAGAGCCAAGCAGAAAGCAGTAGAGCTCAGTAGATCACGGAAACCCGAGGGCAAGATGTGTAAGGCACAAAAGACAAAGTAGCCTATCCTAACCAGGTCAAACGTAACATAACCAAACGTAATCTAACTCAACCTAACAGGGCGGGACAGCTATTCCTGAGCTCCACAGAGATATAGAGAGTGTACTAGAGTATTGTAGCTCGCTAAAGACCTCCGCATCGCAGAGAATATCACAAAAGTCGGAGATATCCTAGCACAGCCCGACCTAACCTAACCTAACCAAACATAGCGAAACTGAACACAGCGTGCCATGACCACTGCTGCCGGTGTCCAGAGAGTCGAGCAGAATACAGTAGAGCACAATAGATCACAGGAACCCGCCGGATAATTGTGTTTAGAGAGAAATTCGTAAATATCCTGGCCAATCATAGCGTAATATGGCCTAATCAAACGTAGCCTAACTCAACGTAACGTGCCGCGACCATTGCTGTCCTACCCAGGGCCGAGCAGAGTATAGTAGATCTCAGTCATGTGCAGAAATCCACCGAATAACTGTGTATAGCCCGAAAGTAGAAGCTACAATAACCGGACGTAGCCTAACCTAACCTAACCAATCGTAATGTAACTCAATCTATCGTGCCGCGGCTACAGTCGCTCGCACTCCCACGGTCTAGCAGAGTACAGTACAGCATTGTACAGAGTACAATGTAGAGCTCAGGAGTCCACCAGATAGCAGTGTACTGCACAATTGTCGAAGATATCCTAACCTAACCTGACCCAACCTAACCTAAAAGACCGTAGCACAGCTTAACATAACTTGCCGCGACCACTACTCCTTGTATCCTCAGGGCCAAGCATGATGTAGTAGAGCACTGAGGATCACAGGAATCCACCAGATAATAGTGTATATCACGAAAGTCGAAGCTATCGTAACCAAACTTAAACTAACCCAACACAACCGAACGTAACCTAGCACAGCCTGACGTGTCGCGTCCCTATTGCTCGCCACCCCAGTGCCAAGTGCAGCATATCAGAGATCACTTGGGCGCAGAAGTCCACCGAAAAACAGTGCATATCACAAAGGACAAAGCAGTCCGTCCTGACATAGACAAACTTAATATTGCCAAACGTAACGTATCTCAACCTAACGTGACGAAACCACTAGTGCAGGCCTCCACAGAGACAAGCAGAATACACTGGAGCACAGTAGTGTGCAGAAACCCACCGCATTGCAGTGAACAGCACAAAAGTCGTAGGTATCCTAACCTAACCTGGCCTAACCTAACCAAACCAAACGTAACATGTCTTAACCTAACATGCCGAGATCGCCATTGCACGCCTCCGCAGAAGCAGGCAAAAGACATTGGAACGCTGTAGAGCGCAGAAATCCGCGGACAGCAGTGTATACCACAAAAGCCTAAACTACCCTGTCCTAACCCCGCCAAACGTAACACGACCGTACGTAGCATAGCTCAAGCTAGCGAGCGAGAACACTATTGCTGGCGTCCCCAGAGCAAAGCAGAACATACTAGAGGACAGCAGAACGCAAAACCCCATAGAATCGCAGTGTATGGCACATAAGCCATATCTATCCAGATCTAACCCAAACTAACATAACGCAACCAAACGTAGCCTACCTCTACGTAACGTGCCACTGCCACTATTGGTAGCATTCCCAGGGCTAAGCATAATATGGCAGAGTACAGTACAGCGCAGGAATAATCGGAATATCAGTGTATAACACAAAAGTGTGAGTTAATCTGACGGAGGATATCCTAACCTAATCCAACGAAACGTAACCAAACCCAAACTAATGTGAGGAGAACACAATTGCTATCCTCCACAGAGTCACGCTGCATGTACTAGAGTACAGTTGAGCGCAAAAATCCACCGCAATGCAGTGTACAGCACAAAAGACGTATATACCCTAGCACAACGTGCCCTAACCAAACCTAACCAAACATAGCAGTACTCAACATAACGTGTTGCGACCACTGGTCCTGGCCTCCCCATAGCTAACCAGAATGTAGTAGAGCATAGTAAATCACAGGAATCCACCGAGTCGCAGCGTAAGGCAAAAAGTCAAAGATGAATACCCTAACCCAGCAGAACGTAATATAACTCAACCTAACGTGCCGAGATCACTATCGCTGCCCCCCGCCCAGAGCCAACCAGTAAATATTAGAGCGCAGCAGAGCGCAGAAGTCCGCGGATAGCAGTGTGCAGCACGAAAATCAAAGCTACCCTGCCCTAACCTAACGAAACGTAACGTTACCAAGCTTAGCCTGTCTCAACACAACGTTCCGCGACCACTATTGCTATTCTCCGCTGAGCCTAGCGGAACATGTGGCATGAGAGTAGAGAGCAGCAATACGCAGTGTCGCAGTGTATGGCACAAAAGTCAAAGTTACCCAATCCTGACCTAGCCAAACGTAACATAACCGAACGTTGCCTAACGCAGCCTAACATGCCGAGGACAATATTTCTCGCTACCCCAGAGCCAAGCAGAATTTACTAGAGCCCAGTAGAGCGCAGAAGTCCACCGCATTGCGGTGTACATCACAAAAGTCGAAGCTACCCCATCCTAACACAACCAAACTTAACGCAGACAAACGGAACATGACTCCACCTAACGTGCAGCGACCACTATTGCTGGCCGCCCCAGATTGAAGCAGAATATACTAGAGCACAGTAGAGCGAAGGAATGCTCCGAATGACACTGTATAGCGCAAAAGTCAATGCCACGCACTCCTAACCCAGCCAAGCGTGACAAATCCACACGTAACATGATTAAGGCTAACGTAACAGGACTACGACGGCTGGCGTCCCCAGAGGCAACTAGTACATACCTGAGCACAGTAGAGAGCAGAACTCCACAGAATAGCAGTGCACAGCTCAAAAGACAAAGCTATCCTAACCGAAACTAACACAGCGTAACACAACCAAACGTAACATGACAAATCTGGACGTGCCGAGGCCACTATTGCTGGCCTCCCCAGGCAAAGCAGAGCATATTAGAGCACAGTAGAGCGCAGAAGTCGACGGAACACAAGTGTATTGCACTTAAGTCGAAGCCATCCAAACCGAACTTAGCCCAGCCTAACCTAATCGAACGTAACCAAACTAAACCTAACGTAGCACGATCACTATTGCTGGCCTCCCCAGAGTCGAGCACGGTACAGTAGAGCAGAGTAGGGCGCAGAAGTCCACCGAATAGCAGTGTATAGCACAAAAGTCGAAGCTATCCTGACCAAACCTAACCAATCAGAACCTGACCAAACGTAAACCAACGCAACCTAACGCGGCGCGGCTTTACTCCTGACCTCCACAGAGCAAGGCAGAGCACATTAGGGCACAGCAGAGCCCTGAAATCCAACGAATACCAGTCCATAGCACAAAAGTCAAAGCTATCCTGTCCTAATTTAACCAAACCTAATATAACCAAACGTAACCTAACGGAACCTAACGTGCCGAGACCACAATTGCTGGCCTCCCCAGAGTAAATCAGAGTATAGTATAGCACAGTAGAGGGCAGCAATCCGCCGCGTTGCAGTGTACAGCACAATAGTCAAGGACACCCTATACGAAAAAAACAAGGCGCAACACGAAAAAATTGCTGGTCTCCACAGAACCGAGCGTAAGGTATTGTGTGAGAGGAGAGCACAGATATCCACATAATCGCTCTGTACAGAAGGAAATTAGGGCTAACCATACCTAGCTCAAACTAACATAACCACACCAAGTGAAGCATAGCTCAATATAACGGGCCGCGACCACTATTGCTTGACTCGCCAGTGCAAAGCAGAATACGGTGGCGCGCAGTTGAGAGCAGAAGTCCACCGAATAACCGTGTACAGCACGGAAGGCCAAGCTGCCATGAACAAACATAACATGAACTAAGCCATCCTAACTAAACGTAGCCAAACCTGACGTGACCAAACGTAACATAACTACACCTAACGTGCCGAGAGCCCTATTCCTGGCGTCCGCAGAGACAAGCGGATTGCTATAGCGCACAGATAAGCACAGAAATCCATTGAATAAAAGTGTGTAGCACAAAAGCCACAGCTATCCTAACCAAACTCAACGAAATCTAATGTATTCGAACGTAATCTATCTCAACCTAACGTGCGGCGACCATTACACCAGCCTCCCGAAAGTAGAGCAGAGCAGAGTAGATCAGTGTAGAGCTTAGCACTCCAGTGAGGCGGATTACTTTGCTCTACTGTGCTCTAGTATATTCTGCTAGGCTCGGAATGCAAGCAATAGTGGCCTTGGCAGGTCAGGTTGGGTTCTGCTACATTCGGTTATGTTACGTTTGGTTAGGTAAGTGTAAGATAGATTCGACTTTTTGCTGTACACTGCTGTACTTTGAATTTCTGCGCTCTACTGCGCTCTAGTATGTTCTGCTTTACTCTGGGGAGGCCAGCAATGGTGATCTCGGCACACAAGGTTGAGTAATGCTACGCACGGCTTGGCTAGGTTCGGATATGTTTGGTAAGTATAGATTTGTACATTGTACTATACACTACTATTCAGCCGATACCTGCGCACTGCATTACTCTACTAGCATCTGCCTGTCTCCGGGGAGAGCAGCAATAGCGGTCGTGGCGCGATAGGCTGTGCGATGTTACGTTTAGTTAGATCGTGTTAGGTTAGGTTGTGTTGGGATGGCTTTGACTTTGTGCTATACACTGCTATTCGGCCGATCTCTGCGCTCAATTGAGCTCTAACATTGTCTGCTTGGCTCTGGGGGGGGCACCAAGAGAGGTCTCGGCTCGTTACGTTTAGTTGTTCTACGTCCGGTTAGGTTACGTTGGGTATGGTTAGGTTAGGATATATTTGACTCTTGCGCTATGCAATGGAATTGTGTGGCTTTCTGTGCTCTGCAACGCTCTGGTGTATTCTGCTTGGCTATGTGGATGCCAGCAGTATTTGTCCCGCCTCGTTCGTCACAGATATGTTGCGTTTGGTTATGTTACGTCCGGTCATGTTGAGATAGCGGAGATTAGATTTTTGTGCTGTACACTGCTATTCGGAGGATCACTGCGTTCTACATTGCTCTACTATACTCTGCTCGACTCTCGGTAGGCCAACCATAGTAGCCTCGGAACGCAAGGTAGAGTCATCTTATGCTTGGCTTGGCTATTTTAGGTTAGGCTAGGTTCGTGTATCTTTGACGATTGTGCTTTATGCTCCTGTGCTGTCGATACCTGCGTCCTGCGTTGCTCTGCTAGCATCTGCTTGCCCCTAGGGAGGCCAGCAACTGTGGTCGCAGCACTTTGGTTTGAGTTAGGCTACGTTTCGCTTTTTTAGGTTGGGTTAGGTTTGGTTAGGATAGCTTTGACCTTTGCGCTGTGCAGTGTTATTCGGACGATTTCTGCGCTCTTTATTGCTCCACTTTACACTACTCGGCGCCGGGAAGGCCAGCAGTGGCGGTCGTGGGACGACAGGCTGGGTTAGTTTATGTCTGGATAGGTTTGGTTATGTTAGATTTGACAGGATGCCTTCGACTTTTGTGCTATACGCTGCGGTTCGGTCGATATCTGCGCTCTGCATTGCTATACTAGCCTCTGCTTATCCCAGGGGAGGCCAGCCATAGTGGTGGTGGCACGTTCGGTTGTGTTCTGTTACGTTTGGTTAGGTAAGGCTTGGTCAGGTTAGGATAGGATAGCTTTGACTTTTGTGCCATACAATGCTATTCGATGGATTTCTGCGCTCTACTGTGCGCTACCACAATCTCCTTTTCCACGGGAACTCCTGGAATTGTGGCCGCGGCTAGTTAGGATGAGTTTTGCTGCGTTTGGGCATATAAGGCTTCGTTAGGTTAGGACAGGATATCTTTGTCTTTCGCGCTACACACTGCTATTCGGCGGATTTTTGCGAACTGCTGTCCTATAGTATTTTCTGCTTGTCTCTGGGGAGGCCAGCAAATGTGGTTGCCGCGCTTTATTTGGGTCATGTAACGTTTGGTTAGGTTAGGTATGGTTAAGTGTGGTTAGGATTGCTTTGGCTACTGTGCTTTAAAATGCTATTCGGTGGATCTCTGCGTTCCACTAAGCGCTAGAATATTCTGCTTGGCAATGTGGAGGCCAGCAATAGTGGGCGTGGCACGTTCGGTTTGGTTAGGTTACGTTTGGTTCGGTAATGTTTCGTTAGGTTAGGATATGATATATTTGACTTTTGTGCTACATTCTGTTTTTCGGAGGATTTCTCGACCCTACTGTGCTCTAATACGCGCTGCTTTGCTCCCGGGAGGCCACAAATGGCGGTCTCGCCGCGTTATTATGGGTTAGGTTACGATTGGTTACGTTACGATATGTTAGGTTACGACAGAATGGCCTTGACTTTTGTGCTGTACACTATTATTTGGCGGACATCTGCGCGATTCGTTGCTCTCCTGTTGTCAACTCGACCCTGGGGAGGGCAGCAATAGCGATGGCGGCACGTCTGGTTGAGTTATGTTGCGCATGGTTTGCTTAGGTTGTATTAAGTTTGGTTAGGATATCTTTGACTGTCGTGTTGTACACAGTCAGTCGGTCGATTCCTGCCCTCTATTGCGCTCTACTCTAATCTGCTAGAACCTGGGGAGGCCAGCAAATGTGGTCGCGGCACTTTATGTTGAGAATGCCTACGTTAGGTTTGGTTACGTTGACTTGTGCTAGGTACGGTATCTTTGAATCTTCCGCTGTACACTGAGATTCTGTGGATTTCTGCGACCTGATCTCATCTAATCTATTCTGCGTGGCTCTGGGGAGGCCAGCAATAGTGACGCGTCTCGTTAGGTTGAGTTAGGTTGCCTTTGGTTAGGTTAGGTTGTGTAGGGTTAAGTTGTAGTAGCACTGACTATTGTGGTATACGCTGTTACTCTATGTACTCTTGCGCTCCACGGCGCGACATTACACTCTGCTTGTCTCTGGGGAGTGCAGCAACTGTGGCCTCGTCCTGTTACCTTGCGTTACGTTACATTTGGTTATGCTACGATTGAATATGTTTGGAAAGGGTAGCTTTAACTTTTGTGCCATACACTGCTACTCGGTGGGTTTCTGCGATCTACTCTGCTCTAATATGTTCTGCTTGTTCCTGGGGAGGCCAGCAATTGCGGTCGCGGGACGATAGGTTGAGGTAGGTGACGTTTGGCTTGTTTAGGTTGGGTTTGGTATTTGTGGCTTTGTCTTTTGTGCTATAAACTCGTATTCAATGGATTTCTGAGCTCCACTGCGCTCTAATATATTCTGTAGGCTCCGGGGAAGCCAGCAATAGTGGACACCTCTCGCTAGGTTTAGTTAGTCTACGTTTGTATATGTCAGGATTGGTGAGGTTCCGTTAGGATATCCATGCATTCCATGCTATGCAGTGCTATTTGGAGGCTTCCTCCGCTCTACTGTGCTCCAGTATATCCTTCCTGTTTCTGTGAAGGCCAGAAATAGAGGTTTCGTCTCGCTAGGTTTGGATATTCTACGTTCGACTTGGTTAGGTTTGGTCAGGTTGGGTTATGTTACCTTTGTCTTTTGTGCAATGCAATACTGATTGTTGGCTTTCTGCACTCTATTGTGCTCTAGTATACCCTGTTTGACTCTGGTGATGCCACCAATAGTGGCCTCGGCTCGTTAGGTTAAGACATATTGCGTTTGGCTACATTACGTTGTGATCGGTTAGTACAGTGTTGCTTTGAATATTGCTCTGTACACTACCAGTATGCGGATTTCTGCGCACTACGTTGCTCTACCATACTCTGTTCGACTCTGCGGAGGCCAGTAATAGCGGCCACGGTCCGTCGCGTTGAGCTAGGTTACGTTCGTGTAGGTCTGGTAAGCTACGTTTGGTTAAGATAGCTTTCACTTCTGTGATGCACTGCAATTTGATGGGCTTCGGCTCATGCCTGTGCTCTGGCATGTCCCGTTTGTCTATGGGGAGGGCACAAACAGTGGTCCCGGCACGTTAGGTTGTGTTGGATTACGCTTGGTTATGTCACGTTTGGTTAGGATAGGACAGGATAGCTCCAACATTTATGTTATACACTACTGTTCGGTGGATTTCTGCACTCTACATTCCTATAATGCGCTCTCCTTGTCTCTGGGGAGGTCAATGGCAATGTTAGTCCTGGCACTCTATGTATAGTTAGGATACGTTAGGTTATGTTACGTTTGGTTAGGTTAGTAGAATAGCACACACTGATATTCGGTGTATTTCTGCCCTCTGGTGTACTCTATTATGGTCTGCTTGGCTCTGGGGAAGCCGGCAATTGTGATCTCGGCACGCTAGCATGTGCTATGGTACGTTGGGTTGGACTACGTTATCTCGGATTAGGATTGGATACCTTCGACTTTCGTAGTATATACGGCTACACGTTAGGCTTCTGCATTCTACTGTGCTCTACTATAGTCTGCCCGGCTCTGGGAGGCCAGCAATAGCGGCCGTGGCGCCATGCGTTGATTTATGTTGCGTTTGGTTATGTTACATTTGGATGTGTTAGGAGAGGGTAGCATAGACTTTTGTGTTATACGCTGCTATCCGCTGGATCTCTGCGCTCTACATTGCTCTAATACACTCTGCTCGTCTATGGGGAGGACAGAAATAGTGGCCTTCGCAGGTTTGATTGAGTTAGGCTACGTTTGGTTAGGTAACGTTAGCCTCGGTTGGGCTTGGATAGCTTTGACTTTTCTGCTTTACATAGCCATTCTATGGACTTCTGCGCTCTACGCTTCTGTGATATGCTCTGTATATCGATGGGGATGACAACAAAGGTGGGCTCGGCTCGTTAGGTTTAGTTAGTCCACGTTTGGATGGTCAGGTTAGGTTAGGATATCCTTGACTTTTGTGCCATAGAGTGCTATCCGGTGGGTCTTTGCGTTCTACGGTGCGCTAATGTATTCTGCTTGCCCGTGGGGAGGCCTGCAATAATGTTCTCTTCTCGATAGGTTGGGTTACGTTGCGCCTGTCTGTATTACGTCTTGATAGTTTAGGATAGGAGAGAGATGGCTTGTTTGCTACGCGCTGTTAATCGGCGGATTTGTACGCTCTACATTGCTCTATTATACTCTGCTCGACTCAGGGGAGACCTGCAATAGCTGTCGGGGCACGATAGGGTTAGTCAGGTTACGTGTTGTTAGGTTAGGTTTGGTTATGTTTGGCCAGGATGGCCATGACTTTTGCGTTATACACTGCTTTTCGGTGGATTTCTGCGCCCTACTGTCGTTCACCAAGAGAGGTCTCGGCTCGTTACGTTTAGTTGTTCTACGTCCGGTTAGGTTACGTTGGGTATGGTTAGGTTAGGATATATTTGACTCTTGCGCTATGCAATGGAATTGTGTGGCTTTCTGTGCTCTGCAACGCTCTGGTGTATTCTGCTTGGCTATGTGGATGCCAGCAGTATTTGTCCCGCCTCGTTCGTCACAGATATGTTGCGTTTGGTTATGTTACGTCCGGTCATGTTGAGATAGCGGAGATTAGATTTTTGTGCTGTACACTGCTATTCGGAGGATCACTGCGTTCTACATTGCTCTACTATACTCTGCTCGACTCTCGGTAGGCCAACCATAGTAGCCTCGGAACGCAAGGTAGAGTCATCTTATGCTTGGCTTGGCTATTTTAGGTTAGGCTAGGTTCGTGTATCTTTGACGATTGTGCTTTATGCTCCTGTGCTGTCGATACCTGCGTCCTGCGTTGCTCTGCTAGCATCTGCTTGCCCCTAGGGAGGCCAGCAACTGTGGTCGCAGCACTTTGGTTTGAGTTAGGCTACGTTTCGCTTTTTTAGGTTGGGTTAGGTTTGGTTAGGATAGCTTTGACCTTTGCGCTGTGCAGTGTTATTCGGACGATTTCTGCGCTCTTTATTGCTCCACTTTACACTACTCGGCGCCGGGAAGGCCAGCAGTGGCGGTCGTGGGACGACAGGCTGGGTTAGTTTATGTCTGGATAGGTTTGGTTATGTTAGATTTGACAGGATGCCTTCGACTTTTGTGCTATACGCTGCGGTTCGGTCGATATCTGCGCTCTGCATTGCTATACTAGCCTCTGCTTATCCCAGGGGAGGCCAGCCATAGTGGTGGTGGCACGTTCGGTTGTGTTCTGTTACGTTTGGTTAGGTAAGGCTTGGTCAGGTTAGGATAGGATAGCTTTGACTTTTGTGCCATACAATGCTATTCGATGGATTTCTGCGCTCTACTGTGCGCTACCACAATCTCCTTTTCCACGGGAACTCCTGGAATTGTGGCCGCGGCTAGTTAGGATGAGTTTTGCTGCGTTTGGGCATATAAGGCTTCGTTAGGTTAGGACAGGATATCTTTGTCTTTCGCGCTACACACTGCTATTCGGCGGATTTTTGCGAACTGCTGTCCTATAGTATTTTCTGCTTGTCTCTGGGGAGGCCAGCAAATGTGGTTGCCGCGCTTTATTTGGGTCATGTAACGTTTGGTTAGGTTAGGTATGGTTAAGTGTGGTTAGGATTGCTTTGGCTACTGTGCTTTAAAATGCTATTCGGTGGATCTCTGCGTTCCACTAAGCGCTAGAATATTCTGCTTGGCAATGTGGAGGCCAGCAATAGTGGGCGTGGCACGTTCGGTTTGGTTAGGTTACGTTTGGTTCGGTAATGTTTCGTTAGGTTAGGATATGATATATTTGACTTTTGTGCTACATTCTGTTTTTCGGAGGATTTCTCGACCCTACTGTGCTCTAATACGCGCTGCTTTGCTCCCGGGAGGCCACAAATGGCGGTCTCGCCGCGTTATTATGGGTTAGGTTACGATTGGTTACGTTACGATATGTTAGGTTACGACAGAATGGCCTTGACTTTTGTGCTGTACACTATTATTTGGCGGACATCTGCGCGATTCGTTGCTCTCCTGTTGTCAACTCGACCCTGGGGAGGGCAGCAATAGCGATGGCGGCACGTCTGGTTGAGTTATGTTGCGCATGGTTTGCTTAGGTTGTATTAAGTTTGGTTAGGATATCTTTGACTGTCGTGTTGTACACAGTCAGTCGGTCGATTCCTGCCCTCTATTGCGCTCTACTCTAATCTGCTAGAACCTGGGGAGGCCAGCAAATGTGGTCGCGGCACTTTATGTTGAGAATGCCTACGTTAGGTTTGGTTACGTTGACTTGTGCTAGGTACGGTATCTTTGAATCTTCCGCTGTACACTGAGATTCTGTGGATTTCTGCGACCTGATCTCATCTAATCTATTCTGCGTGGCTCTGGGGAGGCCAGCAATAGTGACGCGTCTCGTTAGGTTGAGTTAGGTTGCCTTTGGTTAGGTTAGGTTGTGTAGGGTTAAGTTGTAGTAGCACTGACTATTGTGGTATACGCTGTTACTCTATGTACTCTTGCGCTCCACGGCGCGACATTACACTCTGCTTGTCTCTGGGGAGTGCAGCAACTGTGGCCTCGTCCTGTTACCTTGCGTTACGTTACATTTGGTTATGCTACGATTGAATATGTTTGGAAAGGGTAGCTTTAACTTTTGTGCCATACACTGCTACTCGGTGGGTTTCT
Organism: Eufriesea mexicana; assembly: GCF_001483705.2. NCBI lineage: Eukaryota > Metazoa > Arthropoda > Insecta > Hymenoptera > Apidae > Eufriesea > Eufriesea mexicana. The sequence continues at coordinate 606,373 of NW_016908474.1, read as the reverse complement.
GCGATCTACTCTGCTCTAATATGTTCTGCTTGTTCCTGGGAAGGCCAGCAATTGCGGTCGCGGGACGATAGGTTGAGGTAGGTGACGTTTGGCTTGTTTAGGTTGGGTTTGGTATTTGTGGCTTTGTCTTTTGTGCTATAAACTCGTATTCAATGGATTTCTGAGCTCCACTGCGCTCTAATATATTCTGTAGGCTCCGGGGAAGCCAGCAATAGTGGACACCTCTCGCTAGGTTTAGTTAGTCTACGTTTGTATATGTCAGGATTGGTGAGGTTCCGTTAGGATATCCATGCATTCCATGCTATGCAGTGCTATTTGGAGGCTTCCTCCGCTCTACTGTGCTCCAGTATATCCTTCCTGTTTCTGTGAAGGCCAGAAATAGAGGTTTCGTCTCGCTAGGTTTGGATATTCTACGTTCGACTTGGTTAGGTTTGGTCAGGTTGGGTTATGTTACCTTTGTCTTTTGTGCAATGCAATACTGATTGTTGGCTTTCTGCACTCTATTGTGCTCTAGTATACCCTGTTTGACTCTGGTGATGCCACCAATAGTGGCCTCGGCTCGTTAGGTTAAGACATATTGCGTTTGGCTACATTACGTTGTGATCGGTTAGTACAGTGTTGCTTTGAATATTGCTCTGTACACTACCAGTATGCGGATTTCTGCGCACTACGTTGCTCTACCATACTCTGTTCGACTCTGCGGAGGCCAGTAATAGCGGCCACGGTCCGTCGCGTTGAGCTAGGTTACGTTCGTGTAGGTCTGGTAAGCTACGTTTGGTTAAGATAGCTTTCACTTCTGTGATGCACTGCAATTTGATGGGCTTCGGCTCATGCCTGTGCTCTGGCATGTCCCGTTTGTCTATGGGGAGGGCACAAACAGTGGTCCCGGCACGTTAGGTTGTGTTGGATTACGCTTGGTTATGTCACGTTTGGTTAGGATAGGACAGGATAGCTCCAACATTTATGTTATACACTACTGTTCGGTGGATTTCTGCACTCTACATTCCTATAATGCGCTCTCCTTGTCTCTGGGGAGGTCAATGGCAATGTTAGTCCTGGCACTCTATGTATAGTTAGGATACGTTAGGTTATGTTACGTTTGGTTAGGTTAGTAGAATAGCACACACTGATATTCGGTGTATTTCTGCCCTCTGGTGTACTCTATTATGGTCTGCTTGGCTCTGGGGAAGCCGGCAATTGTGATCTCGGCACGCTAGCATGTGCTATGGTACGTTGGGTTGGACTACGTTATCTCGGATTAGGATTGGATACCTTCGACTTTCGTAGTATATACGGCTACACGTTAGGCTTCTGCATTCTACTGTGCTCTACTATAGTCTGCCCGGCTCTGGGAGGCCAGCAATAGCGGCCGTGGCGCCATGCGTTGATTTATGTTGCGTTTGGTTATGTTACATTTGGATGTGTTAGGAGAGGGTAGCATAGACTTTTGTGTTATACGCTGCTATCCGCTGGATCTCTGCGCTCTACATTGCTCTAATACACTCTGCTCGTCTATGGGGAGGACAGAAATAGTGGCCTTCGCAGGTTTGATTGAGTTAGGCTACGTTTGGTTAGGTAACGTTAGCCTCGGTTGGGCTTGGATAGCTTTGACTTTTCTGCTTCACATAGCCATTCTATGGACTTCTGCGCTCTACGCTTCTGTGATATGCTCTGTATATCGATGGGGATGACAACAAAGGTGGGCTCGGCTCGTTAGGTTTAGTTAGTCCACGTTTGGATGGTCAGGTTAGGTTAGGATATCCTTGACTTTTGTGCCATAGAGTGCTATCCGGTGGGTCTTTGCGTTCTACGGTGCGCTAATGTATTCTGCTTGCCCGTGGGGAGGCCTGCAATAATGTTCTCTTCTCGATAGGTTGGGTTACGTTGCGCCTGTCTGTATTACGTCTTGATAGTTTAGGATAGGAGAGAGATGGCTTGTTTGCTACGCGCTGTTAATCGGCGGATTTGTACGCTCTACATTGCTCTATTATGCTCTGCTCGACTCAGGGGAGACCTGCAATAGCTGTCGGGCACGATAGGGTTAGTCAGGTTACGTGTTGTTAGGTTAGGTTTGGTTATGTTTGGCCAGGATGGCCATGACTTTTGCGTTATACACTGCTTTTCGGTGGATTTCTGCGCCCTACTGTCGTACAATATGCTATGCATGGCCTCGGGCAGCCCAGCAATAGTGGATTCTGCTCGTCAGATTTAGTTATTCGACGTTCGGTTAGGTTAGGTTAGGTCAGGCTATGTTAGGATATCCTTGATTTTCGTTCAATACACTGCTATTTGGTGGCCTTCTGCGCTCCACTGTGCTCCAGAACATGCTGCTTAGATGTGTGGTGTACAGCAATAGTGGCCTCAGCACTTTAAGTTAAGTTTGGTTGCGATTGGTTATATTCGGTTTGGACCGGTTCGGATATGATAGCTTTGACTTTTGAGCTATGCACTGCTATCCGGTAGATTTCTACGCCCTAGGTTGCTCGACTACACTCTGCTCGGCTTTGAGGTGGCCAGTAATAGTGGTCTCGGCACGGTATGTTGTTCTTGGTAACGTTCGGCTAGGTTAGGTTAGGCTATGTTTGGTTATAGTAGTTTTTACTTTTGCGCTAGGCGCAGCAATTCTCTGGATTCTTACGCCCAATTGTGCCCTAGCATGTTCTGCTTCTCATTGTGAAGGGCAGCAATAGTGGTCTCGGTGCGTTATGTTGAGTTGGGCTATGTTTGGCTATGCTACGTTTGGTTATGTTAGAATAGGATATCTCGGCCTTTTGCGCCATACACCGCCCTTCGGTGAATTTCTGCGTTCTACTGTGCTCTAGTATGCCCTGCTTGGCTCTGGGGAAGCCAGCAATGCAATTCCCAGTTCATAACGTTGAGTTAGGCTTCGTTCGATTAGGTTAGGTTGGGAGGGGTTGGGTTAAGATATCTGCCACTTATGCGCTGTACACTGCAGTGCGGCGGATTACGGCGCTCTACTGTGCTCCATTATATTCCGCTTGCCTCTGGGGAGGCCGGAAATTGTGGCCTCGGCACGTTAGGTTAAATTAGGTTGCATTTGGTTGTGTTGTGTTTGGTTATGATAGGATGGGATTCCTTCGACTTTTATGCATTACACTGCCATTCGGTGGATTTGTGCACCATACGTTGCTATAATATACTCTGCTTGCCTCTGGGGTTCCAGCAAGGGTAGTGTCAGCATGTTATTCTGAGTTAGGCTACGTTCGTTTAAGTTTTGACAGGAAATCTTTGATTTTGGTGCTGTACCTAGCTGTTCGTTAATTTCTGCTCTCTACTGTGCCCTAATATGCTCTGCTTTGTTCTGGGGTGAGTGCAGTAGTGGTCTGGGTACGCTAGTTTGTGCTATGCTACGCTTGGTTTCGTTAAGTCAGTTTGGGTTAGGTTTGGATAGCTTTGACTTTCGTGGCATACACTGCTATTCGGAAGATTTCCATCCTCTACTGTGTTCTACTTTAATGCGCTCGAATCTGGGGAGGCCATCAATGGTGGTTGTCGCGCGATATGTTTATTCATGTTATGTTTGGATATGTTAGGATACGGAAGCCAAGACTTTTGTCCTATACGTTGCTATCCAGTGTATCTCTGCGCTGTACACTGATCTACTATAAGCAGCTCCTCTGTGGGGAGGCCAGCAGCAGTGGTCTCGGCACGTAGTTTGAGAGATATTAAGTCCGTTTATGTTACGTTCCGCTGGGTTCGGAAAGGATAGCTTTGTCATTGATGCCATACACCGCCATTAGTTGGATTTCTGCGCTCTACATTGCTTTAGTATTATCTGCTTGGTCCTGGGGAGGCAAGCAATACTGGCCTTCCCACCTTATGATGAGTAAGGCTACGTTCGGCTCTGTTAGGTTACGTCAGGTTTGGATAGGGTATCTACGGCTTTTGTGCTGTACACAGATATTTGTTGGATTATTCCACTCTACTGACCTCTAGCGTGCTCAGTTTCGCTCTGGGGAGGCCAAAAACGGTAGTCACGGCATGTTATGTAGTGTTTGGTTACGTTCGGTTATTTTTTTGTTAGCATGGGAAAGTTACTTATAGCTTTGTTTTTTCTGCTATGCCCTGCGATTCTATCGATTTCTGCGCCCTACTCTCCTCTAATATGTTCTGCGTAGCTCATCGGAGGCCAGCAATACTGGTCGCGGCTTGTTGGGCTGAGTCATGTTACGTTTGGTTATGCTTGGTTACGTTGGGTTAGGCTGGCTTATCTTTGACTTTTATGATATACACTGCTATTCTATGGACTTCTGTACTCTACTGTACGCTATCACACTCTGCTTGCCCCCAGCGACGCCAGGAGTGGTAGTCGCAGCACTTAAATTTGAGTTGTGATGCCTCATTCAATGTAAGGTTTGGTTAGGTTATGATAGGATAGCTACGACTTTTGTGCCATACACTGCTGTTCCGTGCATTTCGATTCTTTAATCTACTCTAATATGCTCTGCTTGGTTCTGGGAGGACAGCAATTGTGGTATCGGTACGCTGCATTGAGTTAGGTCACATTTGTTTATGTTACGATTGGTTAGGTTAGGAAGGGATAGCTTTAACATTTGTGACATACGCCGCTATTCGCTGGACCTCAGTACTCTGCTGTGCTATAATGTGTTCTGCTGGCCTCTGGAGAGGGCAGCAATAGTAGCCAGGGCACGTTAGTTTGAGATACGCCATATTTGATTATGTCCTGTTGGTTTGGGTTAGGTTTGGGTAGCATAGACCTTTCTGATATAAACTGCGATTCTATAGACTTCTGAGTTCTACTATCCGCTAATATGTTCTTCTTGGCACTGGCGAGTGCAGCAATAGTGTTCTCGGGACGTTAGGGTGGGATAGATTACGTTTGGTTACGATAGGTTTGGTCAGGTTTGGATAGGATAGGTTTGACTTTTGTGCTCTACACTGCATGCGTTGGATTACTGCACTCTGCTGCGGTCTAGAATATTCTGCTTGGATATGGGGTGGACAGCAGTACTGCTTTGTGCACCTTGGGCAGTGTTATGTAGCGTTTGGTTACGTTACGTTTGGTTAGGTTGGCATAGGATAACTCTGACTTTTGAGCTGTACGTTGCTACTCGCTGGGTTCCTGCGCTCTACATCGCTCCATTATACTCTGCTAGACTCTCGGGATGCCAGCAGTAGCGGTCGTGGCACGTTAGGCTGAGTTATGTTACGTTTGGTTGGGTTAAGTTTGGACAAGTTTGGTTTGGTAAGCTTTGGCTTTAGCGCTATATACAGTTATTGGGAGGATTCCTGCACACTACTGTGCTCCACTCCAACCAGCGAGGCCCTGTGGATACCAGTAAAGTTTGTCGCGCTACGTATAGCTTTGCTGCGTTACGTTGTGTTAGGTTAGTTCGGGTTAGGTTTGGATGTCTTTGATTTCCTGCTGTAGACAGCGATTCATTGGACTTCTGCGCATTAATCTCCTACAATATTTTCTGCTTTGCTCTGGGAAGGCCAGCAATAGTGGCGGCGGCACGTTAGGAATATTTATGTTACGCTTGTTAGTGTTACGTTTGTTTAGGTTAGGAGAGGGCGGCTGCGACCTTCTTGCTACATACTGCTTTTCGGTGCATTTCTCCGCTGTACTGTGCCTTAATATACTCTGCTTTTCTCTGGGAAGCTAGAAATAGTAACCGCGGCATGAGACGCACGGTTAGGCTGCGTTTGGTTATGTTAGGTTACGTTGGGATAGGTTGTGCTGCCTTTGACCTTTGTGCTACACACTGCTATTCTATGGACTTCTGTGCTCTATTTTGCGCTGCCACACTCTGCTTGCCTACGAGGACGCCAGGAATTGTAGTGGCGGCGCGTTAATTTTGAGTTATGCTGCGTCCTTTAACATAAGGTTTGGTTAGGTTTGGTCAGGATAGCAATGACTTTCGTGCTGTACACTGTTTTTCGGAGGATTCCTGCCATCTACTGTGCTCTACTCTAATGTGCTTGGCCAGTGGATGCCAGCAATAGTAGTCCGACACGTTATGGTGAGTCTGCTTATGTCAGGTTAGGTTATGTTAGCTTGGGTTAGGCTAGTATAACTTTGACTTCTGTGCTATAAAATACTATACGGTGGATTTCTGCGCTCCACTGTGCTTCAGTAAGCCCTGCTGGCTCTCAGGAGACCAGCAACTCTGGTCACCGCACGTTAGGTTGGGTTAGGTCACGTTTGGCTTGGCTATGTTTGGTCAGGTTTGATTCGGATTGCTTTGCTATTTTTGCTGTACATTGCTATTCAGCCGATATCTGCGATCTGCGACGCTCTGCTATACTTTGCATGTCTCTGGGAGGACCAGTGATAGTGGTCGTGTCGCGTATGGTTGGGTTAGGGGTCGTACGGTTAGGATATGTTACGCTATGTTTGACTAGAATGGCATTGACTTTTGTGCTAGACACCGCTATTCGGTGGATTTCCGCGCTCTATTGTCCTCTAGTACATTCTGCTTGGCTATGTGGTGGCCAGAAGTTGTGGTCGCAAAACGTTATGTTGAGTTTGTCTTTGCCAGGTTAAGTTGTGTTGGCTTGCGTTAGGTTAGGGTGCCTTCGACACTTATCATGTATAATGCAATGCTTTGTATCACTACGCTCTACTTTGGTCTAGTATATTCTGCTTCGATCTGGAATGGCAAACAACTGTGGTCACAGCCCGATATGTAAAGCTTGGCTAAGTTCGGTTATGTTACGTTTGCCTATATTGAGATAGGGTAGCTCCGACTTTTGCGCTATGCGCTGTGAATCTATGGTTTTCTGCGATACACCCTCCTGTAATATGTTCTGCATGGCTCTGGGGCAGCCTGCCTTGTTGGTAGCGGCACAATAGGCTTACTTAGAATGCGTTCGGCTAGGTTAGGTTACATTGGGTTAGGATGAGATAGTATTGAGTTTTGTTCTACGCAATGCTATTCTATAGACTTCTGCACTCTAGTATGCGCTGTCGCCTTCTGCTTCTCTCCGAGCACGCCAGGAACAGAGGTTTCGGCACGTTTGGTTGAGTTACACTACGTTTGGTTAGGTAAGTTTTGGTAGGTTTAGGATAGGGTAGCTTTGACTTTTTCCCTATACACTGCTATTCGGCGGATTTTTTCGCTCCGCATTGCTCTGCTATACTCTGCTCGACTCTCGGGAGGCCGGCAATTGTGGTCGCGACAAGTTAGGCCGAGTTGGGTTACGCTTGGTTAGGTTAGGTTTGGTTAAGTTTGGTTACGACTGCTTTGACTTCTGTGCTATAAACTGCTATTCGGCGAGTCTCAGCGCTCTACTCAGATCCAGAACATTCTGCTCGGCTACGAGGTGGCCAGCTGTAGCGGTCCCGGCACGTTAGGCTGACGGGCGTACGGTTATGCTACGTTCGATTTGGTTAGGAGGCGGTAGCGTTGATTTTCGTGCTGCACACTGATATTATATGCACTTCTGCGAACCACTGTGTTCTCTCACAATCCGCATTTCTGCGGGGGTGCCAGAAACAGTGGTCGCGGCACGTTAGGTTGGTTTATGCTACGTTTGGTTAAGTAAGGTTTGGTTAGGTTAGTGCAGGACAGTTTTGACTTTTGTGCTATACACAACTTTTCGGTGGATTTCTGCGCACTAGTGTGCTGTAATATGCTCTGTTTGGCTCTGTGGATCCCAGCTGTAGTGGTCTCGGCACGACAGGATGGGCTATGTTACGTTTGCTTAGGTTACGTTTGGTCATGGTATGATAGGATAGCTTAGCTTTTTATGCTATAGACTGCTCTACGTTGGTTTTCTGCTACCAATTGTGCTCTAGTATATTCTACTTGGATCTGCGGAGGCCAGCGATAGTGGTCTCGGCATGTTAGGTTGAGTTAGTTTACGTTCGGTTAGGTTTGGTTAGGCTAATCTCGGTAAGGGTATCACTGACTATCGTGCTGTACACTGCTGTTCGGTGGATTTGCTCACTCGACTGTGCTCTACTGTATTCTTGTTGGCCCTGGGGAGGACAGCAATAGTCGCTGCACGTTATGTTGACTTAGGCTACGTTTGATAAGGCTATGCTGTGCTATGTTTGGTTACCTTGGCTTCTACTTATGTGATGACCACTGCTATACTGTTTATTTCTGAGCAATAATTTGCGCTGATATGCTCTGCTTTGCCCTGTGTACACCATAAATATCGGTCTCGTCACGCCTTGCTTCGTTACACTCCGCTTGGGTAGGTTAGGTAAGGTCAGGTTATGTCAGGGTATGTCGGACCCTCGTGCTATACACAGCATTGCGGTGGATTTCTGCGCTCTGCTGTGCCCTAGTATATTCAGCTTGAACGTGTGGCGTCCGGCAATAGTGTCTCGTCACGTTAGGTTGTGTTATGTTATGTTTCGTTTTGTTCAGCTTGGTGAGGTTATGTTGGGATACCTTCAACATTTTTGTTATTCATTGCAATGCGCTTGGCTTCTTTGTACTACTGTGCTCCAGTACATCCTGCTTGTCCTTGTGGAGGCCAGCAATGGTGATCTCGTCATGTTCGGTTGATTTGTGTTACGTTTGGTGATGCTGTGTTTGGCTAGGTTAGGAAAGGATACTTTGACTTTCGTGCTATGCACTGCTATTCCGTGTATTTCTGCATCCTAGTGTGCTCTAATATGCTCTGCCTAGCACTGGGGTGGACAGTAACAGTGGTCTCGACTCGTCAGTACGAGTTATGTTCCGTTTCGTTAAGACAGGCTGGGGTGGTTATGTTCGGATACCTACGGCCTTTGAGCTCTTCACTGCAATGCGGTGGATTTCTGCGCACTACTGTGCCCTAGTACATTCCGCCAGTATCCGTGGGGGCCAGCAATAGTGGTCTCGTCGTATTAGTTTGAGTTGGGTTACGTTTGTTTATTATCCGTTTATTGAGGCTTGGTTAGGATACAATAGCTCTTGTGCCATTCACAGCTTTCCAGAGTTTCTTTGCGCTCTAATGTGCTCTGATATGCTCTACTTGACTTTGGGGAGGCCAGCAATATTGGCCTCGACACGTCATAGTGAGTTACACTGCCTTTGGATAGGTTAGGTAATGTCACTTTAGGTCGGAGTATATATGACTTAAGTGCTATACACTGCTACACGCGTATTCCTGCGCTCTACTGTGGCCCGAGTATATTCCGCTTGGCTCTGGGTATGCCACCAGTAGTGGTCTCGGCACGTAAGGTTGAGTTACGTTACGTTTGGTCGTGTTAGGCTGGGATATGTTTGGTCGGGCTATCATTGACTTTTGTGCTATTCACTGAAATGTGGTCTATTTCTACGCTCTACTTTGCTCTAGCATACTCTGCTTGTCTCTGCGGAGGACAGCAATATTTGTCTCGGCATGTTAGGTTGAGTTAGGACACGTTTGGGTGTGTCACGTGTGGCTAAGATAGGCCCGGGAATATCTGACTTTTGAGCGGTACACATCTTTTCGGAGGATTTCCGCCCTCCGCTCTCTTCTAACATATTCCGCTTGGCTCCGTGGAGGCCAGCAATAGTGATAGCGGCACGTTTGTTTCAGGTAGGACACGTTTTGTTATGTTAGGCTAGATTGGTCCAGGTTACGGTAGCTTCGACTTTTCTGCTAAACACTGCCGTTATATGGGCTCCTGCGCTCTTCTCTCCTCTAATATGCTCCGCTTGCCTTTGCCGAGGCTAGCAATAGTGGTCTCGGCGCGTTGTGTTGGGTTACGTTACGTTTGGTTTGGCTTGAAGAGGATAGATATGACCTTTATGCTTTGCACTGCTCTTCGGTGAATATCTGCGCTCTACTGCACTCTAATACCCTCCATATGGCGCTGAGGAGGGGAGCAATAGTGGTCTCGGCTACTTTGGTGGAGTTAGGTTCCTTTCGGTTAGGTTAGGTTAGCATGTGTAAGGTTAGGATAGCTTTGCCATTTCTGCTGTACACTGCGATTCCATAGATTCTTGCTTTCTGCTCTCCTCTAACACTTTTTGCTTGGCTCTTCGGAGGCCAGCAATATTGGACGCGTCACGGTAGGTTGAGTCATGGTACGTTTGGTCGTGTTATGTTTTGCTAGGTTAGGCTAGGAAATCTATGTCTTTTGTGCTTTACGCTGCCCTTCGGTGGATTTATGCGCTCTTCTGTGCCATAATATGCTCTGCTTGGCTCTGTGGAAGCCAGGAATAGTGTTGTCCGCACATTAGGTAGAGATATGATAAGTTTGGCTATGTTATGATAGCTTAGGAATTGTTTGGATAGCTGCGACTTTTCTGTCATACACTGCGATTCTATGGATTTCTGCTTTCTCCACTCCTCTAACGTCCTCTGCTTGACACTGTGGATGCCAGAAGTACTGGTCGCCGCACGTCCGTTTCAGTCAGATTCCTTTCGGCTTGGTTAGGTTAAGTTGGGTTAGGTTGTGGCATCCCCGAACTTCGTGCTCAGCACAGATACACTACGGACATCTGTGCTCTACTGTGCTCTATCATATTCCGTTTGTCTCTGGGGAAGCCAGCCGCGGTGGTTGCCTCACGTAAGTAGAGTTACGTTACGTTAGGTTAGGTTGGGTTAGGTTACGTTTGGTCTGGATATCTTTGACTTTTGCGTTATTCACTGTAATTCGGTCGATTTCTACGCGCCACGTTTCTGTAGAATATAATTCTTGGCACGGCGGAGGCCAGAAATAATGGCTTCGGCTCGTTAGGTTGAGATATTTCGCGATTGGATATGGCACGTTGGGTTAGTTTAGGGTAGGATGGATCTGACTTTCGTCCTTTACACAGATTTTCGGTGGACTTCTGTACCCTACTCTCCTCTAGTATGTTCTGCTTTGCTCTGGGAAGGCCAGCAGTACTGGTCGCATCACGTTAGGTCCAGTTAGGTTACGTTTGGTTATATTATGTTTGGTCAGGTTGGGCTGGGATAGCTACGAGTTCTGTGCCATACAATACTCTTCGGTATACTTCCTCGCTCTGCTGTGCTCTTGTATATTCTACTTGGAAATGGGCCTGCCGGCAGTAGAGATGTAGGCAGGTTAGGTTGGATTATGTGGCGCTTGGTTATGCTACGTTTGGTAAGGTTAGGATAGGATAATTTCGTCTTTTGCGCTATACACTGCTATTCGGTTGATTGCGGCGCATTAATTACTCTACTATACTCTGCTCGACCCTGGGGTGGCCAGCAATGGTGGTCGTGGCACAATAGCTTGAGTTGTGTTACGTTTGGGTATGTTAAGTTAGGCTAGGTTAGGCTAGGATAGCCACGACTCTTGTGATATACACTGCTGCAGCGAGGATTTATGCGCCCTTTTGTGCTGCAATATGCTCTGCTTGACTTTGTGGAGTCCAGCAATTGTGATCTCGGCTTGTTAGTTCGAGTTATGTTACGTTTGGTTAGGTTAGTATAGGGTAACTTTCTACTTTTGTGCCATACACTGCTACCCGGTGGTCTTCTATCCTCTACTGTGATCTAATGTGCTCTGCTTTGTTCTGCGTATGCCGGAAATAGTGTCCGCGGCGCGTTAAATAGAGTTAGGTTACGTTCGGCTCTGTTAGGTTTGTTTTGGTTAGGTTAGGATATATTTGACTTGTGTGCAGTACACTGCAATGCGGTGGACTTTTTGCCCTACTGTGCTCTAGCCTGTTCTGCTCGCTCTTGGAATGCCAGTAGTCGGTCTCTCGGCGCGTTATTTGAAATATGCTACGTGTCGTTTGTTTATGTTGGCTTTGGTGAGACTTGAGTAGCTTTGACTTTTCCGCTATACACTGCGATACTGTGGATTTCTGCGCCCCATTCTCCTCTGTTATTCTCCGCTTGTCTCTGTGGAGGATCGCAATACTGGTCACGTATCGTTAGGTTGGGCTAGAATACGTTCAGTTGTGTTAGGCTATTTTGGGTTAGGTTAGGAAAGCTTCGACTTATTCGCTATACACTGAAATCCAGTCCATTTCCACGCTCTACTGTGCTCCAATATATACAGCTTGATTCTGCGGAGGCCAGCAATGGTGCTCTTGGCACGTTATTTTGGGATACGTTACGTTTGGTTATGTTACGTTTGGTTCGGTTGTAGAGGGTAGATCTGACTTTTCTGCAATGCACTTCCATTATATGGCCTTCTGCGCAGTACTCTCCTTTAATGTGTTCTGCTTGGCGAAGCGGAGGCAGGCAATAGTGGTCAAGGCACGCTAGGCTGTATTTCGCTGCGTTTGGTTATGTTAAGTTTGGTTGGGTTTGGGCAGGTTGACTTTGACTTTTGTGCCCTACACTGCTACTCCGTGGATTTCGGCGCTCTACTCTGCTCCATTATACTCTGCTTGACTCTGGTGAGGCCAGCAATAGCGGTAGCCTCAAGCTAGTTCGAGATAGGTTACGCTAGTCCATGTTAGGTTAGTTTGGGTTAAGTTACGATAGCTTCCACTTTTCTGCTATACACTGCCATTATACGGGCTCCTGCGCTCTACTCTCCTTTATTGTGTTCTGCCTGCCGGTGTTGAGGCCAGCTAGAGTGGTCCAGGCACGTTAGGTTGGACTTGGTTGCGATTGGTTCTTCTACGTTTGTTTAAGTTAGTGTAGGGTAACTTTGACTATTGTGCCATACACTGCCATTGGGTGAATTCCTGCGCTCTACATTGCTCCACTATACCCTGTTCGACTCTGATGCGCCAGCAATTGTGGTTGTCACACGATTGCTAGAGTTAGGTTGCGTTCGGTTCGGCTAGTTTGAGCTGTGTTTGGTTGTGATGGCTTTGACTGTTGTGCTGTACACAGCTATTCTTTGGATTTCTGCGCTCTACTGTGCTGTAATATGCTCTGATTGGCCCCGGGGAGGCCAGCAGTTGTGTTCTTGGCACGTCAGTATGTGCTAGGTCTCGCTTGGTTATTGTACGTTTGGTTAGGTCAGGTTTTGCTACGTTTGGTTAGGATGGCTTCGACTTTTGTGCTTCACACTTCAGTGCAGCGGATGTCTGCGCTCTACTCTGTTCTTGCAGATTCTGCTTTGCTTTGGTGAGGTCAGCAACAGTATCCTTGGCACGTGAGTTGGAATTAGGTTACGTTTGGTTGTGTAACGTTTGGTTACGTTAGGGCAGGATAACTTTGACTTTTTTCCATACACTGCTATTTGGTGCATTTCGCGGCTCTACTTAGCACAATTATACTCCGCTTGACTCTGGGAACTCTAGCAATAGTGGCCACGCCACGTTAGGTTGGATAATGTTACGTTTTGTCCTGCTACGATTGGTTAGGTTAGGGTAGGTAAGCTTTGACGTTTGCGCCGAAATCTGCTATTCGGAGGATTTCTGCGCTCTACTGTGCTCTAGCATTTTCTGCTTAACTCGGTGGTTGCCAGAAAGAGTGTCCACGGCCCGGTAGTTTTAGTTCGGTTACTTCCGTTTATGTCACGTTTGGTTAGGTTAGGATAGGGTAGCTCTGATCCGCGCCGCGGTGGGCGCTCGGCCGCCACGACCGCGACCTCTTCGCCGCGGCCGTCCAGGTCGTCGCCTGGGCGGATGGTGCCGTCTGGCGCGAAAACGACGTAGCGGGGTTAGGGGCGGAGCGGCTAAGGGCGGCGCTGACGCGCGCTTGACACGTCCCCATGCTGCGCGTGAAGGAACCACCTTCGCGGGGGGCAGTGCACTGGTGGTCGGCTGAAATCGCGCAGCTCCGGGAGCACTGAGTGCTCGCCCGGCGCCAGTACACTCGGGTGCGTCGTCGACGACGCGCGGTGTCCGCTAAGGATATCGCGCGCCTCTATCGCGTGTACCGGTCCGCGGTGGGCGATCCCCGGAGGCATATTCGCAGAGCCAAATCTCGGGAATGGGACGAGCTCCTCGCGACGCTCGAAAGCGATCCGTGGGGACGCCCCTATCAATTATTAATGGGGAAGTTAAGGGCATGGGCACCCCTCGTGACCGAGCGTATGGACCCCAAGCTCCTGCGGCGGGTGACTGACACCCTCTTCCCTGAGGCGGCGGTGGAGTGGGTGCAACCCGCTGCAGCGCGGTCGGAATTTGTCAGATGTTCCGTCGAGCTGGGGGTCTCGCACGAGGAGTTGGGTCGTGCGGTCGTTAGGATGGGGCGAGGAGCACAGCCCCCGGACCGGACAGCGTCCCAGGCCGAGCCTTTGCACTGGCTCTGGAAGCGTGGGGTAACCGTGTGCGACGGCTGTTCGACAGCTGCCTCATGAACGGTCGCTTCCCGACATGTTGGAAGAGAGCGAGGGTCGTGCTGATCCCGAAACTAGGGAAGCCGCCGATCTCTCCGAAGGCATACCGGCCGATATGCGTGCTCGACGACGCGGGCAAGCACTTCGAGCGCGTTCTACCTGCCGGCCTCCGAGAGCATTTAACGGACGCGGGCCCCGATCTCACCGTCAGACAGTTCGGATTCTGGCATGGTCGGTCGACGATCGACACGATCAAGCGCGTTCGTAGCCTGTCGGGGGCTGCCGTCGATCGTAGCGTAGTGGTGCTGGCGGTCGGAGTGGTTATCGCCGACGCCGTCAACACACTGCCCTGTACTGCTGTCCGGTGTGCCCGGTTGTACCACAGGGTTCCCCAATATATGATGGCGGTGATCGGCGACTATTTGGCGGAGCGCTCGATAGTGTATCCCGGACGATACACGACCGTCGTGCGAGCGAAGAACTGCGGTGTTCCACAGGGATCGGTACTCCGGACGATCCCCTGGGACCTCGAGTACGACGCCGTGTTGCGTACTCCTCTCCTTCGCGGCCTGAGCCTGACGTGTTACGCGGACGACACGCTGGTGATGGCCGCCGGGTCGAGTTGGGAGGAGGCCACGCTGCGCGCGGAAGTCGGCGTGGCTCTCGTCGCGAATAGCATCCAGCGGCTAGGGCTGTGTATCTCCCCCGAGAAGACCGAGGCAGTGTGGTTTTGCCATCGGCACCACGGGAAGCCGCCCAAGTCCCTGATGCGCGTGGGGAACGTCGTGGTCGAGGTACGGGTCCGGATGAAATACCTCGGTCTCCCCCTCGATAGCCACTGGAAGTTCGACGAACATATTCTCGCGCTGGAACCACGCCTGGAAGGTATGGCCGGGGCGCTGTACCTCGGTCTCCCCCTCGATAGCCACTGGAAGTTCGACGAACATATTCTCGCGCTGGAACCACGACTGGAAGGTATGGCCGGGGCGCTTTGTCGCCTGCTATAGAACCTGGGAGGGCCAGACGTGAGGGTGCGCCGCCTCTACACGGGAGTCGTTCGCTCGGTGGCACTTTGCGAGGCTCCGATTGGGGCGAACGACCTGTTCGCCGGTCCGCGCAGTCTGGCGATTCTCCGGCGAGTCGCTCGTTTATGGTTTGTATACTTTCGACTGTGGCGCTGTACACAGTAATGCGGGGATATCGGCGCTCTACTGTATCCTGGTATATTCTGCTTGATTCTGCGGAGGCCAGCGATAATGGTCTCGCCGCGTTGGGTTGAAAACCGATACGCTTGGTTTTGTCAGGGTAGGATAGATATTGACTTTTGTACTATGCGCTGCTACTCTATGGATTTCTGTGCTCTGCTCTCCTCTAATACGTTCTGCATGGCTATGGGGATGGCAGGAATAGACATCTCGTTACGTTAGGTTGGTTGGGTTACGTTTGGTTACGTTAAGTTTGGTTAGGTTAGGAGAGAGTGACATTGACTTTTGTGCGACACACCGCTATTCCGTAGTTTTCTTCTCCTAACTCTTCTGCAGTATGTTCTGCTTGGCTCTGGGAAGGTCAGCAATAGTGGTATCGGCACGTTGGTTTGCGGTAGGTTACGTCAGTTTCGGTCAGTTTAGCTGCGACTTTCGTTCTATACACTGATGCTCGTTGGATTTCTGCTCTCAACTGTGCTCTACTATATTAATCCTTGCCCTGTGGCGGCCATCAAGAGTGGCCTTGGCACGTCGGGTTGAATTATGCTACGACTGTTTGTCTGGATTAGTTCAGGTAAGGCTTTGATGCCTCTGACTGTTGCGCTATACACAGCAATGCGGCGGTTTTCTGCGCTCTACACTTCTCTAGCATATTCTGCTTGGCTCTGTGGATGCCAGCAACAGTGGTCTCGCCAAGACTGGTTGAATTATGTTACGTTTCTTTGTGTTACGATTGGTTAGGTTAGGAAAGGATAGCTTTGATTTTTGTGCTATAAACTGCTATTCGGTGGATTTCTGCGCTCTACATTGCTCCACTATACTCTGCTCGACTCTGGAGACGCGATAAATAGCGGTCGCGTCGCGCTAGGTTGAGTTAGCTTACGTTTGGTTTGGTTAGGTTAGGCTATAATTGGTTAGAATAGCTAGGACTTTCGTGCTATACACTTTTATTCGGTGGATTTATGTGCTCTGCCGTGCTCTACTATACTCTGC
Organism: Eufriesea mexicana; assembly: GCF_001483705.2. NCBI lineage: Eukaryota > Metazoa > Arthropoda > Insecta > Hymenoptera > Apidae > Eufriesea > Eufriesea mexicana. Next base: position 590,065 of record NW_016908474.1, on the reverse strand, counting down.
TGGGCTATGGGGAGGCCAGGAGTAGTGATCGCGGCACGTTATGTTAATGTATTCTGCGTTCGGTTAGGTTAGGTAAGGTCAATTTATGCTAGGGTATCTACGGACTTTATGCTATTCACTGCAATGCAGTTGATTTCTGAGCTCCGCTGTGCTCCAGTGTATCCCGGTGGTCTCTGTGCATGCCAGCAAGGGCGGTTTCGATGTGTTACGCTGGGTTATGCTCCGTTTGGATTTGTTACGTTCGGCTAGGTCAGGACAGGCTGCTTTGACCTTTGTGCTGCACACTTCCATTCGATTGATTCCTGCGCTCTAATGTGTTCTAGTATGCTCTGCTCGGCTCTGGTGTGACCAGTAACAGTGGTCTCAGCACGCTGGGTTGAGATATGTTATGTTTCGTTAGGTTAGGTTAGGAAGTTTCAGTTACGATTTTTCTGACATTTGCGCTTTACGCTGCTATTTGTTGGATTTCTGCGCTCTACATGGCTCTACTATACGCTGTTCGACTATGGGGGCGGGGGCGAACAATAATATTCCTGGCACGTCTGACTGAGTTAGGTTGCGTTCGATTACGTTACGGTGGGTTAAGTTTGGTAAGGTTGCCTTTGGTCTTCGTTCTGTACACTGCCGTTCCTTGGGCTTCTGTGATCTACAATGCTCTACTATATTTTGCATGCTTCAGTGGAAGCCAGCAGCAGCGGTCGCGGCACGATTTGTTGAGCTACGATACGATTGAATTGGCTAGGTTTGGTCATGTTATGTTAGTGTGTCTTCGACTTTTGTGCTATTCACTGCAGTGCAGTGGTTTCTGTGCGCAACTGTGCTGTAGTATATACTGCTTGTCTCTGTGGATGTCGGCAATAATGTTCTCGTAACGTCAGTTTGACCTGTGCCACGCTTGGTTATGTTCCGTTAGGCGAGGTTAGGAGAGGACAGTCCAGGTGTATGTGTTATAAACTGCTATCCTCCCATATCTGCGCGCTAAAGCGCTCTCATATTCTCCGCTTGTCCCTGTGGAGACGAGCAATAGCGGCCCCGTCGTGTTAGACTTTGTTATGCTCCGTTTGTGTGTGTCACGTTTGGCTAGGTTAGGATAGGCTAATTTGACTATTGTGCTGTACACTGCTATTCGGTGGATTATCTGCGCTGTACTTTGCTCTAATGCGCTGTGCTTGGCTGTGGTGTGGCCAGAGATAGTGGTCTCGCCACGTCAGTTTGAATTAGGTTTCTTTCGGTTATGATATGTAAGGAAGGCTTGGCCAGTTATGCCATGAATTTTGTGCTATCGACTGCTAGTCGGTTGATTCCTGTGCTGCACATTGCTCTACTGTATTCAGCACGACTCTGGGTAGGCGAGCATTCGTATTCTCAGCAAGTTAGCTTGAGCTGCGTTATGCTCGGTTAGGTCAGGTTATGTTGTAGCTTGGTTATTATAGCTTCTACATTCGTGTTGTACTCTGCTATTCGGTGTGTTTCTGTTATATACTGTGCTCTAGTACATTCTGCTTGTCTCTGTGGAGGCCAGGGGACGTGGTCGCGGCACGATAAGAAGAGCAGTGCTACGTTTGGCTAGATTCGGTTAGGTCGGTATAGCATACGGTATCTTCGACTTTTGTGCTGTATACTGCTATGCGGTGAATTTCAGCGGTCTGCATGGTTCTACTATGCTCTGCTCTGCCCTGGGGGGAAAGAAACGGCGGCCGCGGCACGTTAATTTTAGTTAGATTAAGTTTGGTTAGGTTAGGTTTGATTATGTTTGGGAAGGGTAGCTTTGACTTTCGCGCTGTACACTATTATTCGGTGGATTTCTGTGGTCAACTGTACTCTACTGTATTCTGCAAGGCTATGGGGAGCCCAGGGGCATGTGTCGCTGTACGTTATATTTGGTAAGGCCACGTTTGGTTGGGGTAGGTTGTGCAGGTTATGCTAGGATATCTACGGCTTTTGCGCTAATCACTACAATTCGGTGGATTTCTGGGCCATACTGGGCTCAAGTGCATTCCGCTATACCCTGTGGAGGCCAGCAATAGCGGCCCCGTCGTTTTAGTTTGAGGCATGCCACGTTTGGTCATGTTACGTTTGGTGAGGTTAGGATAGGATAATTTAGATATAAGTGCTATATAATGCAATCTACTGATACCTGCGCTCTACTGCGCTCCAATATTTTCTGCTTGGCTCTTGGCAGGCCAACAATACTGGTCCCGGCGCGGTGTGTCTATTTAGGCTACGTTTGCATATGACATGCTTGGCTATGTTAGGACAGAATAGCTTAGACTTTCGGGCCATTCATGATATTGGGTGGATTTCTGCGCCCCACTGCGCTCTAATATGTTCTGCTTGGCTGCGGGGTGACCAGTAATAGCGGCCTCGATATGTTTGGCCGAGTTATGTTACGATTCGTTAGGGTATGTTGGTAAGGCTTGGTTAGGATCTCTTTGGCTTTTTTGCTTTACACTGTTGTCCGATGGATTTCTGCTATCCACTCTGCTCTACTATATTCTGATTGGCTCTCGTGTTGCCGGCAGCAGTGGTCGCGGCACGTTATGTTGGGTTATGCTACGTTCGGTTAGTTTAGGTATTGCTAGGTAAGGTTAGGGTATCCCAGGCTTTTGTGCTATTCACTGCTATGCGATGGATTTCTGCGCTTCACATTGCTCTACTATACTCTGCCCGACTGTTGGCAGGCCAGTGATAGTGTCGTCGGCACATAAACATTGGTAGGTTTCGTATCGTTGGTACAGGTATGGAAGGATTGGTCCGGATTACTTTGACTTTTATGCTATACGCTGCTACACGGTTGTTTCCTGCGTTCAATATTGTTCAACAATACTCTGCTCGACCCAGGGGTGGCGAGCATTCGTGGTAGTGGTAAGTCAGTTTGAAATAGGTTCCCCTTGGTTTTGCGAGGTTAGGTTAAGTTTGATTGGGATAGCTCCGACTTTCGTGCTAAAAACCGTTATGCGTTGGATTCCTGTGATTATCGGTGCTCTACTATATTCCGCTCCGCACTGGGGAGGCCAGCAATAGTGGCCTCGGAGCGATTGGTTTATATAGGCTACGTACGCATATGACAAGCTTGGTTATGGTAGGAGAGAATAGCTTATACATTTGAGCCATTCTCTGATATTCGGTGGATTTCCGTGCTCCGCTGCGCCTTAATATGTGCTGCTCGGCTGTGGAGCGGTCAGCAATAGTGGGCACGGCACGTTAGTTTCAGTTATGTTACGTTTCGTTAAGGTAGGTTGGGAAGGTTTGTATAGGATTCCCATGGCTTTAGTCCTATACACTGCTATTCGTTAGATTTCTGCGCTCTATTGTGCTCTAGCGTCTTTGCACGGCTCTGGGGATGCCAGCAATATTGGTCTCGACACGTTACGTTTAAATACACTACGTTTGAATGGGCAGGTTAAGGTGAGGTTATGTCAGGATATGTTCGCCTTCTGTGCTTTACACTGCTATGCGGTCGACCTCTGTGGTACACTGTGCTCTACTACATTCTGCTTTGCTCCGGGGAGGCCTGGAGCAGAGTTCGCGGCACGGCATATTGGGATATGCTGCGTTTGGTATGGTTAGACTGTTTCAGGTTTGGTTAGCGTGACTACAGCATTTGTGCTGTTCACTGAAATGCGGTGGATTTCTGCCCTCTACTGTGCTCTAGCACCTTCTGCTTGTCCCTGCGGAGAGCAGCAATAGTGGTCTCGTCGTGTCTGGTTCAGTTTGGCTACGTTTGGATGTGTTACGCTTGGCTAGGCTGTGGTAGACTACCCTCACTTTTGTGCTGTTCGCTGACGTTCGGTGGATTTCTGCAGTCTAATGTGCTCTGATATGATCTGCTTGGCTATAGGCGACCAGAAACAGCGGTCACGGCACGTTAGGCTGGACTATGCTTTGTTCGGTAGTGTGACGTTTGGGATGCTAGGAGAGGACAGTTTAGGCGTTTCAGCTATACACCCGTTTCCGCAGATTTCTGCGCTCTACTGTGTTTTAGTGATCTCTGCTTTTGTATGCCAGCAATAGTAGCCTCGGCACGATAGGTTGAGTCAGTTTGCGTTTGGTTAGGTTAGGCTAGGTTAAGCTCGGCAAGGTTAATCTAGGCTTTCGAGCTATACACTGATGTTCGTAACGTTCCTGCGCTCTACTGTGCTCTACTACATTATGCTTAGCCGAGGAAGTGTCGGCAGTATTGTTCTCGGCACGTTAGGTTGGGTTACGTTAGTTTGGGTAACGTTAGTTTGGTTGGTTTAGGTTGGGCTAAGTTCGGTAAGGGTAGATTTGACTTTAGCGTTATACACTATCTTTCGGTGGATTTCTGCGCTCGACTGCGCTCTACTACATTCTGCTTGGCTCTGATGGGAACAGAAATGGTGGCTGCGGCATGTTATGTTGAGGTATGCTACGTTCGGCTATGTCACGTTTGGTGAGGTTAGGATATTGTAGTTCAGGCATTTGTGCTATACACTGCTGTCCCCGAATATCTACGCTCTACTGTGTTCTAGTATTTTCTGCTCGACTCTGGGATGGCCAACGATAGTGACCTCAGTACGATAGGTTGAGTCATGTTACGTTCAGTTGGGTTAGGTTTTGTCAAGCTCGGTCAGTTTACCTCTGACTTTCGTGCTATACACTCCCAGTCGGAGGATTTCTGCACTCGTCTGAGCTCTACTATATTATGCTTGGCCCTGGAGAGAACAGCAATAGACGCGGCACGTTATGTTGAATTAGGCTACGTGTGATTAGGTTATTTAAGGTTATGTTTGGCTACCCTGGCTCCGGCCTTCGTGCTATACACTACTATCCGGCGGGTTCCTGTGATCCACTGTGCTCCGTTGTGTTCTGCTTGGCTCAGCGGGGACCGACATCAGTGGTCGCTGCACGCTCCGCTGAGTTTACCCACGCTTGGTTAGGTTAGGTTAGGTCTGCTTATGTTAGGATATCGTCGACTTTTATGTCATTCACTGCAATGCTGAGGATTTCTGCGATCTACTGTGCTCTAGTATACTCTACTTGTCTCTAAGGACGTCAGCAATAGTTGTCTCGTTGTGGTAGGTTGAGTTTTGCTACGTTTGGATATGTTACGTTTGGCTAGGTTAGGATATGCTACTTTGACTTTTGTGCCAAACACAGCTTTTTCCCGGATTTCTGCGCTCTAATGTGCTCTACTATACTCTGCTCGACTCTGGGGAAGCGAGCAATAGCGGTCGTGGCACGACAGGTTGTCTTAGGTTACGTTTGGTTAGGTAAGGTCAGGTTACGTTTCGTTAGTGTAGCTACGACTTTCGTACTATACACTGTTACTCGGTGGGTTCCTGTGATCTACTGTGCTCAGCTACATTCTGGTTTGGATCAGCGGGGCCAGGAGTAGCTGTCGCGGCACGTTATGATGAGCTATGCAACGTTCGGTTTGGTTAGGTTAGGCTATCTTCAACTTAAGTCCTATTCACAGCAATTCTGTGGATTTCTGCGCATCACTGAGCTCCAGTGCATTCCGCTTGTATCCGTGGGTGCCAGCATTAGTGGTCTCGTAATGTCCGGTGTAGTTGGATTGCGCTGCATATGCTACGTCCGGTGAGGTTAGGACGGGATGGTTTAGACTTCTGTGCTATAAACTGCTATTCGTGGATAACTGCGCTCTACTGTGTGCCAATGTTTTCTGCTTGGCTCTGGCGAGGACAGCAATAGTGGCCTCGGCACGTTAGGCTTGGTTATGTTACATATGTTTAGGGTAAGTTATATCAAGCTCGGTCTGCTTATCTTCAACTTTCGTGCTCCACACCGCTATTCGGAGGGTTTCTGCACTCCAATGTGATCTGATTTGCCCTGCTTGGCTCTGGGAGGCCAGAAATATTGCACTCGTCACGTTATGTCGAGTTACACTACCATTGCGTATGTTAGGTTAGGCAATGTTGCGTCAGGATATGTTTGACTCTTGCGCTGTACACTGGAATGGGGCGGATTTCTGCGTTCTGCTGAGCCCTACCATTTTCAGATTGGCTCTATGGACGCCAGCGGTAGCTGTCTCGGCACGTTAGGTTCAACCATGCTACGTTCGGTTATGTTAAGCATGACGAGGTTAGGATTGCATAGTTCTGTCTTTTGTGCTATACAAAGCTATCCGCGTATTTCTGCGCTCTACTGGGTTCAAGCATATTCTGCTTATCACTGGAGATGCCAGCAGTAGTGGTCTTGGCTCGTTAGGTTGAGTTTAGGGACGATTGCTTACGTTACGTTTGGTTAGGTTAGGATAGAATAACTCAGACTTTTGTGCCACACGCTGCTAGCCGGTGGCTTCCTGCGCTCTACTGTGCTCTGAAATGTGCTGCTAGGCGCTGGGGCGGCCAGTATTAGTACTCCGCGTACGTCAGTTTGGGTGGGGTTACGTTCCGTTAGTATAGGTTTGGAAGGCTCAGTTAGGATTTCTTTGACCTTTGTGCTATAGACTGCTTTTCGGTGGATTTCTGCGCTCTAATGCGCTCCAATATACTGTGCTTGGCCCCGGGTGGCCAGCAATATTTGTCTCGTCTCGTTATGTTTAGTTACACTACGTTTGGATAGTATAGGTAAGGTATTGTTTGGTTAGGATATGTTTGACTTTCGTGCTGCAAACTGCAATGCGCTGGATTTCTAAGTTCTACTGTGCTCTAGTATTTTCTGCTTGGTCATTGGGAGGCCTGCAATCGTGGTCTCGGCACGTTACGTTGACGAAGGCTCCGTTTGGTTAGGTTACATTAGCTTGGGTTATGTCTGGACACATATGGCTTTTGCATTATTCACTGCGATTCTATGGACTTCTACGCCCTACTGCTCTCTAGTAGTTTCCGTTTGCCTCTGGTGTTGCCAACAACAGTGGTCTCAGCACGTTAGTTAGAGCTATGCTACGTTCGGATGTATCACGTTTGGTGATGTTCGGATATGAGAGTTCAGACTTTTGCGCTATAAACTTCTAACCGCGGATTTCTGCGCTCTGCTGTTTTCTAATATTTCCTGCTTGGCTCTGTGAAGTGCAGCGATGGGGATCTCGGCACGTTAGGTTGAGCTATGTTACGTTCGGTTACGTTAGGTTTGGTCAGGTTAAGTCCGGGCATCATCGACTTTTGTGCGATTCAATGCAATGCGATTGGTTTCTACGCACTACTGTGCTCTGGTACATTCTGCTTTTCTCTGTGGAGGCCAACAATAATGTTCTCGCCATGTTAGGTAGAGCTAGGCTACGTTCGAATGTGTCACATTTGGCTTGGTTGGGCTGACTGCTTTGACTTTTGTGCTATACACCGCAATGCGGTGCAGTTCTACTCCCTGCTGTGCTCTAATATATTCTGCTTGGACCTGTGGAGACAAGCAGTAGCGGCATCGGCACATTAGATTGAGTTACGCTACACTTGGATATGTTACGTTTGGTGAGGTTGTGATATGATAGCTTCGACTTATGTGCTATACGCTGCTGACCGCGTATTTCTGCGTTCTACTGCGTTCTAGTACATCCTGCTTGGATGTGGGGAGGCCAGCAGTTGTGGTCCCAGCACGTTAGGTTGAGCTGTGCTGAATTCGCATGTGCTACGTTTGGTGAGGTTAGGATAGGGTGGTTTAGACTTTTGTGCTATTCACTGCTATCCGCGAGTTTCTGCGCTCTACTGTGCGCCAATGTTCTCTGCTTGGCTCTGTGGTGGACAGTAATAGTTTTCTTTTCACGTTTGGGTGAGTCATGCTACGTATCGTTGGGTTAGGTTAGGATGGTTTTGTTAGAGTTTATTTGGCTTTCGTGCTATGCACAGCTGTCCGTTGCATTTCCGCTCCCAACAATGTTCCACTATACACCTGTCGACTATGGGGAGGCGAGCAGTGGTTGTCGTGGCACTTTATTTTTAGTTAGGTTACATTTGGTTAGGTTAGGTTAACTTTATTTTTAGTTAAATATCTCTGACTTCCGCCCTTCACGCTATTATGTGTTGGATTCCTGTGATCTAATGTGCTCTACTATATTGTGCTTGTCTTCGGGGACACTTGCAGTACTGGTCGCGGCACATTATGCTATGTCATGCTACGTTCCGTTAGGTTAGGTTAGATCAAGTTAGGTTAGGATACCTTCTACTTCTGTGCTGTACACCGGTATCAGCGCATTTCAGCGCTCTACTGTTTTCTAATATTTTCTTCATGGGTCTGGCGAGGACAGCAATGACCGTCTCGCAAAGCTTGGTTGCGTTGTGTTATGCTTCGTTACGTTAGGTTAGGATGGATCGATATGGATTTCCATGGTTTCTGTGCTATACCCTGCAATTCGGTGGATTTCTGCGCACTACACTGCTTTACTATACTCCGCTCGACTATGGGGTGGCGAGCAATAGTAGCAGTGGCACGTTAGGTTAAGTTATGTTATGATTGGTTAGGTCAGGTAGGCTATGTTTAGTTAGGATAGCTTTGACTTTCGCGCTATACACCGTTATCAGGTGGATTTCTGTGATCTATTGTGCTCTACTATATTCTCCTTGGCTCTAGGGACGCCAGAAGTAGTGCTCGCGGCTGGTTAGTTTGAGATATAACGTTCGGTAAGGTTAGGGTAGGTCAGGTTAGGCTAGGATACTTTCGATCATTTTGCCGTTCACTACCATGCTGTAGATAGCTGCGCTCTCCTTTGCTATATTGCTTTCTGCTTTTCTCCGCGTAGGCCGGCAATAGTGGTCTCGTAATGTTAGGTTCACTTAAGTTACGTTTGTATATGTTAAGTTTGGCCAGGTTAGGATACCCCACATCGACTTTTGCGGTATACACTGCTGTTCGTTGGATTTATGCGCTCTAACGCGCTCTGATATGCTTTGCTTGGATTCACGTAGGCCATAAATAGCGGTCGCGGTACGTTATGCTAAAATAGATCACGGTTGGTAAGATTAAGTTAGGCCGCGCTAGGTTAGGGTATCTTTGTCTTTTGCGCTGCATACGGCAATGCGGTGAATATCTGCTCTCTTCTGTGCTCTGGTATATTGTGCTTGGCCATTGGGAGGCCAGCAATAGTGATCTCAGCACGACGGTGTGAGTTACGTTACGTCCGGTCATGTTCCGTTTGGTTAAGTTCGGACACGATAGCGATGACTCCTGTGCTATACATTGTTATTCGGTTGATTTCCGCTATCTGCTGTGCTCTACTGCATTCTGCTTGGCTCTCGGGAGGCCGGGTATTGTGGCCGCGATACGTCATTTTGTGTTAGGTTACGTTTGGTTGTGTCACGATTGGTTGAGTTAGGATGGGTACATGAGACTTTTGTGCCATACAGTGCAATGCGGCGGATTTCTGGGGTCCACTGTGCTCTAATATGTCCTGCATGGCACTGGGGTGGCCAGCATTGGTGGTCTCGGTACGTTAGGTTTTGTTAAGTTACGTGCCGTTGTGTAAGAATAGGAAGGTTTGGTAAGGATTTCTTTGACTTTTGTGCTATACGCTGTTCTTCGGTGCATTTCCGGCCTCTACATATCTCTACTACACTCCGCTCGACCCTGTGGAGGCCAGCAGCAGTGGTCGCGGCACGTCATGTTGGGTTACGCTGCCTTTAGTTATGTTTGATTAGGTCTGGTTAGGTAAGGGCTTCTACGGCTCTTGTGCTCTTCACGGCATTGCGGTCGACTTCTGCGCTTTACTGTGCCCTATTAAGTCCTGCTTGTCTCTCGGGAGGCCAGCAATGGTGGTACCGTCATGTTAGGTAGAGTTAGGCTGGGTTTGGATATGTTAAGTTAGGCTAGGTTAGGGTAGGCTACTTAGACTGCTATGACATCCACTGCTATTCGGTCGATTAGTGAGCTCTGATGTGCTCTGAAATTCTCTGATTGTCTCCGGGGAGGACGGCAATATTGAGCTTGTCACGTCGTGTTTAGTTACGCAATCTTTGGGTAGGATATGTAAGGCCGGGTTAGGTCAGGGTATGTTTTACTTATGTGCTATACACTGCAATACGGTAGAATTCTGCGCTCTCTTGTGCCATAATACTTTCTGCTCGAATCTGGAGAGGACAGCAATGGTGGTCGCGGTGCTTTATGTTTTGTTATGTTACGTTTGGTTGCGTTATTTTTAGACTTATAAGGAGAATATGGCTTTGACTTTTGCGGTGCACGCTGCTCTTCGGTGGATTTCTGCATCCTAGTGTGCTCTAGTTTGTTCAGCTTGGCTCTGGGGATGCCACAAGTAGTGGTCTCGTCATGTTAGGTTGAGTCTGACTACGGTTGGATACGTTATGTTTGGCTGGGTTAGGATAGGCTACTTTGCCTTTCGTGCTATACACAGCTTTTCGGCGGATTGCTGTGATCTACAGTGTTCTACTATATTCTGCATGTCTCCGCGGATGCCAGCAGCTGTGGTCGCGGCACGTTACGTTCAGTAGCACTACGTTCGCTTATGCTACGTTTGGTCAGTTTTGGATAGGGTATATTATACCTTTGCTCCATACTCTGCGTTCGGTGGATTTTTGCCCTCTACGGTGCTCTTATATGTCCTGTTTGGATCTGGGGTTGCCAGTAATGGTGGTCTCGGTGCGTCATTTTGAGACACGTTTCGTTTCGATAGGTTAGGTTAGGAAGGCTTGTTTACGATTTCTTTGACGTTTGCGTCGCACACTGCTATACGGTCGATTTCTACGCTCCGCTGCGCTCCAGTATATTCTGCTTGGCTCATGGAGGCGAGCAGTAGTGGTCTCAGTACGTTAGGTGTGTCTGGTTACGTTTGGATATGTAACGCTTTATTATGTTAGGATGCGAAATCTTTAGATTTTGTGTTATGCTGCTACCCGGTGGATCCCTACGCTCTACATGGCTCTAATTTGGCCTGCTTGGCCCTGGCGGGCCAGCAGAGGGAGTATGTAGCGTTATGCTACTTTTGGTTATGTTAGTTTGTGTCAGGTAATGCTTGGATATCGTTGATTTTTGTGCTGTACATCGGAGTGCGTTTGATAACTGCGCTCTACCGTGCTCTAGTATATTCTGCTTGGCGCTGTGGAGGCCAGCAATAGTGGTGTCGGCGCGTTTGGTTGAGAAATGTTACGCAAGCTTATGTCACGTTTGGCTACGTTAGTGCACGATAGCCTTGACTTTTGTGCAATACACTGTTTTTCGGAGGATGTCCGCCTTCTACTGTGCTCTAACGTGCTCTGCTTGGCTCCGGAGAGGCCAGCAATATTGGTCGCGTCACGCTAAGGTGAGCTACAATACGTTCGAATCGGTTAGGTTAGGCCAAGTTAAGATAGTATATATTCGACATATGTTGTATGCACTGCAACGCAGTGGATTTCTGCTCTCTACCGTGCTGTAGTATATTCAGCTTCGTTCTGGGCAGGCCAGCAGTAATGGGCTTGCCGCGTTGGTTGATTTATGTTACGAATGTTTACGCTATGCTTGACTAGCTTAGGCGCGACAGGCTTGACTTTTGCGCTATACACTGCAATTTGGTGGCTATCTTCATCCTAGTGTGCTCTAATATGTTCTGCTTGGCACTGGGAAGGCCAACCATTTTGATCTCGGCGTGATAGCTTCAGTTATGCTACGTCTGCTTATGACACGTTTGGTTATGTTATGAGAGAACAGCTTAGACTCTTGTGCCATACACTGCCATGGGGTGGATTTCTGTCCGCTACTGCGCTCTGATATTTACTGCTTTGCTCTGAGGAGGCCAGAAGTAGTAGCCGCGGCTCGTCAGGTTGAGACAGGCTACGTTTGGTTGGGTTAGGCTTGATTGAGCTAGGTTAGGATATCTTTGACTCCTGTTCCTTACACTCTAATGCGGTAGAGTTCTGCGCTGTACTGTACTCTAGTATGTTCTGCTTGGCTCTGGTGAAGCCAGTAATGGTGGTCTCGGCACAGTAGGTTGGGGTAGGGTACGTTTGGTTATCTAACACTAGCTTTAGCTAGGTTCGGATGGCATCGACTATTCTGCTATACACTGCGATTCTATGGATTCCTGCGCTCTACTGTCATCTAATATACTCTGCTTGACTTTGTGGAGGTCAGCAATTCTGGTCGCGGCAGGTTAGCTTCAGTTATGTTACGTCTGAATATGTTACGTTTGACTTGGTTAGGAAAGGGTAGTTCAGTCTTTTGTGCTATCAACTGGTATCCGCTGATTTCTACGCTCCCCTGTGTTCTAATATTTTCTCCTGGGATCTGTGGAGCGCAGCAATAGTGGTCTCGGCACGTTATTTTGAGTTGGGCTACGATTGGATGCGTTAGATTGGGTAAGGTAAGGTTTGGGTATCTTCGACTTGTTTGCTACACGCTGAAATGAGGTGGACTTCTGCGCCCTGCTGTGCTCTTGTACATTCTGGTTGTCTCTGTGGATGCCAGCAATTGCCGTCTCGTCATGTCAGATTGGGTTAGGTAACGTTTGTATACGTTACGTTTGGCTATGTCAGGACTGGCTACTTTCACCTTTATGCTATACACAGCCATTCGGCGGATTTCTGTGTTCTAATGCGCTCTAACATGCTCTGCATGGCTCTGTGGCTGCAAGTAATGGGTGTCTCGGCAAGTTATGCTGAGTTAGGTAACCCCTCGTTAGGTTAGGTTGAGAAGCTTCAGTTACGATTTCTTTGACTTTTGTGCCGTATACTGCTCTTCGGTAGATTTCTGCGCTCGACATTGCTCTACTATACTCTGCTCGTATCTTGGTAGCCGAGAAATAGTGTTCGTGGCACGTCGGTTTGTGTTATGTTACGTTTGGTTTGGTTAGATTAGGTTAAGTTTGGATAGGTTAGCTTCGGTTAGGATAGGTTAGGTTAGTTTAGGTGACCTTCGTCTCTTGTGCTATATACTGCTATTCCGAGGATTTCTGGCTTCTAATGTGCTCTAACATGTTCTGTTTGGCTCTGGCGAGGCCAGCAATATTGGTCTTGTCAGACTATGTTGAGGTACACTACGTTTTGGTAGGTTAGGTTAGGACAAGTTAGGTTACTTTATCTTCCACTTCTGTGCTACACACTGCAATGCGGTTAATTTATGTTCTCTTGCGTTCTTTAGTATATTCTGCTTTGTTCTGTGGAGGCCAGAAGTGGTGGTCACGGCGCGATGGCTTCAGACAGGTTACGCGTGCTTTTGTTACGTTTGGCTGGGGTAGGATACGTTGGCCTCGACTTTTGCGCTACGCGCTGCTTTTCAGTGTACTTCTGTTTTCTAGTGTGCCCTAATGTGTTCTGCTCGGCTCTGGCATGGCGTGCAATATTGTTCTCGCCACGTTACCTTTTGTTGCACGGTTTGGGTAGGTTAGGTAATGTGAGCTTAGGTCTGGATGTGTTTGACTTTTGCGGCATATTCTGCAATATGATGTACTCCTGCGCTCTGCTGTGCTGCAGTATGTTCTGCTTGGCGCAGGGGAGGCGAGCGATATGGGTCAGGTAGCGTTAGGCTCAGATATGATGCGTATGTCTATTTTACGTTTGGTAAAATTAGGACACGATAGCCTTGACTTTTGCGCTATACACTGCAATTCGGTAGATTTCTGCCCTTCACTGTCCTCTAGTATTTTCTGCTTGGCTCTGGGGTGTACTGCGGTGTTGGTCTCATTACGTTATGTTGAGACACAATAGGTTCGGTATGGTTACATATGGTCTGGTTAGGTCATGATATGATTGACATTTGTGCTATTCACTGCAATGCATTGGATTCCTGTGTGCTTCTGTGTTGCGGTACATTCTGCTTATTTCTGTGGAGGCCAGCAATAGCGGTCTCATCATGTTAGGTTGGGTTATGTTACGTTCGGTTACGTTACATTTCTATAGGTTATAATATGTTACCTCGACTTTGGTGCTATACACTGACATTCGGAGGACTTCTGCGTCCTTATTCACTCTAATATGCTTTGCATAGTTCTCCGGTAGCCAGTGATTGAGGCCTCGGCACGGTACGTTAAGTTAGGTTAGGTTATGCCAGGTTTGGTAAGGGCATCTACGACTTTTCTGCCATACGCTGCTATTCTGTGGATTTCTGCGCTCTACATTGCTCTACTATACTCCGCACGACTCAGGGGTGGTGAGCAATATTGTACGTGGCACGATAGGTTGTGTTACGTTCGGTTTAGCTACGTTAGGTTATGTTGGGTCAGGAAAGTTCCGTCTTTCGTGCTATTCACAGTTATTCGGTGGATTTCAGTGGTCGACTGTGCAGTACTACATTCTGCTGGGCTCTGGGGATGATAGGTGCTGTGGTCGTGGCGCATTACGTTGGCTACGCTACGCTTGGCTGTGTTAGATTAGTTCAGGTGAGGTTAGGATATATTCGACATTGGTGCTATTCAGTGCAATGCGTTGGATTTCTGCGCACTACTGTGCTCTAGTACATTCTGCTTGTCTTTGTAGAGGACAGAAATTGTAGTCTCGCCATGTTAGGTCGAGTTAGGTTTCCTCGGTTATGGAACGGTTTGATAGGTTAGGAAAGATGGCCTTGACCTTAGTGCTATAGTCTGCCATTTTGTGGATTTCGGCGCCCTACAGTGCCCTAACATTTTAAGCTTGGTTATGGGAAGGCCAGCAACTGTGTTCTCTGCACGTAATGTTGGGTATAGTTACGTTCGATTATGTTGTGTTTGGCAATGTTTGGTCAGGGTAGCTTTAACTTTTGTGCTGTACGCTGCTATTCGGTGGACCTCCGCGATCTACAGTGCCCTATTACGTCCTGCTTGGCTCTGGGGTAGCCAGCAATAGTGGCCGCGGCACGTTAGGTTGTGCTAGGTTACGTTTGGTAATGCTACGATTAGATAGGTTAGGAGGGGATAGCTTTGAATTTAGTGCCATAGTCTGCCATTAGGTTGATTTCTGCGCGCTAGAGGGCTCTAGTATTTTCACCTTGGCTCAGTGCATGCCAGAAATTCTGGACTCGGCGCGTTATGTTAAGACAGGTTACGTTCGGTTAGGCTGGGTTAGACTAAGTTTGGTTAGGGTAGCTTCAATTATTGTGCTCTACGCTGCTATTTGGTGGATTCCTGCGCTCCGCTGCACTCTAGTATTCCCTGATTGGCTCTGGCGAGGCCAGAAATAGTGGCCGCGGCACGTCAGGGTTGGCTGGGATACGTTCGGTTATGTTATGGTTGGTTAGGTTAGGAAAGGACAGCTCTGACCTTAGTGCTATGGTCTGCTGTTAGGTGGATTCATGCGCCCTTGAGTGCTCTAATGCTTTCAGCTTGGCTCTGGGAATGCCAGAAATAGTGGTCTCGGCACGTTATGTTGGGTCAGGTTACGTTCGGATATGTTGGGTTTGGCAATGTTTGATCAGGGTAGCATTAACTTTCGTGCTTTACGCTGCTATTCGGTGGACCTCTGCGATCTACTGTGCTCTAGTATGCCCTGCTTGGCTCTGGGGAGGCCAGAAGTAGTGATCGCGTCACGTCAGGGTAAGATATTGTACGTTCGGTTATGTTAAGGTTGGTTAGGTTAGGAGAGGATAGCTATGACTTTAGCGCTATGGTCTGCTGCTAGGTGGATTCCTGTGTCACAGAGTGCTCTAATGCCTTCAACTTGGCTCTGGGAAGTCCAGAATTAGTGGTCTCTGCACGTTGCATTGTTTCCTCTGGCCATGTTTGGTCAGAGTAGTTTCAAATTTTGTGCCGTAAACTACTATTCGGTGGATTTCTGCGCTGTACTGCGCTCTAGTATGTCTTGCTTGCCTGTGGGATGGCCAGTAAGGTTGGTCGCGGCACGTTAGTGCAAGCTAGGATACGTCTGGTTATGTTACGATTCTTTATGTTAGTAGAGGATGGCTAGAGCTTTAGCGCCATAATCTGCTATTAGGCGGATCTCTGCAACATACACTGCTCTGATATTTTCAGCTTGCGTTTGGCAACGCCGGCAAAAGTGGTCTTGGCACGTTATATTGCGTCACGTTACGTTCGGTTAGGCTAGATCAGGCTAAGTTTGGTCTGGATAGCTTTAACTTTTGTGCTGTACACTGCTATTCGTGTGATTTCTGCGCTGTACTCTGCATTAATATGACATGCTTGGCTCTGGGGAGGACAACAATAGCTGTCTCTGCACGTTAGGCTGTGTTATGTTACGTTTGGTTATGTTACGGTTGGTTATGTAAGGAGAGGGTAACTTTTACTTTAGTGCTATAGCCTGCTATTAGATGGATTTCTGCTCCCGACAGTCCTATAATATTTTCAGCTCGGCTCTGGGAAGGCCAGCAATTGTTGTCTCGGCACATTACTTTGAGTCTGGCAACGTTCGGTTAGAATGGGATAGGCAGTGTTTGGTCAGGATATCTTTAACTTTTGTGCTGTGCCCTGCTGTTCTGTGGATTTCAGCGATCTCTGCGCTCTACTGTGCCCTAGTTTATCCTGCTTAGCTCTGGAGGCCAGCAATAGTGGTCGCGGCACGTTAGGTTGAGCTAGGTTACGTTTGGATATGTTACTATTGGTTACGTTAGGAGAGGATAGCTTTGAATTTAGTGCTGTAGTCGGCCATTAGGTGGATTTCTGCGGGCTGCCGGGCTCTAATATTTTCACCTTGGCTCAGGGCTTGCCAGCAATTCTGGTCTCGGCACGTTATGTTAAGACAGGTTACGTTCGGTTAGGCTAGGTTACACTAAGTTTGGTTAGGGTAGCTTCAATTATTATGCTGTACACTGCTGTTCGGTGGATCACTGCAATCCACTGTGCCTTAGTATGTGCTGCTTTGCTCTGGGGAGGGCAACAATAGCGGTTGCGGCACGTTAGGCAGGGTTAGGCTACGTTGAGGTATGCTCTGTTTGCTTTGGTTAGGTATGGGCAGCTTTGACTATTCTGAAACACACTGCGATTCTATGGATTTCTCCGTTCTACTGTCCACTAATATTTTCTGCTTAGCTCTGTGGTGGCCATCAGTAATGGTGGTGGCACGTTTGGTTGAAATATGTTACGATTGTCTTAGGTTAGGAGAGGATAGCTACGACTTTAGTACTACAGCCTGCTATTAGGTGGATATCTGCGCACTACAGTGCTCTAATATATTCAGCTTGGCTCTCGAAAGGCCACCAACAGTGGCCTCGACTCCTTATGTTGGGAGTGGTAACGTTCGGTTAGGTTGCGTTGGACTACGTTTGGTTAGGATAGCTCTATCTTTTGCGCCCCACGCTGCTATTCGGTTGATTTCTGCGCTCTACTGTGCTCTACAGTGTCCTGCCTGGCTCTGGGGAGGGCAACAATAGCGGTGTCGGCACGTTAGGTTGTGTCAGGCCATGTCCGTTTATGTCCTGTTGGTTTGGGATAGACTTGGGTTGCTTTGACTTTTCCGAAATACACAGCGACTATATTGATTTCTGCGTTCTACTGTCAGCTAGCATTTTCCGCTTGACTCTCGGGAGGCCAGCAATAATGGTCGCGGCATGTTAGGTTGAGTTGTGTTACGTTTGGTCATATTGAGTTCTGTTAGGTTAGGAAAGGCTGGCTTTGACTTTAGTGCTATGGTCTGCTCTCAGATGGATTTCTGCTCCAGACAGTCCTATAATATTTTCTGCTTGTCTCTGCCAGAGATGAAGGCCAGCAATAGTGGTCGCTACACGTTAGCATGAGCTACGTTACGTTTGGTTATGTTACGATTGGTTAGGTTCGGAGAGGATAGATTTGACTTTAGTCCTATTGTCTGCTATTAGGTGGATTTCAGCACTCTGTAGCGCTCTAATGTTCTCAGCTTGGCTCTGGAAAGGCCAGTAATGGTTGTCCCGACGCGCTTTGTTGGTTCAAGCTGCGTTCGGTTAGGTTGGGTTGCGCTAAGTTTGGTTAGTATAGATTTAACTTTTGTGCTTTACATTGCTGTATGGTGGATTTCTGCGCTCTACTGATATCTAGAATGTACTGCTTGGGTCTGGTTGGGGCAGCAGTAGCTGTCTCGGCACGTTGGGTTGCGTTAAGCTACGTTTGTCTTTGTTCTGCTGGCTTGGGTTAGGTTTGGGTAGCTTCGACTTTCGTGATATGCACTGCGATACTTAGGGTTTCTGCGTTCTACTATGCACTAGTGTCTTCTGATTGTCTCCGGGGAGGCCAGTAATAGTGTTAGCGGCACGGCAGGTTTTGTTATGTTACGTTTGGTTATGTTACATTTGGCCAGGTTAAGAGAGGATAGCTTTTACTCTAGTGCTATAGTCTGCTACTAGGTGGATTTCTGCGCCCCGCGGGGCTCTAATATGATCAGCTTGGATCTGGGAATGCCAGCAATAGAGGTCAGTTATGCTATGTTTGTTTATATTTTGATGGTTTGGGTTGTGTTTGGGTAGCTTAGACCATCCAGATATGCACCGCGATTATTAGGATTCTGCCTTCTGCTCTGCACTAGTGCCATCTGCTTGGCTATGGGGAGGCCAGTAATAGTGGTCGCAACACGTCAGGTTAGCTTAACTTACGTTTGGTTGTGAAACGATTGGATAGGTTTTGAGAGGACTCATTTGACTTTAGAGCTATAGCCTGATATTATGTGTATCCCTGCGCCATACAGCGGTCTAATGTTTACACCTTTGCTCTGGGAATGCCAGAAATAGAGGCCTCGGCACGCTATGTTTGGTCAGGTTACGTACGGTTATGTTGGATTAGGCAAGTTTTGGTTAGGATAGCTTTAATTATTGTGCTGTACACTGCTATTCGGTGGATTTTTGCGCTCTACTGTTCTCTAGCATGTCCTGCTTGGCTCTGGAGCGGGCAGCAATAGCGGCCTCGGCGCGCTAGTTTGGTCTATGCTATGTCGTGCTATGTTCTGTTCGTTTGGATTAGGTTTGGGTAGCTTCGACTCTTCTCATGTACATGGCGATTCTATATATTTCTGCGTTCTTCTCTCCACTAATGCGTTCTGTTTGGCACTGGAGACGCCGGAAATTGTGGTTGCGGTAAGTTGGGATGAGTTAGGCTACGTTTGGTCATGTTACGATTAGTTATGGTAGGAGAGGATAGCTTTGACTTTAGTACCATAGTCTGCTATTAGGTGGATTTCTGCGCCATGCAGGGCTCTAACATTTACAGGTTGGCTCCGGGAAGGCCAGCCTTTGGTTAGGACAGCTTTTACTTTTGAGTCCTGCGCTGCCATTCGGTGGATTTCTGTGCTGTATTCTGCACTGGTATGTCCTGCTTGTCTCGGGGGGGGGGG